>NC_079189.1:297843055-298152430 GCF_029499605.1 Hyla sarda
GAAGCAGAGGCCATCAAGCTAAGAGTGGGATAGGGCCGTAGTGTAACCCAATCACCCCAGTGAATCTACTAACCGGTTACTGCTAGTCCTCCCTTGCTAGACACATTGAAGCAAGCTAGTGATTACCTACTGGTGTCCCCCAGCTGGATCTTGTGGCAGGCGTAGAGCTCCCAAGGTGTCGCTAATGGATCCTAGACAATACAATTCTGTGGAACTGAATGGTGTGACTATGTCTTTTATTTCTGACTGTGAGTAATGGGCAGCAATGAATGTCTCCCATTTATCGAAAAATGTTGCAGTATGAGTGTTTTTATGTCTTGCCTGTCTATCCTGCATAGCAATTTAAGCTGAGAGATGACCATGTGCAAGGATGGTGTCAGGGCTGACAACCAGTTAGTAAATAAGCACCTGAGTGCTACCAGGAGGACAATATGTACAAGTTGGGGCAACTTGGGAAGGTCAGGTCCACTTGGTTCTGGGGGTCTAGTTTGGTGGAAAAGCAGCAGTCTTAGAGAACATGGTATATCGATATCCCATTCGTCCTTAATAAAAGTGCGGATCATGTTCCAAAAGCTAACTGTGTGTGGACAAGTCCATACCCCATGCCATAAGTTTGTCAGAGGGGAACCACACTTGCGGCATGCGGTTATCCTGTCCGGAAAGTTTGGGGATGTTAAATCCGTAAAGGGCTTTGTGTGCTAATTTAAAATAGGTCTCTCGCCAACTTTCATTAATGATACAACGGCGTATAATGACCCATCCCTTTAAAATACAATCAAATATATCGTCGTCCCCAATCCACATGGACCACGAGGAAAACACTTTGTCGGGGTCTAATTTCATGACTTTGACTTTTTTAACTAATGGGTATATGTCTGAGATGGTGAGTTTCCTAGGACTGGGACCAATGAGGTAGTCTAGGGTGTGGTCCTGCGATTCTTTAGTAACATCTCTCAAGCGGGAAGCCATAAAAGAGAGCAACTGAAGCAAGGGGAAAGCTTGACTAGTAGGAAGCCCCTATTCAGCCAGCAAAGATTGGGAGGAATGCCAACATTTATTCTGTTTATCGATTAATTGGCGCACCGATACCAGTCCCTTGTGTACCCATATTGTTTTATCTCGTTGTGGTATCTCCCTCGGGAATTCCGGGTGTTTGGATAGCCTAAGATGTTTAGAAATTAGATAAGGCAAGTGATATAGTTTCCTGACCTTCTTCCATGTCATCACCGTATCTCGTAACAGTACCAAGCTTTTCACCAGAGGGGGTAGTTTGGAATTGGAGGTGTGGAGGAGAGCCGTCAGGTCCCATGGAGCCGCTAACTCCCTCTCCAACTGCGAGATGGCGTGGAAGGAGGATCCATGAATCCAATCTATAACAAACCGAAACAGGCATGATAAATTTTAACCTCAAGTATTAGGGAAATTTGAACCCCCTTCCTGTTTCCCCAGCATTAATTTCGTTAAAGCTATTCTGGGGCGTTTCCCTGACCAGATAATTTTAGTGAAACTGGAGTTTAGGTCTTTGATATCTCTGTGTTTTAATAATAAAGGTAGGGTTTGCATGGGATAAAGAGCCTGGAAAACTAACCATTTATTAAGATGGCAGCGACCCATGAAGGTAAGTGGTAGGTTCCTCCAGCGGGTCAGTTCCGTTTTTAATTTGGAAATCAGGTGTTTTGCCCACTTTGATCCCCAAATATGTGACAGCGGAGGATGCTATTTTTTTTTTTAAAACATATTTTATTGAAATTTTCAACAAACAACAACAATATAAAAACTTGCGATGTCTTGCAGGATCACAAAGTCATCAACTCAGTTTTGGCAGAGTAACATTAGATATTTCACCTGTTACAAACTAAACCGTTGTTAAGTCAAGATTGAAGTCTGGGAGGTATTTATGATTGAGGCAGACGTAGGGTTCCCAAGGTATTCCCCATAGATTGTAAACAGTACCACTCTGTGAGGCTGAAGGGTTGGACTATGTCTGCTATTTCAGGGGTCGTATAATGGTTAACAATAAAATGTTTCCACTTGTCAAAAAATTTCTGAGTCTTAGTGTTTTTGTGTCGTTCCGTGTCAAGCCGGTCAACATTACAGAACAGTTTCATTTGTTGGATTACCATTGACAACGTGGGGATAGAATTAGACAACCATGCAGTAAAAAGGCAGCGCAAGGCTACCAGTAAGATGACATGAATCAGTGTGGGTACCGTTGAGTGTTCCGTCTGAGATATTTCAGGGGGTCTCAGTTGGTGGAAAAGGAAAACCTGAGGTTGAAGGGGCAAGGTCAAGTTCCAAGTGTCTCTAAGATAACTTCGAATCATCGCCCAATATTCCTGAGTAGAATAACATGCCCAAACACCATGCCAAAGGTCAGTAAGCGGTGATGCACATTTGGGGCAGGCCGTTATTCTGTTGGGGAAGTCTGGGGAAGGGAGTATATTGAATCCATAGATAGCTCTGTGCGCCAATTTAAAATAAGTCTCTCTCCAGCGCTCATTGATTACACATGTGAGTAGTTTTTGCCAGCCCTTCAAAATACTATCTGAGATATTGTCATCAGGGATCCACTTTCCCCAGGATGCAAACAGAGAAGAAGGGTCCGTTTTCAAAAGGGTTTGTCTAAATGCTGGATAAAGGTCCGAGATCGACAGGCTGCGCTGGCCCAAACCTATGAGGTTGTCCATGGGATGCGTATTCGCTTCCCTGGACAGATCGTATAATCGGTGTTTTAGGAAGGAGTAGATTTGATTGAGAGAATAAACGTGAGACGCCGGTAAGTGAAATTTATCCGCTAGTTGCTCACGCGTGAACCAGGTATGTTCCTGAACGTTCATCAGATCGTTAGCTGTACGGATGCCATGATCTGACCATATAGTTAGAGTCCTTGCCGTGATTCCATCCGGAAGTTATTTCGATACTAAATAGGGAAGACGGTACAGCTTACGAGCCTCTTTCCATGTCACGATGGTATCCCTTAACAATGAGGAGTGCTTGATCAACGGAGGCAATCTGGAGAACGGCGTATATAGTAGCGCCGCCAGATTCCATGGGGCTGCTAAGTCTCTTTCTAGGCCAAAGTTGACATGGAAAGAGGTACCGTGGAGCCAATCAACCACGAAGCGGAAAAGACACGCTAAATTATAACCCCTAATATTAGGGAAATTAAGGCCTCCCTCTTTCCTTGGTATGGTCAATTTTTGAAGCGCTATACGTGGACGTTTCCCACTCCAAATAAATTTGGTAAAGGCTGACTGTAGGGAGTGTATGTCCGTATGACGTAATAATAAGGGGAGGGTCTGTAAGGGGTACAAGAGGCGCTCAAAACTAACCATTTTTATCAAATGACACCTGCCCATGAATGTGAGTGGTATTCGTGCCCACTTTTTCAGTTCTGTTTGTATCTTTAATATCAAGGGGGGATAATTAAGGTGGTACAAGGAGTCAGGGGTGCGTCCTATTTTTATGCCTAGGTAAGTTATAGAATCTGAGGCTAAACGTATCCCTAGGTTCGCTACGTCCGGCAACCAGCGAGGTGGAGAGGCTCCCACCGGCAGTAGCTCGGATTTATCTACGTTCATTTATCTCGGATTTATCTACGCTACGTTACCTATTTTTATGCCTAGGTAAGTTATAGAATCTGATGCTAAACGTATCCCTAGGTTCGCTATGTCCGGCAACGAGCGAGGTGGAGAGGCTCCCACCGGCAGTAGCTCGGATTTATCTAGGTTAATTTTATAACCAGAAAATTCACCGAACATTCGCAGCGAGGTCAGCACAGTAGGCAAAAAGACAGCTGGTTTGTCGAGAAACAAGAGGATGTCATCCGCAAACATGGTAAGTTTGATCGCGGACGTCCCCACCCGTATGCCCGAGAAAACAGCCGAATCTAGTAGATGTTTGGCTAGGGGTTCTAGGGCCAAGTCAAAGAGTAATGGGGAGAGTGGGCATCCTTGGCGCGTCACCCTATAGAGACGGATGGGCTGGGAGAGGATACCCGGTGTGTATTCTCTTGCGACAGGTGAACTATATACCCCATGTAGAAAGTCTCTGAATCGACCATGAATACCGAACTTGTCAAGCACTAGCCACAACCAGTTCCATCGCACATTATCAAATGCTTTCTCAGCATCCAGGGAAAGCAAGGCTGGTTGTTCGCCCACACGTGGTTGGTGCTGGACTCGATCCAAAACCGCTAAAACCGTGCGGATATTCATGGTCGCCGAGCGCCTCCGTATAAACCCTACTTGGTGTGTTCCTACTAATTCTGGCATAAGTCTAGACAACCTGTCCGCCATGATTTTGGACAAGATCTTGATGTCCTGGTTTATTAAGGATATCGGTCTGTATGATCCGGGGTCAGACAGGTCTTTCCCTGGCTTGGGCAGAACTTTGAGATAGGCAACCGATGCCTCTTGAGAAATCTGGCCCGTGGATATGAATTCATTAAACAGGTCTTTCAGGATCGGGGAGACCTGTGGCAGGAGTGCTTTGTAGAACTCCCCTGTATATCCGTCAGGTCCCGGGGCTTTACCGTTTTGTAGGGATTTTATGGTGTACTGAATTTCCTCCTCCGTAACCTGTGCATTGAGGAGTTCCCTCTGACTCTCTACAAAGTGCGGAAGCTCCAAAGAATCTAGGAACGTCCTACCTGAGGAAGGGTCAGAGGGTGAGTCCCTATAAAGGTCCTTATAGAATTGTGCGAAAATGTTGTTAATTTGGTGAGGGTCACTTTGAAGCATACCCAATCCATCTTTCAACTTAGTTTGAGGGGACTGTCCAAAGCGACCTCTTGCTAGCCTGGCCATCAGGCGGCCCGCCTTGTTACCATGGCGGAATAAATCCGCTTCAAAATGGGAACGATGAAATCGTTCCCTCCTATCCAGCCATAATTCGAATTGTGTACAGGCTTGTAACCAATCCTCTCCGTTTGCATCCGTAGGGGTACGCAGGTATCCGGCATAGGCACGTTGAAGATTAGCGCTAGCCTCGGTAAATTTGGTAGAAGCAGTACGTTTAAGGGCAGAGAAATGAGCTATCAATCTCCCCCTCAGTACTGATTTGCCCGTTTCCCAATATAGCCCTGTGTTAGAGCGGTGGGACCTGTTATCGTTTGCAAACTCCAGCCACCATGCCTGAATAAGTTCTATAAAGGATTCATCTCTAGACATAAATGTTGGGAAGCGCCAGAGGATATCAGTGCCCTTCAGATATGTGGGAAGTAGGGAAAGGATCACCGGGGCATGGTCAGAAATCACTAAGTCACTTATAGTCACCTTATCAATGCGCTCGCTAAGTCGTCGGTCCATTAGGATATAATCTATCCGGGACCAGGACTGGTGGACGCAAGAAAAGTGCGTAAATTCCCTATCATCCGGGTGGGAAAGACGCCAGGCGTCAGTCAGGGCTAGGCTTGTCAGGAAGTCGGGTAGCACACAGTCACGTTGTCTAGGGGTTGATTGTACCGGGGAGCGACCCTTTCTATCCGTCAGGGGATCTAGAACCGTGTTCAAACCCCCCCCCCAATATCCTATAAGGCGTGCCATCAGTCAACATCGTATCTCGGAGACCCTCAAAAAATGTCTTATTTTCCCCATTAGGAGCATAAACATTATACAGACTATAGACCTCCCCATTATGGTCAATCTGTAGGTGGGAGAGCCTACCCTCCTCGTCGGCGGTCTGAGAGAGTAGTGTATGAGTGAAAGATTTATGCATTAAGGTGATCACCCCAGCCTTGCCGTCAACTGCAGGAGATTCATAAACTTGTCCGACACACTGATGCTGCATCCTGAAAAAGTCTTGCTGAGACAAGTGAGTCTCTTGTAACATGACTATGTCAGGGCGATGTTTTTTGAGATAACGTAGCAAGAGCCTTCGTTTGTGTGGGGAATGAAGACCCTTGACGTTCCAAGGGATGAGTGTAATCATGGTACCTTAAATAAGTTGATCGGATTGCAGGCGTAAAATAACTGGAGTATGTGGTGGGCGCAGATATCAGGTGCAGCAGCATTGGAGCGGACCTCCCGGACTTCATATCTTGTATGCCATGGGCGAGATACATTCGAAAAAAACAGTAACAAAACAGTATAAATAAAGCATAACATAGCAATCATAGGTATTATAGTGGAAAAAATAAACCCTGAGTGTGCCACTCGGGCAAGTAGGGCACATTCCAATAGGGTAGTGGACTCCCTTTTTTCAGGCGGTGCAGGTTCAAACATTATACGATATATAAGCGGTAAGAGAATGAGAACTGACTTCCATTCAAACACCTCCCCTCCCACGGCCCCACCTGTCGGCGAGTGTCAAAGCAGCATCCCACTGCCCTCGGTACAAGTAGACATTACAGTGAGACACGGATATGATCGGGGTGAAATAAAGGAGAAAGGAACAGAGTGAACGAAAGGGGGGGCGGGGGAGGGAGGTAGGTGGGTGAGGGGGGGGAGGAGGGGAGGGAGACGGTAGACACAGACGGGGAACAGAAAGGAAAATGAGGGGGAAGGGTAAGGAGAGGGGCTGGGGGGGGGGGTTGATTTAGGGAATCAATATCCAGAGAAATAATTACTATTCATTAGACAACCACACTCGGAGACCACATCAGACATTAGAGCGATCTGACCAATGAAAGCATGTCAATGCCCGCCGTAGAGTCACTCAAATATCCAGTACCTCTAAGATCAGTCTGGGGATGGTTGTCTGTCTCCTCTGCGTCGTCTGGGTGAGCGTGGACGCTTCCTACGTCCTGCTGGGTCAGGTAAGTAAGAATCATTCCTGGCTGGTACCTTGGGGGTCCTATCTCCTCTGGGTGAGCGAGAACGGCTGCCCGATTTCCTAGGTTGTGGGGTACGGCCCCTGGAGGGGGAACTCGATAAGTTCAGGGAGGCTTCGGCTGCCTCTGGGGTATTATAGATTGAGGAAGAACCATCTGCATTAACCCCTTAAGGACGCAGGACGTAAATGTACGTCCTGGTGAGGTGGTACTTAACGCACCAGGACGTACATTTACGTCCTAAGCATAACCGCGGGCATCGGAGCGATGCCCGTGTCATGCGCGGCTGATCCCGGCTGCTGATCGCAGCCAGGGACCCACCGGCAATGGCCGACGCCCGCGATCTCGCGGGCGTCCGCCATTAACCCCTCAGGTGCCGGGATCAATACAGATCCCGGCATCTGCGGCAGTTCGCGATTTAAATGAACGATCGGATCGCCCGCAGCGCTGCTGCGGGGATCCGATCATTCATAACGCCGCACGGAGGTCCCCTCTCCTTCCTCCGTGCGGCTCCCGGCGTCTCCTGCTCTGGTCTGTGATCGAGCAGACCAGAGCATGAGATGACCGATAATACTGATCTGTTCTATGTCCTATACATAGAACAGATCAGTATTAGCAATCATGGTATTGCTATGAATAGTCCCCTATGGGGACTATTCAAGTGTAAAAAAATTTTTTAAAAAATGTAAAAGTAAAAGTAAAAAAAAAGTGAAAAATCCCCTCCCCCAATAAAAAAGTAAAATGTCCGTTTTTTCCTATTTTACCCCCAAAAAGCGTAAAAAACATTTTTTATAGACATATTTGGTATCGCCGTGTGCGTAAATGTCCGAACTATTAAAATAAAATGTTAATGATCCCGTACGGTGAACGGCGTGAACGAAAAAAAATAAAAAAAGTCCAAAATTCCTAATTTTTTAATACATTTTATTTAAAAAAAATTATAAAAAATGTATTAAAAGTTTTTTATATGCAAATGTGGTATCAAAAAAAAGTACAGATCATGGCGCAAAAAATGAGCCCCCATACCGCCACTTATACGGAAAAATAAAAAAGTTAGAGGTCATCAAAATAAAGGGATTATAAACGTACTAATTTGGTTAAAAAGTTTGTGATTTTTTTTAAGCGCAACAATAATATAAAAGTATATAATAATGGGTATCATTTTAATCGTATTGACCCTCAGAATAAAGAACACATGTCATTTTTACCATAAATTGTACGGCGTGAAAACAAAACCTTCCAAAATTAGCAAAATTGCGTTTTTCATTTTAATTTCCCCACAAAAATAGTGTTTTTTGGTTGCGCCATACATTTTATGATATAATGAGTGATGTCATTACAAAGGACAACTGGTCGCGCAAAAACAAGCCCTTATACTAGTCTGTGGATGAAAATATAAAAGAGTTATGATTTTTAGAAGGCGAGGAGGAAAAAATGAAAACGTAAAAATTAAATTGTCTGAGTCCTTAAGGCCAAAATGGGCTGAGTCCTTAAGGGGTTAAACACTCTCAGGACAGCCGGGTACTGCAATTGGAAGCGGCGGTTACGTCATGTGGAGGGACGGGCAGATAGCGCTAAACGCTCTTCGTTTTTTAGCGACTTCCACTGAAAAGTCTTCAAATAACAACAGGCGCATAACTTGAACTACTAGCGGTTGTGACAGACGCCTATATGCCCGCAGCAGGTTGACTTTGTCATTAAAGTCCAGAAGACGGAGTATCACTTGGCGTGGGCGATGAGCTAGGGGGTCAGTGTCCCTTTGAGATGACATATGAGCCAGTCCAATTCGGTGGGCACGTTCCACCCTACAGGGGTGAGGCAAGCCTAGGGTTTTTGGCAGGTCCCTCTCACAGAACCTTTGGAGATCTTGCTGTAACACTGACTCTTTGACCCCAACAATGCATAAATTATTACGGCGGGACCTATTTTCTAGGTCCTCAACTTTATCAGATAGTCGAGTAATTTCCAGCTCAGCAGAGCACATCCTGTTGGAAACTTTAGTGTCACTGTCTTCTAAGGAGGAGACCCTCCGTTCAACTTCCCCCAGTCTAGCTGTATGATCAGACAGTTCCAGCTGCAGGTGCTGTAGTGCATTTTTTAGGGCATCCTCCACTATAGCTTTCATACTGGGTGCCATCTGTTGGGATATCTCTAGGGCCAGGCGCTGATAGTCTATGTGCAAAGAGCCAGAGTAGGTATCACTGCGAACACTGACCTGCAGCTCGGCTTGCCCCTGCCAGGAGGAAGCTGGAGAGGATCCTGAGGTTACAGCCTGAAGTGGGGTGTCAGCAGTGTCCATTTCTATTGCGGCTGCATCACCCTGAGTTGCGGTCACCGGTGAGTCAGCTGGTAATTGTGCTTGGGACTGAGGTGAGGGTACTATGGCCTTCTCCGGCGCTCGAGGGCGCAGCGCGGGCGGCTCCTGAGGCAGCGCTGATGCTGTGGCGGCCATCTTGGGCGCGCTGCTGCTTCTGTGTAATGCGGGCGGCTCCGGTGGCTGTCCAGCGGACATTCCTCCCCTCTGAAGGTACCGGTCCATTCACCGGGCGTGTGGTAGTCCGGGGGTGGTGTGGCCCCCTGTGTCGCCGGTTCGTGCGGATAAGAGGCAGGTATGGGCCGCGGGATGAGAGCTCCTTCTCTATGCGTCCTGCATCCCCTGCGCCGGAACCGGAAGTCGAGGATGCTATTTTAATGCCTTTCCCCATTATATCAGATAGCCAGTTCTGACGTTTCGTGCCCAGAGGAAGTAATTCAGATTTATGGAAGTTGATCTTGTAGCCCGAGAATTCCCAGAAAGACTCTAGACTGTCCAGTATAGCCCCCAATGATGAGGCGGGAGAATGTATAAATAACAATACATCGTCCGCGAACATAGTAAGTTTGACCTCTCTCTCCCCTACCCCTATTCCTGAATAAATGTTCGATGCCAGAAGATAACGAGCAAGAGGCTCTATTGCCAAGTCAAAAAGCAGGGGAGAGAGAGGGCATCCCTGTCTGGTTCCTTTGGCCAATGCTATAGGTGCCGAAAGAATGCCCGGGGTATATATTCTAGCCATCGGAGCACTATACACTCCGTTTAGGTTGGTACGAAATGCGCCCCTGAGATTTGCTCGATCCAGCACCAGTCACAGCCAGTCCCATCTTACATTGTCAAACGCTTTCTCAGCGTCAAGGGCCAGCAGAGCTGGGCTATCAATCGGCTGTTAAAACTGTTCTTATATTCATAGTGGCTAATCTGTTCCTGATGAACCCTACTTGGTGAGTCCCTATTAACGCAGGCATTATTAGTGACAACCTAGTCGCTAGAATTTTGGACAATATTTTAATATCTTGGTTTATTAGGGATATCGGCCGATAAGAACCAGGGTCTGTAGCGTCTTTACCCGGTTTTGGCAAAACCTTCATATATGACATGGAAGCTTCCGAGGACAATGAACCGGATGTCATATACCCATTAAACAGTTCCGCCAAAACCGGGGTGATCCGTGGGGAAAGAGTTTTATAAAATTCTCCCGTATAGCCGTCAGGCCCTGGTGCTTTGCCGTTCTTTAACTGTTTTATTACATCAGCAATTTCCTCCTCAGTCACTTGTGCATTTAAACTCTCCCTCTGATCCTCTGTCAGTGATAGGAGATCTAAACCCCGCAGAAACCTTTTACCTGTCTCCAGATCAGTAGGAGAGTCTGAATAAAGGTTAGTATAATAATTGGCCAATATTTTATTAATTAAGTGTGGGTCAGACTGAAGTGAATTTGAAGCGTCTCTAAGCCCCGTTATGTGTGAGGGGGGACATTTACCCTGTGCTAGTCGAGCCATCAATCGTCCTGCCTTATTCCCATGACGAAATAGATCTACTTCAAAATAGGAGCGTTTAAGGCGTTCCCGTCTATCGAACTAGAGATCAAATTGAGCTCTAGCTTCCTTCCATGTTAATCTATTCTGTTCCGTAGGTGAAGCAAGAAACCGGGAATTTGCGACACGCAGTTTGTCACTGGCTACGGTAAATTGAGATTGGGATGTACGTTTCAAGTTTGCCACATAGGCTATCAGTCTTCCCCTAAACACCGCTTTCCCCGTTTCCCAGTACAAAGGCGGGTTTGTTCTATGGGCTTCCTTAAGCAGCACCTACTCTAACCACCATGCCTCAAGTTGCTCTACAAATGTTTCATCTTTCGCCAATAAAGAAGGAAACCTCCACAGTATGTCGGTTCCTTTTGGATAAGAAAGGAATAGCTGCAGTGAGATGGGTGCATGATCCGAAAGGGCCAAGTCTCCAATGTCCACCGACCGCACTCGTTGAGTGATACTCTGACTCACAAGAAAATAGTCAAGTCTTGACCATGATCCATGAACATTGAAGAAGTGAGTGAATTCCGTTATCTGGGTTGGACGCCCTCCAAACATCATATAAGCCCGTCTGTTCCATAAACGTGGGGAGAATACGATCTCTAAGTCTAGCGGGCACGGACAAGTTAGAGGCATGTTTCCTATCGATCAATGGGTCTAAAACCGTATTCAGGTCACCCCCTAATATTTTCCCAGGGTACCCATCACTCTGTAAGCGATCAGCTAAATTTTTGAAAAAATATTAATTTTCGCCATTTGGGGCATAGACATTATAGATGGTTAACACATCTCTGTTATGATTTAAAGTTAACTGAGACACCCTACCTTCCTCATCTGAAACATGGGATATTAGCTTAAAAGCAAATGACTTGTGTATAAGTGTAAGGACCCCCGCTTTCCCATCCTGGGCCGAGGATACATAAACCTGTCCCACCCACTGCTGGTGCATCCTAAAAAATTCCCCATCAGTGAGATGAGTTTCTTGGAGCAGAACTAGATCAGGGTGAAATCGTTTGAGATATCTCAAGAAGAGTCTCCTTTTATGTGGGGACTTCAGACCTTTCAAGTTCCATGACGTAATGTTAACCATAAGAAAGATCAGTGGGATACCACACAACCATGTGGGGAAGCTTTACAGAACAAAGATATTAGGTGTATATCACTTTAAAGATTCTATCCGCTCAATTACCGACTTGCAACCGCTGGATGTCTGCGGTATCGGGACCACCATAACGCGCGCACTGTTAGCGCGTCATTGGGACACGCACCTGTTGTCGGCCATCCATTCATTCGCAGCCCCGGACGGCAGAGCTCCTGGACACCACCCCGTTAGGCCGGACGCCTCTCCGTGCCAGCCAAGGACACTCGGAGCCCCCGGAGAGCCCCTCACCCCGACCATTATTGTCACGATTCGGCTGGCAGGAGGTGGATCCTCTGTGCCAGAGAGGGATTGGCGTGGACCGTGTTGGTGGACCGGTTCTAAGTTGCTACTGGTATTCACCAGAGCCCGCCGCAAAGCGGGATGGTCTTGCAGCGGCGGTAGCAACCAGGTCGTATCCACCAGCAACGGCTCAACCTCTCTGACTGCTGAAGATAAGCGCGGTACAAGGGAGTAGACAAGAGCAAGGTCGGACGTAGCAGAAGGTCAGGGCAGGCAGCAAGGATCGTAGTCAGGGGCAACGGCAGGAGGTCTGGAACACAGGCTAGGAACATACAAGGAAACGCTTTCACTGGCACAATGGCAACAAGATCCGGCAAGGGAGTGTAGGGGAAGTGAGTAGATATAGCCAGGGAGCAGGTGGAAGCTAATTAAGCTAATTGGGCCAGACACCAATCATTGGTGCACTGGCCCTTTAAGTCTCAGAGAGCTGGCTCGCGCGCGCCCTAGAGAGCGGAGCCGCGCGCGCCAGCACATGACAGCCGGGGACCGGGACGGGTAAGTGACTTGGGATGCGATTCGCGGGCGGGCGCGTCCCGCTATGCGAATCGCATCCCCGCCGGCAATGTCAGTGCAGCGCTCCCGGTCAGCGGGTCTGACCGGGGCGCTGCAGGGAGAGAGACGCCGTGAGCGCTCCGGGAGGAGCAGGGACCCGGAGCGCTCGGCGTAACAATTATACAGACAGGCACTGCATCTACCGCGGCTGTACAAGCTCGTTGAGGAGGGTAAGTCCTGTGCACCGCGACACATTCACTACATTTATACTTACCGATTGAGCTGACTTGCTACTGTGTCTAATACCGCAACACTGTCGCAGGCCTCACAATTGAACTATTCCCACGATTTACCACTCATGATAAGTGCTACTATTGGGATTCTGTGAGACTATATGACACTTGTGACACTCCCGGCACTTGCTATATTCGTGCTATATTCGTGGTATTAGCATACATCATTGATGGACTTTGTCTTTGTATTTTTTCTCAAAGAGACTTGTGATCATTGAAAAGAGACTTTTTATCTTTACAGCGGATATTCACATATCTTTTGTATTTTTGTGCTATTTTATTGCTTTATTGCTATTATTGCTACCATCATTATTTTAATACTATAATATTTTAACATTATATTACCTTTCACCTGCAAGGGCCCTGCTAGGTGATTGGCTGTATACTATATTGTTTTATATAATAAATACACTTTTATTTTCACTTAAACAATTGGATCCACATTCTATCAACTTATTCTCTTTTTCTATACCCCTAGTGCTTTAGAGGACTGGTTTATATATATATTTTATATATATTCTTTTCTTACATGTGGGGAAGATACTTGGATAAAAAATTCGTCATAAGGCGAAAAAACACCAGCAGCAGGAAGGATTGTAGTCCCCTCCCTATCTCCCCTACCAGAAGAAAAAGTATGATCTGTCAGTTCATTTGGGTAAGCATAGCAATACATCGACACCAGAAAAGAAAAAATATATAACAAGAGAACATTAAATAAACAAAACTAATAGAAAAACCTCAATGAAAATGCCCAAAAGGTGGACGGTAGTGACCCAATCCCCTCCGTTAGGGTAATGGACTTCCTTTTTTCGGCCAACGTGAGTATACAATTCACAATACTATACAAATTCAAAACAAAGAACTCCCCTTATCCCCATAACCACATTGCAGGGACAATGTACCCGATAATCCCCCTCCTCCCTAGAGAAGGGAAGCCCTTTAAGCATAATATTCTCCCACCAATATAATTATCATTAGTCAAAGCATGTAGTGAATAGAATGTAAATGAAAACCTGTAGTGGCCTCCAGGCCCGATCATGTCCTTAAATCAGCGACAGGTCCCAAGCCTCAACAATTGAGCAGCCAGTTCTCAAGTAAGTCTCTCACTCTGGCGATGATTGCCTGTCTCCTCTCTGGTGACGTCTCGGGGAACGGTGTCTTTTACGCTGCTCTCTCGGTGCTGGGGAGTAGTCATCTCTCCCCGTCGCCGATCTGGAGCGGTGGTGACCCCTAGGCGAGCGGGACCTCCTGGTCCTTTGTGATCTCTCCCTCGATGAGCGCTGTACTGAAGAGGATTGGACTTGTTCCAGTAAAGAAGCCGCCGCTTCTGACAATTTATAGACAGATATGGAGCCATCAGCGTGGAACACCCTGAGATTGGCCGGGTATTGCAGTTGAAATTTGTAGTTTGCTTTGAAGAGCGAGGTACAAATGGCGCTGAATGCTCTTCTCCGTTTCTCCACTTCCACTGAAAAGTCCTCAAATAACAGGAGGCGCATGCCATTCACAATAAGAGGTTGGGCCAAGCGCCTGTAAGCTTGTAAGATTTCCACATTGTCATTAAAGTCTAAGAACCGTAAGACAACTTAGCTCCTTAGATGGGGAGAGAGCCATGCCAATCCTATGTGCCCTTTCAACGCAGCATGGGTGAGATAATCCCAGAGTCTTTGGAAGATCCCTTTCACAGAACCTTTGTAGTTCCTGGGGTGTAACTGATTCCTTTACCCCCACAATTCTCAAGTTGTTCCGTCTCGATCGGTTTTCTAGATCCTCCATCTTTTCAGTTATTCTGGCTAGTTCAATTTCTGTAGTATGGAGATGCCTGGCCTTAGCGGAGTCTGTATCTTCTAACTGCGACACCCTTTGTTCCACTTCACTGATTTTATGAGACTGACTTTTCACCTCCAACTGCAGGTGTTGCAAAGTAGTTGTTAAAACTTCTTCCACTATCTGCTTCACATTCGGTGTGAGATTTATGGCTAACTCTGCTCCCAGTCTCTGGTAGTCTATTTGTATAGTGGTACCTTGTGCAGCTGAAGAAGAAGGTATCAGATGCTGTGCAAGTGAGGTCTCTCCTGTGCCAAGGGCTGCCTTGTGACCTGGGGGCGCTAACAGCTGCTGTGTAGCAGGCTGGCTGGTGTCCATCTCCACCTCCGCAGCCTGCGGGTTCAGCGGTGGCAGTGTCCGACTCTCTTTGGTAGCCTGGGGCTGTGTCGCTGATACTGAGACATTGGTGGCCGTGGGTGCAGTGGCGGCGGCCATATTAGCAGGGCCGCCCGGCTCCGCGCCTGAATGTGACGGGGCCGTCTGCGAGAGTGGCCCGCCGCGCTGTAAGAAGCGCTCCCTGTCCGGGCTCCTGTAGCGATTCGGGGATCGCTTGTATTGCACGGTACGTGTCCGGGGGGCCTATATGGGACCGTTTCTGAGCGGGGGTAGCGGGAGCTCTTCTGCCGCACGCCTCACATCGGCTGTGCAGGAACCGGCAGTCTTTTTTTTTTTTTTATTATAGACTCCTAGTCCTGAAATGGTGATTGAAAGCCCACCAATATCTGTAAGTATTTCAAATTTTTATGTTTATATTGTTGTGTGTGATTAAATAAAACAAAATTATGGACATTGTTTTTCATTAATTTTTCTTCATTATGTTTAAATAGCCAACCAGACGTGTTAGCACGCCACATGAGGTGGAGATAGTTGCCGAAACAAGCCAGGTACATGATCTATTGTACATAGCCTTAGGTGTAAACCCTTTAATTTTTCATTTGGTTGATCACTGCTGCATCCAGTAAAATATTATTAAAGGAAGGAGGGGACAAGTTAGTATAGATCGCGGGGGGTCTGAGTGCTCGGGCCCCCTGCAAATCTATAACTTATCCCCTATCCTTTGAAAAGAGGATAAGTTATAACCAGTACATAAGTCCTTTAAAAAAATTTGTAATGGTATGGAAACACATTTTTTGTCATGATTTTATTATTGATTTGTCAGGCCTATAAAAAATCTGATTGTTTACTAAGTTTTGGAAATACTGAAACTCAATGAAATAATTTTTTTTTTTTTTTTTAAAGTTCGTAGCATTTTAGATTATACTTAATGTTTGGGTTTATTTAAAAATAGATGCACAGTCAAGATTTGGGAGAAAGCTCACAACCAAAGCGAACCTCCAAAAAATGAACTGTTGCAGAAAAAAACAAAACAGAAAAGTAAGTAGGCCAATGAATCAACCTTTAATTAAATTAATAGTGGGAGAAATGTGTTATATGCAAGATAGTTCAACATTGCCTTGGGTATAGGCAAATTAACTTTATACAAAATAGTTTGATATATCAAAAATTGAATAGCCCCCTATTTTGTTTTATTTTTTTTGCACTATACTGTAGTCAACATTTTCCAAGGTTTTGACTAATTAGATTTTACAGAGTTTATATATCTAGAGATGAGCGAACTTTTGAAAAATTTGATTCGGCCAAATCTATATTAAAAACAGCTATTTCTGGCCATCAGAGAGCCTCAATAGGGGTGTAGAACACTTTTCTGTGTTCTAACACGCATATGGAGTATGCTGTGGTAGTGAAATAATACTGTTATTCAGAATAACATGCAGATTACCGGCATCGCTTTTAGAATCACTGCTGCAGAGCGGCACAATGACAGAGCCTGGAGGTGACATCAGTATGAGGAGACCATATAGTGGCTGAATGACACAGCGTGGAGGTGTTGGCAGCATGAGGAGACCATATAGTGGCTGAATGACATAGCGTGGAGGTGTTGGCAGCATGAGGAGACCATATAGTGGCTGAATGACACAGCTTGGATGAAGCTGAAGCATGAGGAGACCATATAGTGGCTGCTTGACACAGCTTGGAAGTGTTGGCAGCATGAGGAGACCATATAGTGGCTGAATGACACAGCGTGGAGGTGTTGGCAGCATGAGGAGACATATAGTGGCTGAATAACACAGTGCAGAGGTGTTGGCAGCATGAGGAGACCATATAGTGGCTGAATGACACAGCTTGGATGAGGCTGAAGCATAAGGAGACCATATAGTGGCTGAATTACACAGTGAGGAGGTGTTGGCAGCATGAAGAGACCATATAGTGGCTGAATGACACAGCGTGGAGGTGTTAGCAGCATGAGAAGACCGTATAGTGGCTGAATGACACAGTGTGGAGGTGTTGGCAGCATGAAGAGACCATATAGTGGATGAATGACACAGCTTGGATGAGGCTGAAGCATGAGGAGACCATATAGTGGCTGCTTGACACAGCGTGGAGGTGTTGGCAGCATGAGGAGACCATACAGTGGCTGAATGACACAGTTTGAAGGTGTTGGCAGCATGAGGAGACCATATAGTGGCTGAATGACACATTGTGGAGGTTGCAGCAGCATGAGGAGACCATATAGCTTCAGCATGAGTTTACAAGAGGGCTTCACAACCCCTAACATTAAAATGTTAATGTTGAAATCTGTATATAAGATGTATGTTAGCTAGTGCTGACATCAAATAATTTTAAACACAGGCCCAGCAGCATCACTAAACCATATAGTTGCTGAAACACACAGCCTGGATCAGGTAGCAGCAGAAGTACACAAGAGGGCTTAATAACCCCTAACATTAAAAGGTGAATATTGAAATCTGTATAGAAGATGTATGTTAGCTAGTTTTTTGCACTATACTGTAGTCAACATTTTCCAAGGTTGTTACTAATTACATTTTACAGAGTATATATATCTAGAGATGGGCAAACTTTTTAAAAATTTGATTCAGACAAATCTATATTAAAAACCGCTATTTCTGGCCTTCAGAGAGCCTCAATAGGGGTGTAGAACCCTTTTTTGTGTTCTAACACGCATATGGAGTATGCTGTGGTAGTGAAATAATACTGTTATTCAGAATAACATGAAGATTACCAGCATCGCTTTTAGAATCACTGCTGCAGAGCGGCACAATGACAGAGCCTGGAGGTGACATCAGTATGAGGAGACCATATAGTGGCTGAATGACACAGCGTGGAGGTGTTGGCAGCATGAGGAGACCATATAGTGGCTGAATGACATAGTGTGGAGGTGTTGGCAGCATGAGGAGACCATATAGTGGCTGAATGACACAGCGTGGAGGTGTTGGCAGCATGAGGAGACCATATAGTGGCTGAATAACACAGCTTGGATGAAGCTGAAGCATGAGGAGACCATATAGTGGCTGAATGACACAGAGTGGAAGTGTTGGCAGCATGAGGAGACCATATAGTGGCTGAATGACACAGCGTGGAGGTGTTGGCAGCATGAGGAGACATATAGTGACTGAATAACACAGTGCAGAGGTGTTGGCAGCATGAGGAGACCATATAGTGGCTGAATGACACAGCTTGGATGAGGCTGAAGCATAAGGAGACCATATAGTGGCTGAATTACACAGTGAGGAGGTGTTGGCAGCATGAAGAGACCATATAGTGGCTGAATGACACAGCGTGGAGGTGTTGGCAGTATGAGAAGACCGTATAGTGGCTGAATGACACAGTGTGGAGGTGCTGGCAGCATGAGGAGACCATATAGTGGCTGAATGACACAGCGTGGAGGTGTTGGCAGCATGAAGAGACCATATAGTGGATGAATGACACAGCTTGGATGAGGCTGAAGCATGAGGAGACCATATAGTGGCTGCTTGACACAGCGTGGAGGTGTTGGCAGCATGAGGAGACCATACAGTGGCTGAATGACACAGTTTGAAGGTGTTGGCAGCATGAGGAGACCATATAGTGGCTGAATGACACAGTGTGGAGGTTGCAACAGCATGAGGAGACCATATAGCTTCAGCATGAGTTTACAAGAGGGCTTCACAACCCCTAACATTAAAATGTTAATGTTGAAATCTGTATAGAAGATGTATGTTAGCTAGTGCTGACATCAAATAATTTTAAACACAGGCCCAGCAGCATCACTAAACCATATAGTTGCTGAAACACACAGCCTGGATCAGGTAGCAGCAGAAGTACACAAGAGGGCTTAATAACCCCTAACATTAAAAGGTGAATATTGAAATATGTATAGAAGATGTATGTTAGCTAGTGCTAACATAAAAAAAAATTCACACAGGCCCAGCAGCATCAGTAAGCCAAGTAGTTCCTGAAACACACAGCCTGGATAAAGCAGCAGGATGCGTACATAAGAGGGCTTCACAACCCCTAACATTAAAAGATCAATGTTGAAATCTCTATTGAGCATGAAGTTTGCTAGTGCTACCATAAAAATTTTTTTAGGTAATATCCAGCATCAGAAAACAATATATTGGCTGAATGACACAGCCTGGAGGTGGCCAAAGCATGAGGAGATTGGTTGCTATGAGCAACTCAGCAACTTTTCCTCTGGACTGGTTTTGATAAATCTCCCCAATTGTGTTGATTCCACCACCCCCCCAAAAAAATAAAAAATAAAAATAAACTACCGTATATATTCGAGTATAAGCTGAGTTTTTCAGCACGATTTTGCGTGCTGAAAACGCCCCCCCCTCCCCCTCTCGGCTTATACTCGAGTGAACTCTCCGCCTGTCAATCCCTTCATCAGTGGTCTTCAACCTGCGGACCTCCAGATGTTGCAAAACTACAACTCCCAGCATGCCCGGACATCCCCCTAGTGAGGGTAGGTACTTATGTTAATTACAAAGGTGATATAAGGTTGAATGATTTGAAATAAAGCTCAGAAGAGCATGCAGAACAAACTGACATGGCTCCGTTTGATTTACTTTGGTATACTTTGGTATATAAATTCTGTATATGGATTTGGCCGGGAGTAAGATAGTTACAAGGTCACTGATAAAATCCATATCAGTGTTCCCTCCCCCACAGAAGTATCTTATGCTGTGGGTTCAGCTCCACTATTTAGTGAGGACGATCTAAAGGACAGTCAGCAGCTACTGCTCAGCCAAGAAGTGGAGGAGACATTCACCGCTTCCTACCCTAGGCCGGCAAGTAGTGATGAGGAGAGTGGCGTGGGAGGTGGTGTTGCGAGCATTCAGGCTCTTGAAGCAGACACTATTGAGGAACCCAATGAGGACATCAGTGAGGTGCAGACACAACATAATGATGATAATGGCAGCCTACCTTCCCGGGAGGTAGTGAAACAGGGGTTCCTGGATACGGCGGCAGTAGCAGTCAATCAGTGCAAACTATTTGTGAAAAAATCAGCTACTCAGCAGTGTGGCAGTTTTTCATCAAGCATCTGGAGGAGGTTAAAGGAGAACTACAGAATATAAAAATTGTCCCCCATACTGTCGGCAGTAAAAAAATAAAGATGTACATACCTTCCTCTGCTCCCCCGGGGCCTCCGGTAACCGACTCCGGTCTCCGCTGCGATCCTCTTCCTGGTTGCTGGTGGTCGCCGAGTCATACTGCACTCAGCCAATCACCGGCCGCAGTGAAGTCCCTGCTTGGCTGGCGATAGGCTGAGCGGCAGTGTGACGTGACGTTTTTGGCCCCGGCAGCAGGTGCCGGTGTAGTGACGAATTTTGTGTCCTGAAGCATTCTCACACTGCCGCTCAGCCTATCACCGGCCGAGGTGGGACTTCGCTGCGGCCGGTGATTGGCTGAGTGCAGTATGACTCGCTGACCACCAGCAACCAGGAAGAGGATCGCGGCGGAGACCAGAGCCGTTTACCGGAGGCGCCGGGGGAGCAGAGGACGGTATGTACATCTTTTTTTTTTACTGCCGGCAGTATGGGGGACAATTTTTATATTCTGGAGTTCTCCTTTAACCTGGCCACATGCAAGATGTGTCAGCAGAAGGGGAATCGTGGACAGGGTCCCAATGTTTACACCAAGGCCCTTCGTCAAGAACTGAAGTGTCACCATAAAGCAGCCTGGGAGAACCGTGGCACCCATGTCGTGGTTCCGCCTGCTGCATCACCCAGTGGCATGCCGCTCCCTGTTTCAGCCAGCCAAGGCTCCACCACCTCAGCTGAAGGGAGCTGTGTGTCATACCCATCTTATGTCTCTCCAGATGCTCCTGCTCCTCCTACTTTGAGTTAGTCATTCCGCCAGCAATCCATTGGCGAAGCCATGTCCAAGAGACAACAGTATGCGCCCACTCATCCAACAGCGCAGAAGCTGAATGTGCTCCTGTCCAAGTTGCTGGTGCTGCAGTGCTTTTCAAGTGGTGGACTCTGCCCCTTTCAGAGAGCTGATGGCTTGTGCCAAGCCAAGGTGGAGCGTGCCAAGCTGTCATTTATTTGCGAAGAAGGCATTACCAACCCTGCACAATTTTGTGTCCTCAGCCTGCATTGCCCAGACAAGTCTCAGTGCCCCTTCAGCATACCATGTGTGCAGAGCATGGCGGTGTCAGTTCTTCACATGGTTTGCCTTGGCGAATGGAGTCACACAGGGGAGGAACTGCTAAAAGTCATTCATCAGGAAGACTGCGTTGCGACAAGGAAGACTGAGACATGCGCCCTGTATGGCCCACGTGTTCAATCTGGTTGTCAAGCGGTTCCTGAAATGTTCCCACCATCTGCAAGACATCCTAACAATGGAAAGGAAATTTTGCAAGGCGCAATGGGAAGGAAACACTTCAGCCACTCATACACCGCAAAGCACACTCTCCTTGAGCTGCAGCATCAGAACGGCATCCCTCAACATAGTCTGACGTTGGAATTCTACCCTCCATATGTTGGACCAACTATACGAACAGAGAAAGGCCATCACAGATTTCTTGATGATCTGGATAGGGGGACTCCACTGTGTAACTTCAATGTCAACCAGTGGCAGCTCATATGTGAGACCTGCCGTTTGCTCAGGCCCTTTGAGGAAGCCACATTATTAGGCAGTGGCCAGGATTACGGGATGAACAACGTAAATCCACTGCTTCATCTACTACAACACGTGTTGGAAACGATGGCTGGTCAGAGCACTGGAGACGTGGTGCCTACATCTCACGGGCACATGAGCCCTGTGGGGGCTGAACTGTAGGAGGAGGGGGAGGGGCACAGTGGAGCACAAGTTAGGTTTTGCTAGATGGGTGATTTTCTAGTAATCTGACAGGAGAGGAGGAGCAGGAGCAGTTAGGGGAGCTAGAGGGTTATGAGGAAGGCGATACACAGGACCCAGACACACAGTGGCAGTATGTAGTGGAGATGGAGGCAAGGAGTCCTTCTGAGTCACTTACACAAATGGCACAATGCATGCTCGTTTGCGTAGTGACTGCAGAATTGTCACCATTCGGCAGTGGGATGACTCCTGGATCTCCACCTTATTGGACCCGGACTGCCGGCACAAAATGGGGGCCTTTTTCACACCCACTGAGAGGGAGGACAAACTGACCTACTAGAGAGACATCCTACGTAGTCAATTGGCCAATGCCTATCTGCGCCATCGTCCATCCTCTTGCAGGTCTGACTGGGGGAGCCTTCTGCGCTCACCTTCCACTGCCATTG
Source organism: Hyla sarda (assembly GCF_029499605.1). Taxonomy (NCBI): domain Eukaryota; kingdom Metazoa; phylum Chordata; class Amphibia; order Anura; family Hylidae; genus Hyla; species Hyla sarda. The sequence goes on from NC_079189.1 coordinate 297,865,319, forward strand.
CTGGGAAGGGGTGGGGTGGCAGGAGCAGTACCAGCTCCATCAGCAGCAGCCTGAGTCTACAGTCGCTAATGAGTAGCTTTCTTCACCCGAATAGTGAAGCAACTCATCAGCAGCAGGTAGACCTGGAGAAGGACCTGAACCAGCAAGTGATAGCATACCTTGACATGACCATGCCAACACTCCTTGAAAATCCGCTGGATGTCTGGGCAGCCAAACTTGACTTGTGGCCGCAACTAGCAGAGTTTGCCCAGGAAAAGCTGTCCTGCCTGGGGAGTAGTGTGCCATCAGAGCGGGTGTTTAGTGCGGCCGGGGCCATAGTCACCCCAAGGAGAACTCGTCTGTCCACAAAAAATGTGAAGAGACTGACCTTTGTGAAGATGAATCAGGCATGGATCAGCCAGGATTTCCACCCACCAATGCCTGATGCATCGGAGTAGATTGACCATGGTGCCACACCAACACTTCACAATTATGGATAGTGCAAAACATGTTTTAGGTGCTGCTCCCCAGTTACAGACATTCCTCGCAATTAGACCACAAGTAAGAATTGAGGATATGCATTAGCTAAAACTTAACTTTTCTTAGGATAAAATATACATACTTAAATTTTTTTTTAATCAAACAAAAGGAAAGGTGTGCAAAAAACACCACGTGCCACCTACACCACCAAGTATTGATGTGATGCAAAGACCTCTAAAAGGTGGAAGGGAACAACGTATGGTCCATTGTAACTGGTGAGGGTAAAAACTTCCCCTGTTAGGCCCTACCCTTGCATTATTAATTCCCTTCTTTGCAAATGTTATTCGCCCTAAAAAGGGCGGCCCCACACAGGAACTTCTCCCTATTTCACCCTACAAACACTGCCATTTCCCAGGGTTTTTAGGTGGAAATAGAAAGAGTCTCCTATGTGGGGCCGCCCCAGCACATACCCTATGCGTGTTACAGAAAGGCAAAGTGTTCTACACCCCTATTGAGGCTCTCTGTAGGCCAGAAATAGCAACTTTTAATAGCGATTTGCCACAAATAAATTTGAAGTGAACCAAATTTTTTTTTTAAATCGGCCGAATCAAATTTTTCTAAAATTCACTCATCTCTATTCCTTTCCTTAAGCTTGCCTGCCTAAGTCCTTGAAATCATTCTTAAGGACACTTCACCTACCTCTTAATGTGCACCATGACCACCGGGTCTTTTCTAGCCTCTCCCAGTAATATATCAACCCGATCTGCGATGTGCCGAACTCGAGCACCCAGCAGACAACAAGCTGTTAGTGTCCCCCACCACCAGCACCTTTCTGGCCTTTCCTGCGCTCCTCCTTTCCTACTTAACAGCAGACATCCCCCTGGCTGTCAGAAGCAGCATCTTGCTGCAGCAGTTCTAGCTCTGAACTAACATCCCCCTCATCTGTCAATTGGCCAATGCCTATCTGCGCCATCGTCCATCCTCTTGCAGGTCTGACTGGGGGAGCCTTCTGCGCTCACCTTCCACTGCCATTGCTGGGAAGGGGTGGGGTGGCAGGAGCAGTACCAGCTCCATCAGCAGCAGCCTGAGTCTACAGTCGCTAATGAGTAGCTTTCTTCACCCGAATAGTGAAGCAACTCATCAGCAGCAGGTAGACCTGGAGAAGGACCTGAACCAGCAAGTGATAGCATACCTTGACATGACCATGCCAACACTCCTTGAAGATCCGCTGGATGTCTGGGCAGCCAAACTTGACTTGTGGCCGCAACTAGCAGAGTTTGCCCAGGAAAAGCTGTCCTGCCTGGGGAGTAGTGTGCCATCAGAGCGGGTGTTTAGTGCGGCCGGGGCCATAGTCACCCCAAGGAGAACTCGTCTGTCCACAAAAAATGTGAAGAGACTGACCTTTGTGAAGATGAATCAGGCATGGATCAGCCAGGATTTCCACCCACCAATGCCTGATGCATCGGAGTAGATTGACCATGGTGCCACACCAACACTTCACAATTATGGATAGTGCAAAACATGTTTTAGGTGCTGCTCCCCAGTTACAGACATTCCTCGCAATTAGACCACAAGTAAGAATTGAGGATATGCATTAGCTAAAACTTAACTTTTCTTAGGATAAAATATACATACTTAAATTTTTTTTTAATCAAACAAAAGGAAAGGTGTGCAAAAAACACCACGTGCCACCTACACCACCAAGTATTGATGTGATGCAAAGACCTCTAAAAGGTGGAAGGGAACAACGTATGGTCCATTGTAACTGGTGAGGGTAAAAACTTCCCCTGTTAGGCCCTACCCTTGCATTATTAATTCCCTTCTTTGCAAATGTTATTCGCCCTAAAAAGGGCGGCCCCACACAGGAACTTCTCCCTATTTCACCCTACAAACACTGCCATTTCCCAGGGTTTTTAGGTGGAAATAGAAAGAGTCTCCTATGTGGGGCCGCCCCAGCACATACCCTATGCGTGTTACAGAAAGGCAAAGTGTTCTACACCCCTATTGAGGCTCTCTGTAGGCCAGAAATAGCAACTTTTAATAGCGATTTGCCACAAATAAATTTGAAGTGAACCAAATTTTTTTTTTTAAATCGGCCGAATCAAATTTTTCTAAAATTCACTCATCTCTATTCCTTTCCTTAAGCTTGCCTGCCTAAGTCCTTGAAATCATTCTTAAGGACACTTCACCTACCTCTTAATGTGCACCATGACCACCGGGTCTTTTCTAGCCTCTCCCAGTAATATATCAACCCGATCTGCGATGTGCCGAACTCGAGCACCCAGCAGACAACAAGCTGTTAGTGTCCCCCACCACCAGCACCTTTCTGGCCTTTCCTGCGCTCCTCCTTTCCTACTTAACAGCAGACATCCCCCTGGCTGTCAGAAGCAGCATCTTGCTGCAGCAGTTCTAGCTCTGAACTAACATCCCCCTCATCTGCCAATCGGGCAAACTTGTTGGGGTGTGCCAGATTGGGACTCCCTGACACTTTTTCTCCTACCCCTACAGTTTGATGCCTCGCTGTCCTGCACCTCCATCCCACTATCCCCCCACCTATGCCCCAGAGAGTACATCTCCATATTTTCAATGGATTTCAGTGTTGCCAGTTGTTCGATTAGATCCAGGGTCTGGGCTTCCAAGCGCACAACATCTCGCACAGTAACATGCTCCCTCAAACGGCTGTTTAAAGAATGCATACAGAGCACTAGTGATGTCGCGAACATAACATTTTTGGTTCGCGAACGGCGAACACGAACTTCCGCAAATGTTCGCGAACCGGGCGAACCGCCATTGACTTCAATGGGCAGGCGAATTTTAAAACCCACAGGGACTCTTTCTGGCCACAATAGTGATTTAAAAGTTGTTTCAAGGGGACTAATACCTGGACTGTGGCGTGCTGGAGGGGGATCCATTGCAAAACTCCCATGGAAAATTACATAGTTGATGCAGAGTCTGGTTTTAATCCATAAAGGTCATAAATCACCTAACATTCCTAAATTCTTTGAAATAACGTGCTTTAGCCCCCTATAGGCATCACATAGTTAGATCCCCCCTTTAGGCAGCACATAGATTTCCCCATATTAGGCAGCACATAGTTAGAGCCCCCCTTTAGGCAGCACATAGAGCCCCCTTTAGGCAGCACATAGTTAGATCCCCCCTTTAGCCATCACATAGTTAGATCCCCCCTATAGGCAGTACATAGATTCCCCCATGTTAGGCAGCAGATAGTTAGAGCCCCCCTTTAGGCATCACATAGTTAGAGTACCAGAAAAATTAGGCATGTACACATGGCTCAAAAAGTTGATATTGTTGCAGCCAAACAAATTGCAGCAGCAGAAAAAGTGCAGCACCAGAGGCCAGAAAAATTAGGTATGTACACATGACTGAAAAATAAGAACAAGCGCATATCCAAGAGTCCAGAAGACTCTATAATGCAGGACGGAGAAACACACAAAGAAATTCTTTTCTAAATAAAATGTTTCATCAAATAAAGAAACAGAGTTCTTCCCTCTCTGTATTTTACTTTTGAAATTTTAAGTTAAAAAATCACACGCAACAAGCGTTCCTTTATGTAATGGTTAGTACTCTTGAAAATTCAAGTTTAAATTATCATAAAGTCCAGAAGACTCTATAATGCAGGACGGTGAAAAACACAAAGAAATCCTTTTCAAAATAAAAGGGTCCCTCAACAGGCATGACAGCATGAAAGACCCCATTTGCTCCAGGTTGGATGCCGAGCTACTCATGTCCCGTTCCTCGTCCTCAGTGATGTCAGGGAAAGTATCATCTTCTTCCCCCCAGCCACGTACAACACCACAGGAATCAGATAGGTGACAATGAGCACCCTGGGATGCCTGTTGTGGTTGGTCTTCCTCCTCCTCTTCAAAGCCACATTCCTCCTCTGACTCATCTTCCTCACAATCCTCTTCCAGCGTTGCCGCAGGTCCAACAAGCGATGCTGATAAGGCTGTTTCTGGTGGTGATGGTGACCACAACTCTTCCTCTTCACACTCATCTACTGTCTGATCCAGCACTCTTCGCAGTGCACACTCCAGGAGGAAAACAAATGGTATAATGTTGCTGATGGTGCCTTCGGTGCGACTGACTAGGTTTGTCACCTCCTCAAAAGGACGCATGAGCCTACAGGCATTGCGCATGAGCGTCCAGTAACGTGGCAAAAAAATTCCCAGCTCCGCATATGATGTCCTAGCACCCCGGTCATACAAATATTGGTTAACGGCTTTTTCTTTTTGGAGCAGGCGGTCGAACATTTTTAGTGTTGAATTCCAAAGTGTTGGGCTGTCGCAAATCAATCGCCTCACTGGCATGATGGACAGAGATGTTAGCAGAGAGTACCCGAAAAATTAGGCATGTACACATGGCTGAAAAACTTGGTATTGTTGCAGCCGCTGCTGTAGCAGCAGCCAAAAATTTTTTTGTTTGTTTCCCAGCCAGAAAGTGCCCTAAAACATTGCAGCTTGAACCATAGTTGGTGGCGGATAAGTTATGCAAGTCATCCTTGGTCGCTACCTTACCCAGACGGAACGTGATTGGTCGGATTCTTCAAAAAAGAGTTGCCGCCGATGCCTCTTGGAATCCTCCAAAGAGGAAATACACGTCTCATCCCTGATTGGTCGCCGCCCGGACCTGCCCAGCAGCGATTGGCTGAAAGATTTGAAAGACAACCTGCCGCCACCAGCGGCAAAGACTTGCAACCTGAACTCATACGTCCCCTCTCTGATTGGCTCACTCGACATCCCGAACAGCCAATCAGAGTTAAGCCTACCATCCCCATGCCCATGTTTGGATGACATCCCCTCACTGACTTTTTCCTATGACAGCGTAACTGTACACAGCCATGTACGGCACGTTCCTAATTGGTCGCCCCCATACCATCCAGCAGCGAGCGACCAATCAGCTTCAAGAGGCCCGTCTTCATTCAAAATCCACCGTGGCAACACTGCACAGCGTCACCAGGTTTACCCAATGCGCAGTGTAGGTGATATACCTGCCCTGACCATGCTTTGTACCTTCCACTGCGGTGTCCCAATAGCTAAAAAAAAATTGTAGCTATTTTTTTTTTTTTTTTAAATGCTGGCGGGCTATGAGTTCAGACAAGCCAGCTGTCAGATGCCGAGCTAGGGGGTGACCTTGTGATATTGGCATCTTATGCTCAAACATGTCCTTGACAGACGTAGACGTAGAGTAGACGCTGTAGGCCTGACACACACGCTTGCAGACAACTAACTGCTATTCAATCTATTACAGTCAAAATTGTATTTTGTATGTGTCACACCACATATGATTTGCACTAGTGTGACAATGAGCCCAGCAGGCCCAAAAACTCCCAAGTGTGAAGTGAACTGACTGATTTTATTTCACAGCCAAAAAAGGTCTTTTTTTTTCAAATTTACACTACGGTCACCCCAAAAATGATTTGCACTAGTGTGACAATGAGCCCAGCAGGCCCAAAAACTCCCAAGTGTGAAGTGAACTGATTGATTTTATTTCACAGCCAAAAAAGGTATTTATTTTTTTCAAATTTACACTATGGTCGGTCACCCCAAAGATGATTTGCACTAGTGTGACAATGAGCCCTAAGGGCCAAAAGACTCCCAAGTGTTAAGTGAAGTGACTGATTTTATTTCACAGCCAAAAAAGGTTTTTTTTTTTTTTCAAAAGTGTCACACCAAATATCATTTGCACTAGTATGACAATGAGCAAAAAAGCTTGCCAGCGGAGTTCCCCTTTTAAGCAGTGGTCCCCAACCAGGGTGCCTCCAGCTGTTGCAAAACACACGGACTGATATATTTCAGCCCTCTGAATACTGTAGTAGTTAGTTGCTTTAAAGAAAAAAAGCTTGCCAGCGGAGTTCCCCTTTTAAGCAGTGGTCCCCAACCAGGGTGCCTACAGCTGTTGCAAAACACACGGACTGATATATTTCAGCCCTTTGAATACTGTAGTAGTTAGTTGCTTTAACCTCTTAAGGACCCAGCCATTTTACACCTTAGGACCGGGCCATTTTTTGCACATCTGACCACTGTCACTTTAAACATTAATAACTCTGGAATGCTTTTAGTTACCATTCTGATTCCGAGATAGTTTTTTCGTAACATATTCTACTTTAACATAGTGGTAACATTTTTTGGTAACTTGCATCCTTTCTTGGTGAAAAATCCCAAAAATTTTTGAAAAATTAGAAAATTTTGCATTTTTTTAAATTTGAAGCTCTCTGCTTGTAAGGAAAATGGATATTCAAAATATTTTTTTCTTATTCACATATACAATATGTCTACATCATAAAATTTACAAGTTTTTACTTTTGGAAGACACCAGAGGGCTTCAAAGTTCAGCAGCAATTTTCCAATTTTGCACAAAATTTCCAAACTCACTATTTTTCAGGGACCAGTTCAGGTTTGAAGTGGATTTGAAGGGTCTTCATCTTAAAAATACCACACAAATGACCCCATTATAAAAACTGCACCCTCCAAAGTATTCAAAATGATATTCGGTCAGCCTTTTAACCCTTTAGGTGTTTCACAGGAATAGCAGCAAAGTGAAGGAGAAAATTCACAATCTTCATTTTTTACACTCGCATGTTCTTGTAGACCCAATTTTTGGATTTTTACAAGGGGTAAAAGGAGAAAATTTATACTTATATTTGTAGCCCAATTTCTCTCAAGTAAGCACATACCTCATATGTCTATGTAAAGTGTTCGGTGGGTGCAGTAGAGGGCTCAGAAGCGAAGGAGCGACAAGGGGATTTTGGAGAGTATGTTTTTCTGAAATGGTTTTTGGGGGGCATATTGCATTTAGGAAGCCCCTATGGTGCCACAACAGCAAAATAAAAAACACATGCCATACCATTTTGGAAACTAGACCCCTTGAGGAAGGTAACAAGGAATTAAGTGAGCCTTAATACCCCACATGTGTTTCCCGACTTTTGCATATATAAAAAAATAAAATAAAATGTCACTAAAATGTGTTTCCCCCCCAAATTTCACATTTTTGCAAGGGTTAATATCAGAAAATACCCCCCAAAATTTGTGACCCCATCTCTTCTGAGTATGAAGGTACCCCATATGTTGACCAGAAGTGCACTACGGGCGAACTACAATGCTCAGAAGAGAAGGAGTCATATTTGGCTTTTTGAGAGCAAATTTTGCTCGGGGGCGTGTCGCATTTAGGAAGCCCCTATGGTGCCAGGAGAGCAAGTTTCACGACTTTTGCATACGTAAAAAAAAAATTTTGGGGAAACTAGACCCCTTGAGGAACGTAACAAGGGGTACAGTGAGCATTTACCCCCACTGGTGTCTGTCAGATCTTTGGAACAGTGGGCTGTACGAAATTTTTAATTTGCACAGCCCACTGTTCCAAAGATCTGTCAGACACCAGTGGGGAAAAAGGAGAAAAAGCCCCCCAAAATTTGTTAGGCAATTTCTCCCGAGTACGGAGATACCCCATATGTGGCCTAAACTGTTGCCTTGAAATACGACAGGGCTCCAAAGTGAGAGCGCCATGTGCATTTGAGGCCTGAATTAGGAATTTGCATAGGGGTGGACATAGGGGTATTCTACGCCAGTGATTCTCAAACAGGGTGCCTCCAGCTGTTGCAAAACTCCCAGCATGCTTGGACAGTCAACGGCTGTCCAGCAATACTGGGAGTTGTTGTTTTGCAACAGCTGGAGGCTCCATTTTGGAAACAGTGGCGTACCAGATGTTTTTCATTTTTATTGGGGAGGGGGCTGTGTAGGGGTATATGTATATGTACTGTTTTTTACTTTTTATTTTATTTTGTGTTAGTGTAGTGTATTGTTTTTAGGGTACAGTCACACAGGCAGGGGGGATTACAGCAAGTTTCCTGCTGCGAGTTTGAGCTGCCGCGCAAAATTTGCTGCATCGCAAATTTGCAGCCTGATACTCACTGTAAGCCCCCTGCCCATGTGAATGTACCCTGTACATTCACAAGGGGGGGGGGGGGGAACCTCCAGCTGTTGCAAAACTACAACTCCTGGAGGCACACGGGTTGGGAAACACTGAGTTAGGAAACAGTGTGCCTCCAGTTGTTGCAAAACCACTACTCCCAAACATTCTCAGGCATGCTGGAAGTAGTAGTTCGGCAACATCTTTAGAGCCAGATGTTGCCAAACTACAACTCCCAGCATGCTTGGAGTTGTAGTTTTGCAACACCTGGAGGACTGCAGTTTGCAGACCACTAATACAGTGGTTCCCAATCTGTGCCCTTCCAGATGTTGCAAAACTACAACTCCCAGTATGCTAAAACTGTCCAGGCATGCTGGGAGTTGTAGTTCTGCAACATCTGAAGGGCCAGGTGTTACAGAACTACAACTCCCAGCATGCCTGGACAGTAAGGGCATGCTGAGGATGTGTAGTTTTGCAACATCTGGAAGGGCACAGTGGTCTCCAAACTGTGGACCTCCAGATGTTGCAAAACTGCAACTTCCAGCATGCCCAGACACCAAGGGCTGTCTGGGCATGCTGGGACTTATAGTATACAGGGTCCCATTACAGCAATGCATGTCGCTTTACGGCGACATGCATTGCTGTAAAGGGCCCGTTGGCGGCTGAAGAGGAACTCACCTGTCGCCGCCGCCGCCGTCTTCATCGCCGGGATCCGGGTCTTCAGGGACGAGGTAAGTACCGGGGCCAGTCCCCAGCACTCCCCCGTCCCCCGCCACATCCTCCGGTCTTCCTCCCGTCCTCTCCGGACTTCCAGGGGCCGGGCAGGGCGGAAGGAAGTAACCGCCCCCCCCCCCCCCCCCTGCGATTGGTCCGTTAGCTAACCGACGGATCGCAGGGGATAGGAGGAGGTGGCAGGCTTGCCACCTCGCTCCTATACTTTAGCATTGTCCTGGCTGTCTGTGACAACCGGGATCATGCAAAATTACTGGGCAGTCGGATCCCAGAGACGCGATCAGCCCAGTATCGCCGCAGATCGCAAGGGTCCCCCTTGGCGTTTGCCCTGGATGCTGAAGCATTTCAGCAGGCATCCGCTTCCGATCTCTGCCTGGCGCGTAGCAGGGACCGGAAAATGCCAGGGCGTATGGATACGCCCTGGGTCCTTAAGGCCCAGGTTGTGAGGGCGTATCCATACTCCCTGAGTCCTTAAGAGGTTAAAGAAAAAAAGCTTGCCAGCGGAGTTCCCCTTTAAGTAGTGGTCCCCAACCAGTGGTCCCCCTTGTCACATTCTTCCTCGCTCCATGTCACATTCCCCTCCCCCCTTTGTCACATTCTTCCCCCCTTTGTCATATTCATCCCCCCTTCTCACCTTCTTGTTCGGCATCAACACACACTAGGTTTGCCGGCCAGATTTCAAACCTTGTGTATTTGCTGTCGAACAAGTCCTTTCCCCTTCAGCCAATCACAGACTTGACACGTGACACCACTGCGGTCGGTGATTGGCTGAAAAGGGAAAGGTCCTACAAGATGTATAATGAAGAGAGCAGAGACCGGAGCACACGGAGGGGAACGGTATCTGCAGGGACCGGGAGAAGGTAAGCAGAAGGTTTTTTATTTTCCTCCTGGTGGCCTTTTACACTTAGCTCAGTGTTTTTACAACCAGGGTGCCTCCAGCTGTTGTGAAACTACTACTCCCAGCATGCCCCCAACTGGAGGCCCCCTTGTTGGGAAACACTGACTTTTAGTATTTGTCTTTACCTGCTCTGGCCGGCCCCCGCCACGGGAGCCGACCCGAGCAGATAATCGCATGTTTTCCCGGGGGCCGTATCGCTATATTGCAAAAAGCAAAAATCGCGATTCGATTGCTTTTGCGATATATCGTGCAGCCCGGCCGGCAACTCTGCAATTCTACCCCGAGCATGACTCAGGGTTACCGCTCTTAGCAGGAAAAATTAACCCCGAGTCACGCTCGGGATAACCGCTAAGAAGGTTAAGCCAGGATTTTCCTGGAGTAAATGTAAGCAAACTTTTACTTTATTGCGACTTTTTTGCGACATTCTCATTTTATAAATCTCTAACTACCGTAAGCTGATTTGTGAAAGTTGCTTACAAAAGCTGAAATCATTATTTTTGCTTTTCTCGCTCTGAGGAAGGATTGTCGCAAAGAAAAATGTGTAGTCGCAACTGCGACTTTTTAGCGACAAATATAAGAAAAAAAAAATTGGGTAAACACTTTTATGAATGTCCCCCTATATCATCACTGTATTCAGTGCACAGTGATAATATTGGTCATTGAATGGAGTTTATATTTGTCCCTTTCTAAGGATCCCTCCACAAATCCACAATGGATTGATTTAGGCATGGTATTATGTGCATTGTGTTTTCCACTACGCCCTACATTACTCAACACCAGAACTTACCACAATTGGTAACCGTCACTCTTCTAAGATAGGAATTGAAAGAGAATGTTTAGGTAATATATTACTAGAAAAGGATTTGGAGGAAGATTTATCAAAACTTGCAGTTGTCTATAACAACCAATCAGATTACTTTTTTTTTTCAAAGTACTTTTAAAATATTTGATTTGTTGCTATGAGCAACTGCTCAACTTTTCTTCTGCACAGGTTCAAAAAAATCTCCCCTTTGTTCCTTTTCTAAAAAATGTAAAACCTATATGTTAGCAAAAGTGGATGGAGCTCTATATAGGTCCTTCATCTTGAGAGTAATTTTCGTTAGTGTGCTTAGGTCAGAAAGCAGGTGTGACTGCTTCAGCGATAGACTTCCAAATACGGTAGTTATTGTGACATTGATCTGAGCTTTACAAATACATGTTGAGGTATTTAACTGGAAACCAAACAGAGAAAATTGTTTCCATCCTATCCAGCATTCTCATGGCCATAATTGTTATGTATAAAATGAGCCATACTTCTCAGTGTTTTACGCTTTTTTATTTGATGGCTACTGTGCCTTTCTGAGTTTACTAATCTGCCTTTAATCTTAACTGACTGCCCTCCCCCTCTCTGTTATTTCTGTACCATTCTCTCTCTCTTACTTCACTAGTGTTACATATTCATTTAGAGAACCCATAAAATTGACTTTATTATAAGGTAAAAAGAAAGATTACAGGTCTTACGGTGAAGTGATGTTTAATTTAAACATAGGCCAGTAGAATGACTAATAAGAAATAAAAAGATAAAGATGTTTCCAGAATGCCTTCACATGCAGCCTTCACCCTATCATTTTCTATCCTTTCATTTACTGCAGGGTTTTTACACATATTCTTCTAGTGATAATCCATGCACAGTATTGCTATTCTCTGGATAATTTTAGCTTTCATTTCAATCCTAGTTAATATTGCATGCTCGTTCTCATATACTTATGGAAATCCCATTAGATGATATTAGAGTCTTAAGCTACTTAGCAGTCAATTAACTATAATATGGTATACAAAAATGACTGAAGCTGGTGCAGTTACAATGTACGTGGTGCCACATGGAACTATGATCTGTAGAACTGGTAAAAGCCTTATCCAAGATAGTTAAATGGAAAACAGAATGGAGAAGAGTTGTGCAATTGGCGGAGTGTGTCACATAGTTACATAGTTACATAGTTAGTATGGTTGAAAAAAGACATACGTCCATCAAGTCCAACCAGGGAATTGAAGTGAAGGGTGTAAGGGGATAAGGGAAAGGGATGTAGTTTTATAATTCTGCATAAGCATTAATGTTATTTTGTTCCAGGAATGTATCTAATCCTGTTTTAAAGCTGTTAATTGTTCCTGCTGTGACCAGTTTCTGAGGTAGACCGTTCCATAAATTCACAGTCCTCACGGTAAAGAAGGCTTGTCACCCCTTTAGACTAAACCTTTTCTTCTCCAGACGGAGGGAGTGCCCCCTCGTCCTTTGGGGTTTTTTAACCTGGAACAGTTTTTCTCCATATTTTTTGTATGGGCCATTTATATACTTATATACGTTTATCATATCCCCCCTTAAACGTCTCTTCTCAAGACTAAACAATTGTAACTCCTTTAATCGCTCCTCATAGCTAAGATGTTCCATGCCCCATATTAGTTTAGTCGTGCGTCTCTGCACCCTTTCCAACTCCGCAGTGTCCCTTTTATGAACTGGCGACCAAAACTGAACAGCATATTCCAGGTGAGGCCGTACCAATGCTTTATAAAGGGGGAGTATTATGTCCCTGTCCCTTGAGTCCATACCTCTTTTTATACATGACAATATCCTGCTGGCTTTGGAAGCAGCAGCCTGACATTGCTTGCTGTTCTGTAGTCTGTGATCTACAAGTACACCCAGATCCTTCTCTACCAGTGACTCTGCCAGTTTAATCCCCCCTAAGACATACGATGCATGCATGTTCTTAGTACCCAGATGCATAACTTTACATTTATCCACATTGAACCTCATTTGCCGAGTGGATGCCCAGACACTTAGTCTATCCAAGTCATCTTGTAACTTATGCACATCCTCTATAGACTGTACCGTGCTACAAAGCTTGGTGTCATCTGCAAAGATAGAAACAGAGCTGTTAATACCATCATCTATATCATTGATAAATAAATTAAACAACAGCGGGCCCAGTACTGAACCTTGGGGTACACCACTAATTACCGGGGACCAATCAGAGTACGAATCATTGACCACCACTCCCTGAGTACGATCCATGAGCCAGTGTTCAATCCAGTTACAAACTAAAGTTTCCAAGCCCAAGGACCTTAACTTACCTGTCAGACGTCTGTGAGGGACAGTATCAAACGCTTTGGCAAAATCCAGAAACACTATATCTACAGCCATTCCTCTGTCAAGGCTTCTACTCACCTCTTCATAAAAGCAAATTAGATTGGTTTGACAACTTCTATCCTTAGTAAACCCATGCTGGCTATCACTTATAATACTATTATCCCCTATGTATTCCTGTATGTAATCCTTTCTAAGTCCTTCAAACTATTTACCCACAATGCACGTTAGACTTACCGGTCTATAATTGCCTGGCGAAGACCTAGAGCCCTTCTTGAAGATTGGTACCACATTAGCTTTGTGCCAGTCCCTTGGCACAATACCAGACACCAGAGAATCTCTAAATATCATGAACAAGGGTACAGATATTACTGAACTTACCTCTCTAAGAACTCTTGGGTGTAGTCCATCCGGCCCTGGAGATTTGCTTACATTTACTTTACTTAACTTACCTTGTACCATCTCTACATTAAGCCAGTTCAGTACATTACATGATGTGTTACCAGCACTGACCTGGCCAATGTCAGCTCCTTTTTCCATAGTGTATACAGAACTAAAGAACCCATTCAGTAGCTCAGCCTTCTCTTGATCGCCCGTGACAACCTCCCCATTATCATTATTAAGGGGTCCTACATGCTCTGTCCTTGGTTTTTTTGTATTTATATATCTAAAAAAATATTTAGGATTAGTTTTGCTTTCTTTGGCCACCTGTCTCTCATTTTGAATTTTTGCTGTTTTTATTAAATTTTTACAGATTTTATTAAGCTCCTTGTACTGTTTAAATGTTATAGCTGACCCATCAGATTAGAATTTTTTTAATTCTATTTTTTTGTTGTTTATTGCTCTTTTAACATCATTTGTGGTCGGTTCTCAATCGTACAGCGAGCCTACCTAACTAAACCTCTAACTAAACTCCTATTCCCTACTACATCCTATAACCTATCTAGGCAGTCTGAGTTATGCCATATACTGCCGATTAGGAGTACACCTGAAAAATAGAGGGCATACCCTGATGTGTAATGATAGTCATAAAGTGAAAATGATATTGAACGAGGGTTGGGTGGGACGTGACGAACCCGCGGCGTCAAGCGCAGGTAACGCCGTGGGTTCTTATACCGAAATCCCGCCCCTCCCACAAATACGGCTAATAAATTAGCCTTAAAACTTGTGGTCGGTTCTCAATCATACAGCGAGCCTACCTAACTAAACCTCTAACTAAACTCCTATTCCCTACTACATCCTATAACCTATGTAGGCAGTCTGAGTTATGCCATATACTGCCGCGTAGGAGTACACCTGAAAAATAGAGGGCAAAACTCATAATGAGAACAGAGCGCTATTAACACACGCAATAACCCCGTGACCAATAACTGAAATGCCTCGTGCAATACTTACTATGGAATGGGGGTATAGTGCACATAGTACTAAATTCCCAGCACCCCAATTTCCTAACCACGTATGCTGGCACACCACAATGTGACCACGGTGCAGCAGCCCTGATGCTAAGGGAATGACTGGATATAATGGACGGATCGCTATAAAGAATTTAACAAGAATACATACGTATGTTTGACAAACAACTTAGCAGTGAGTGCCGCCCCCTAACAATGGCAGCGGCTTATCCCGTTGGATCCTTGACATGTGGAAGCGAAGCAAGCCACACTCGAGCTGAGCATCACTCGTGGGACTCGGGAGAGTACCGAATGATAATAATAACCTGATCATAACATTCATCTGCTATATAATATCAATACGTAACTATCTGGAACCCTGCAAAGTTATTGTAACTACAGCCATGCATCTGCATGTAATTCCCCTAAACTTTAGGAAACCATGACAACTGAAGGACAGCGCAGCCTCTAATGTCAAGCCGTCCAGATGTCGCCATGGGGAACTACCCAAAGCGTAAACTAACTAACCAACCAACTAAGCCAGCTGCCAGAGCTGATGGCTAGAGGGCTTGCGAACCTTCCTCCTGCGGACTCACCAGGGCAGAATTGATGGCATGGAATGCAAACGATGACGCCCAGTCAGAGCAAGACCGTGATATTATGCTGTATACCTGACAGATATACTTTGATAGTATTATGCTGGATGCAGAGAAGAGTGGCAAAACCCCATAAAGGCACATGAGATATCCTTTAAGTATCTAATGCAAAATATTGTGAAAGTATTCCAGGCTACATGTTGGAAGTTCTCAGTGAGCTGCGGACGTGAAACGTCCCAACAGAGAACAACCCTATGCCTGAAAACACAACTCCAAGTGCTAACAACGTGTATACACAAAAGACTACGTAATCACCAACCTATACCTGTGTTAGGTTACCACTGTAACGAACTTGTGGACGTTAACGGCAATGAAACCACTTATGCAGCAATATGATGATGAGACTCAACCAACACGTGATTACTATTATCGTCAACCTTAGTCAAGACAAACAAAACCAACCACACAGACCCAAGCTATGACCCTAATGCTAAGTAAAGATATGGACACATGACGACGTTGCCGCCGACCTAAAGGCGTGTCAGGTCGCAACTGAACCGACCTGTAGATGAGACAGGCCGAAACATGAATGAAAGACTCAACCAAATCTGTAACTAACAGTATGACCGTCACCCTGAACCAAAACAGGTCTATACCTATAGACGTGGAAATTAACAATGGAAACATAAAGCTATCCCTGCAGCATAAATCAACTGCTGAAAAAACACAATGTATACAAAAACATTATTGCCAACCCAAAGTCGAGTCAGGTTGTACCCAGACTGACCTGCAGATGTGACTGATCTAACCGAATTAAAGCCTCAACCAACATATGTGACTACTAGTATCGACGTCAACCTGAAACCGAGACAGATTGTGACCAGGATTGACCTATAAACATGACAATTCACATTGGAAAATAAAGCTATATCCCTATACGTAACCCAACAACTGAATAACACAACGTATGATGACTTAGTCGTCAACCTGAAGTCGTGTCAGGTTGTACCCGGACTGACCTGTAAATGTGATTGATCAAGCCAAATTTAAAAGTCTCTACCAATGTACATAACTATTAGAAACAACATCAACCTGAAGCTGAGACAGGTCGTAACCATGCTTGACCTGTCGACTTAGCAAGTAATAAACCGAACCCCAGCTATATTTTCATATGCTCGACTCAATGTTAATAAAAATGGTACCCCACGGAATTATCCGTGCAGATTCACCCAAAGCCATAAAACCCGCGCAGTATCATAGACACAGGTGTATGGTCTAAATACCATAACATACAACAAAATATCATGAAACGTGTACCCAATGGACCTATGAATCTATACCGAATAGAACAATCCTGCCCTAAGAATATATGCCTTGCATGACTTCTTGATCCACACGCAGACCATAAAAATATAAACGTGAGCCCAGCATAACCATCAAGGCCAGATGCACCTCACTAACACCACAACCACATGCTCAAACAACTCACGACCGTATACACAATCAAAACTATATGGGCGTATGTATAAAGCTCTGAGCGCGTACACCGAACAGACTATGAACGTGTGGCTGGAAAGAACTGCATAAGCGAGCATATGCACTGAACAAACTGTATGAACAAATAAACAGAGCAACTTTCCACACAGTCAGGAATAATGAGCATATCACCGCCTATGTGTCGTAATGTTGTTGCTCTGAAGGCGTCTCAGTAACAACAATTACGCAATGAACACCCCTGCAGACGTGGCAGGCATAATGAGTATACACCACCTATATAAGTCGTAATGTTGTTGCTCTGAAGACGTGTCAGTAACAACAATAATGCCATGTACCCCCCTGCAGACGTGGCAGGTATAATGGGTACACACCAAAGTGTCGTAACGTCGTTGCTCTGAAGGCGTGTCAGTAACAATAATTGTGCATTGTGACGCCCTGCAGACGTGACAGGCATAATGGGTATACACCACCTATGTGTCGTGTTATTGTTGCTCTGAAGACGTGTCAGTAACAACAATTATGCAATGTATCCCCCTGCAGACGTGGCAGGTATAATGGGTATACACCACCTATGTGTCGTGTTATTGTTGCTCTGAAGACGTGTCAGTAACAACAATTATGCAATGTATCCCCCTGCAGACGTGGCAGGTATAATGGGTATACACCACCTATGTGTCATAATGTCATTGCTCTGAAGACGTGTCAGTGACAACAACTATGCAATGTATCCCCCTGCAGACGTGGCAGGTATAATGGGTATACACCACCTATGTGTCTTGTTATTGTTGTTCTGAAGGCGTGTCAGTAACAATAATTATGTGAAGTACCCCCCCAGCAGACGTGGCAGGCATAACGGGTATACGCCACCTATGTGTCGTAATGTCATTGTTCTGAAGACGTGTCAGTAACAACAACTATGCAATGTATCCCCCTGCAGACGTGGCAGGCATAAAGGGTATACACCACCAATGTGTTGTGTTATTGTTGTGCTGAAGGCGTGTCAGTAACAATAATGCAACGTGTCAGTAACAACTACACCATGTATCTCCCTGCCTATATACAGATGTGTACAGAACGACTATGTGCGAAACTGTCGTATAACAGCTATGCATGGCTGTACCACCAAACTTGATGACCCTATACACAGGCCAACTATATGCGCGTATGCACCACCAAAGCGAATGCACATGTGGCCAATCACAACCGATGACAAAGAATAAGCATGCATGTAGTAACTATTATGACCACATACCTGCGCACAGGGCCACTCCCCATGCGCTGTACGAGCATGTGCGCGGCACAAACGCTGCGAGTGCACTAACCTCACAACCCGCAAGCGCACGCACCGCACACATGTCACGAGCACACGCACAGCACGATTCCCACGAACACACATATAATCCAACTCTACAAGCATGTAGAGTATAAATCCTTTGAGCGTGATAACCGTATAAATCTACAAACGTGTGTACAGTATAATTCCTACGAGCAGGCACGTGTGTAGTATGAATCCATAGCGTGTATACAGTATAAAACCTATGAGCGAGTGTACAGTATAAATGCTATAAGCGTATGTGCCGTATAAAAGCTACAAGCATGTGTACAGTATGAATCCAACTAGCATGTGTATAGTATAAACCCTACAGGTGTGTGTACAGTATAAATCCTACAAGCGTGTCCAAGTGTGTGTACTGTATAAATCCTGCGAGTGAGTGTACCAAATGACTCCAACAAGCGTGTGTACAGTATGAATCCTATCAGTGCATGTATAGCATAAATCCTACAGGTGTGTGTACAGCATAAATCTTGCAAGCGTATGTACATAATAAACCCTACCAGAGTATGTGCAGCATAAATCCTGCAAACGTATGTACAGTATAAAACCTACCAGTGTGTGTACAGCATAAAACCTACCAGCGTGTGTACAGTATAACCACTACAAGAGAGTGTACAGTATAACCACTACAAGCGAGTGTACAGTATAGCCACTACAAGCGAGTGTATAGTATAACCAATACAGAATAACCTCTACAAGCGAGTATTCAGTATAACCACTACAAGCAAGTGTACAGTATAACCACTACAAACGAGTGTACAGTATAACCACTACAAGCGAGTGTACAGTATAATCACTACAAGCGAGTGTACAGTATAACGACTATAAGCGAGTGTACAGTATAATCACTACAAGCTTGTGTACAGCATAAATCCTACAAACGTGTGTATAGAATGAATACTACGAACACATGTACAGCAACTACGAGGGCATGTGCACGGAACAACTGTATAATCATATGCTTAGAATACATTATACGAACAAACAAATTACATAAACATGCACAGAACTACTACATGCACAGCAGATAGACTAAATAACAGTGGACACATTCAACTATACAAATGCTGTAGTGGCTTGAAACCAGCTCAGTAAAACAGTTTTAACGAGGAGGGAAATGGCAAAACCATCTGAATTCATACAATTTGGATTATACTGACAACATCAGCCACTTTTTTTTTTTTATCTAACATGAAGCACGGCAAGAAGGGAGGAGAGAATGAACAGAGCCTCACATATACTGAGGTGAGCAATACTAGTGGCCGCATACAGTTAAATACATTTTCATATTGCCACAGCTTTATGCATCATATAACATGAGGCCAACCCCGCACACAAAATTGGGACACTGGGGAGGGTGAAATGGCGCGTTCCCCCCTTAACCTCGACTCAGATATGCAGGGCTCGTGGGGGGAGCGAGACATCCCCTTCTAAACACATAAGCGCGGGTGCCCGTGATGGCTCCCGCTGCCGGATTACACACGCTGACAGGCTGCCAACAGGGCGCACACACGGCCATGAAGCACGTGGAACGCCGTGCTGAAACCGGGGCCGGGGCTGACCGAGGGTGCCCTGCATACTCCGGCTTACTTCCGAAGAGAGGGCTGCGGCGGACGCCACCACCCCAGCCGGCCCCGGCCGCTTACCATTACGCGGAACCTTGAATTTTTTACCTCACAACGGAACTCCTGTGCATCTGCTGATTCTCGTGTCAGCTGACCCCCCTGTCACGTGACGAACCCGCGGCATCAAGCGCAGGTAACGCCGTGGGTTCTTATAGCGAATTCCCGCCCCTCCCACAAATACGGCTAATAAATTAGCCTTAAAACTTGTCAGCCATGTAGGATTTAGTTTTAATCGTTTATATGTGTTCCCCTTTGGTATATATTTAGCTGTATAGTTATTTAGAGTTGCTTTAAAGATGTCCCATTTACCTTCTGTATCAGTATTTGAGAACACCTCCCCCCAGGCTATGTCCTGTAGTGCAGCTCTCAGCCCAGGGAAATTTGCCTTTTTAAAGTTATATGTTTTTGCCTTCCACGTCTGTCTTTGTTTTCTACATTTTAAGTCAAAAGTAACTATATTGTGGTCGCTATTACCAAGGTTTTCCCGCACAGTTACATTACCAACCAGCTCTGCGTTGTTGGAAATGATCAGATCCAACAAGGCATCACTTCTTGTTGGGTCCTCCACAAACTGGCCCATAAAATTATCCTGCAATAAATTTAGGAATTTTCTCCCCTTTGTAGTTTTAGCCAGCCCCCGGCCCCAATCTATGTCTGGATAGTTAAAATCTCCCATTATTACCACTGTACCTGCCCGGGCGGCCCTCTCTATTTGTTTATACAGCCGACCTTCTATCTCTTCAGTGATATTAGGGGGTCTGTAGATTACACCATATATTATTTTTTCAGTATTTCCCTCCTTTTGTAATTCTACCCACAGTGATTCCACATCCTCAGAATCATCACACTCTATGGCATCGTTCACACTGACTTTCATACCACTTCTTACATACAGACAGACTCCACCACCTTTTCTGTTCATTCTATCCTTGCGAAACAATGTAAACCCCTGCAGATTAACAGCCCAGTCATGCGAGGAGTCCAGCCATGTCTCAGTGACCCCAACTATATCAATATGTTCCTCCAGTATCAAGGCCTCAAGCTCCCCCATTTTATTTGCTAGGCTTCTGGCATTTGTGAACATACACTTTACATTTCCATTAAGTTTTACACATATAGTCTCACTAATGGGATTTTCTGAGTTATTGGGGTTAATGTTATTATTTGAGTTATAAGGGCTAATTGTACTATTTAAGTTATTGGGGCTAATGGGATTTTTGGAGTTATTGGGTCTAACGTTATTGGGGCTAATGGGATTTTTTGCGTTATTGGGTCTAACGTTGTTATTTAAGTTATTGGGGCTAATGGAATTTTTTGAATTATTGGGATTACAATTTTTCGGGCTACATTTATTTTTACGGCTGGTTTGTAACCCATGGATCTCCTTATCCACTGCTCTTAACCTCCCCCCACAGGACTCCTCTCCACCCACCATTATGTCCTGACCCCTCTCTAACCTATCCATCCCACTGTCTGCTTTCTTTGCTTTATTATCCTCCCCCACTCACCTAGTTTAAATACTCAGCCACCCCTTCCAAGATTCTCTCCCCCAGCACAGCGGACCCCCTTCCATTCAGGTGCAAATTATCCGTAGAATAGAGTTTGTACCCCAATGAAAAGTCAGCCCAGTGCTCTAAAAACCCAAACCCTTCCCCCTCACACCACGACTTAAGCCATGCATTTAACTCCCTAAGCTCCCGCTGTCTTTCCTGCGATGCGCATGGCACAGGAAGTATTCCAGAGAACACAACCTTAGAGGTCCTTCCCTTCAGCTTGGCACCTAGTTCCTTGTAATTATTCTTCAAGGACCTCCACCTACCATGTATTCTGTCGTTGGTTCACACATGGACCACGACAGCTGGGTCATCCCCAGCCCCCCCTAGTAATTTGTCCACCCTTTCCACCACATGCCGAACCCTGGCACCAGGGAGACAGCAAACCATTCGGTTGAGGTGGTCTTGGCGACAAATTATTCTATCCGTCTTCCTGATTATAGAATCCCCTACCACAACTAACTGTCTTGGCCTACCTGCGTTACCATCCCCCACACTACTAGTTGAGCTGTTCCCCCGGCTGTTAGGGAGACCAGTATCCACTAGGGTTGCCATCTCTGATACTGAGGCCCTTGCATCATTGCCCAACTTGGCAATTTTACTTGGGAGATCAGAAGCAGAAGTGACCTTCCTTTTCCTTGCCCCCTTTCCAGTCCCTCTAACTACATTAACCCAGCTCCCTACTTGGGCCTCCTGGCTAGTTTCTCCAACCTCCATTTCTACCCCACTAACTGCTTGCTCTGTAAGATTGTCAATCGCCCTCAATGTTGCATTTTGGTCCTCTAGATCTCTAATACAAGCTTCCAGGTGGGCAACATGCTCACATTTGTCACAGCGGTATTCACCCTGAAGCTGCTGCTCCAGAGATGTATACATGTGGCACAATGTGCACTGAAGAAAACCTCCAATCCTGCTGTCCATATCCTTGGTGACAAACAGCTGTTATTAACTATTAAGAAAAACTACTTTTATCAAGGGAGTGTAATACTTAAAGTTACAGTGGGTCCTGCTTACAACTCCTGCTTTTTAAACTTCTGCATATAAAACTTCTCAGATGTTAACACTTAAGAATACAACACTTTAGAATACAAACCCAGCTTCAGTTAGACTCAGTCAGAGCAGGGCTCACAGAGTTTCCACACATGTCTAAAAAGAGTGTTAACAACCACATGTCTAAAAAGAAAAGTTTGGAAAGCCTTGGACTAGATGGTCGCAATCACTCCTGTGGAAAAAGCGTGATCTCAACAAACCCGACACGTGGAGGGGGCTCCAAGCAGAGCTAGCACTGGAGCTAAGAATAGGGTGAAACGTGACAAAGGTATCCCCTTGTGAGACGGAGAGAGGACCCTGGAAACGTCTGTAGTCTGCCATAAAAGGGTACGTACTGTCTGCTGTTGAGCTGCCTCTCCTCTCTGGCGCCTGGCGTTTGGTACAAAACTGCAGAAAACTCAGGGCCCCGGACCGTCATTTGTGCTCTCCATGGCTGCTGTAGTTTCGCTTAGGCTCTGCAGCCAGTAGGAGCATATACCCTTTAGACCTTTCGCTGCTGTAAAACTAAAACTCCCAGCATGCCTGGACAGCCATTAGCCTAACAGCTTAAGGTCCACAGTTTGGAAACCACTAATGTACCTGAAACGCTCCTCCTGGCTCTTCTACATGATTAGAATTTATAAAGAGTGCTAGGTATGGGCACTGTGGGAAAGTAACTAGTAAGGAGCAAGTTCTCAGTGTACTCAGTGTTACTTACAGATGCTCCTTATACAATATCTGGGCAAATGGCATTAAAGTGTGGGCATAGAAAATGGCTTTTGGAGCATATTAGTATGGATGAAGCAATTTGGTGTGGGAGGGGTAAATTGGTGTGGGCATGGCATACCTTGTGGGAAAGAGCTTAGGAGGCCCTCAGTGGGTCTTGCAGTGGGGCACCCAAATTTATTGTTACCCACTGCTTTTGAAAGTAGGAAAACAGAGTAGAACCGTACAAACTGGCTAGCTGAAGGAAGTCTAATGTTAGATTAGGTTCACATTTGTGTCAGGGCTCCTTTCCAGACCTCAATTTCAGACTCCGTTAAGGGCCAGAAAACAGATGGATGGCTAACAAGAGATCCTGAAAAATCCCATTGACTTTAATGAGGTCTGTTAGTTTTCTGTCTCACGTCCATTTAGGGAACACAAGGGGAATGAGGGTCCTGCTCAACAGGGCCTACAATCTATGAGAATATAGAGGGAACACAAGAGGAGTGAGGGGTCTGCTCATAAGAGCTTACAATCTGTGAAACAAAAATGGTGCAGTGTCAGAAGAGATAACAGATTTTTTTACATGCAATGATCCAACCATTTTTTTTATAAAAAAAAAACTTTAAAAGAACTCCAACCAAATGAAATAGCCTTTATGTAGCTGCACATGTTAAAGTTGTGTTAACGTTAATAATGTAATGTACTAGTGCAATCTTTGCTTAGCACATACACTGTTTCCTCCAGGCAGGAAGTCCAGTGGTTCTTAGCACACATGATGACTGTCATGTTCACTTAGCTGGGTGTACACCCCATTTCCCTTTGCAATGTCATACTCCCTTCTTCTCAATTCTCAAAAAGGCAAGAGCGCTTCTCTCATACCTCATTTACATTCACTGCTTCTCTAACCATGTGGCCTGCTCAGCTTCTTGAAGGCAGCTTTTCCAGCAGCTCACACAGGAAACAAGCACAGGTGGTGATGGTCTGTGTAGCTTTCTCCAGCTCTCTGCACACACCAGGAAGTAACTAGGTTTTGTAATACTGTTTGGGATTATGAGGGTCCGATTTTGAAACAAATTAGTTGGAATGCCTTGTGATGTCATATCTTACGTTTTTATTTTCATCACTTTTGGCTGGATAACAGCTTTAATGAACAAGTCCCATTTTTCAAATCTGAAGTGTCTCTTTAGGGTGCATTCAAGCATACAGGATCCTGCGCACATTTGATGCGCAGGATTTGAAACTGCCGATTAGAAGCTGTGCTCAGTCATTTAGTTTACATTGAAATCTGCAGCAGAAAATCCTGTGCATCAAATCCTGTGCATCAAATCTGCGTACGTGTGAATGGACCCTTAAAGCGTACCTGTCAGATCCAACAAATGTTTTTTATATATATCACTCAGTAAGTAATCCTGACCATGTACATAATTTTTTTTTGTGTCTAGCACCTTTATTTATTTGTTTATTACACTTTTAATTTAGCTTATTAGTCTAAATTCCTCTCAAAAGGAGGGGGCGTGGCCTCCCTGTGCGGGTTCCCCCCCCCCCCCACTCCCTCAGTATGCTGTCTGCTCACATCTCCCCTAGCATTAGCCAAACTACAACTCCCAGCTTGTTCTCACTCACAGCTGTCAATCAAGGAAGTGGGTCCATGACACATGGACTCAGCAGGACTAGTATGTGTCCAAGCAGCCAGGGAAGGGTGGGGGGGGGGGCAGTTGTTTAACTGGCTTTTTCAGTATGAAATACTGAAAATTTTCTAATGAAAGCAATTACAAAACCTATTGGTTTTGCATGCTTTACAACATATAAAATGTTTTTGTATCTGACAGTGCCCATTTAAAGGACATTTATAGTGCAAAATAACTTATCCCCTATCCAAAGGAAAGGGGATAAGTTATAGATCGCGGGGGGTCCGAGTGCTGGGGTCCCCCGTGATCTCCAGTACGGGGTCGCGGCAATGTACAGGAAAGGGGGAGTTCCATCCCCGCATGACGCGGCGGCCGACACGCCCCCTCCATGTACCTCATAGAGATACATGGAGGGGGCGTGTCTGCCGCGGCTTTCTGCTGGGGATGAAACTTCACTTCCTGCAGACTGCCACAGCCCCGTCCAGGAGATCTCGGGGGGCCCCAGCGCCCGCCCCCCTTCCCCGTGATCTATAACTTATCCCCTATCCTTTGGATAGGGGATAAGTTATTTTGTGCTGGAGTACTCCTTTAAGTGGTAATAACGTTTAAATGTTTTTACTGAAAGTGATTCAGAGTAAAAAAAAAAAACTTGAGAATATTGCGAAAAAAAGGAAAAATTCTGGCATTTTTTATTATCTTTTTTATGGTGTTTACTGTGCAGTAAAAATTACATTATCTTTATTTTGTGGATTAGTACGAATATGGCTATACTCAATTTATATAGCTTTTTATGTTTTTTTTTTTTTTTTTGGTTTCCTTTATGTGTTGCCATGTTCTTACCGCCATAGCCTTTATATTTTTCGTGTGACCTCATTGTGTGAGGGCTTATTTTTTGCAGGATGAGCTGTGCCTTTTACAGATACCTTTATTGTGACACATGCTACCCTTTCGTCATTTTTATTACACTTTTTTAAACAAGAAGACCAAAATGATAATTAAAAAAAAAAAAATTTATGGTGTTCAAGATGAATAATATTACTGTTTTATAGTACAAGTCGTTGGGAACAATATCTATATTTTTTTATGATAGGGCTTTATTGGAAAAGGGGCATTTATTCTGATACTTTTAACTTGTGATCGCTGTGTATACTGTACTGTAGTATAGTATAACTGCCAGTGTACACTAAAAGTTCACCTGTGAGACCCAGCCTATTAATGGACCTCACAGGGATCGATACTTGACATACAGGAGGCCATCATCTTGCATCTGGCTGCCATGGAAACCATCGGGACCCCACGATTGCATTACAGGGTCGCTGATAGGGAACAGGGGGAGCCCCTCCCCTTGTCAATCCTACAGATGCAGTGGTCAACACTGACTAAGGCATCTATGGAATTAAAACTGCCGAGACCGACACGATTTCGGTTTCGGCAGTTGTGGCAGGATCCCAGCTGGATTTCGACAGCAGGCTCCTGGCACCAAACTAGTGCAGTGCATACATGCTGGGGAGGGAAGGAGTTAAAGCTGCATATTACCTGGTCACCTAGCCAGGATCTTTGCGTGCGCATGTAAAAGGACTTAGGAGTTTTAGGTTAATTTAACTGTAGTAAATAGTGTCAGACAGGCAAATAATATAATGGGGTGTATTAAAAGGGGCATAGATGTTCATGACAAGGGAATAATTCTACCGCTGTACAAATCATAAGTCAAACCACACATGGAATACCTTGTACAGTACGGGGCACCAATGTACAAGAAAGATGGGTTAAAAGGCAGAGTAATACAAGCAATCGGAGGACTACAGTACCCAGAATGATGATCAGAATTAGGGTTATTTAGTTTAGAAAAAAGAAGGCTTAGGGGAGGCCAAATATCTATGTATAAATATATCAGGGGGAAGTACAGAGATCTCTTCCATGATCTATTTATACCCAGGACTGCATCTATAACAAGGGGGAATCCTCTACGTTTAGAGAAAAGATGGTTTCTACACCAGCACAGACGGGGGGTTCTTTACTGTAAGAGCAGTGAGACCATAGAACTATTTGCCATACATTTCTGGAGAGTAATAAAATTACAGGGTATAGTGACTAGATTCTGGACAAGGGTTGCTGATCCAGTAAGTTATTCTGATTGCCAGATTTCTGATTGCCAGAGTGTTTCCGCAGGTTTTAAAGGGACGAGTTCTCCGCAGGCTGTCCGCAGCAGATTCTCCGTTGCTGAAAATCGTCCACAGACTCTATTGATAAGAATGGGGTCTGCGACTGATTTTTTGCAGTGTAGACTCTGCTGCCAAAAATTTGCAGTGGACAGCTGGCAGAGAGCCTGCTCCCTCTCAAACTTGCAGCAGGTTTGAAAGGAAATACGCTTGTGAGCCCTTCAAGTCAGGAAGAAATTTTTCTCTCTAAAATTTGGAAAATTGGCCTCATGTTTTTTTTTTTTTTGCCTGTCTGTGGATTAAGACTGGATTAAGACTATAGGGTAATAGGCTGTCTTTTTGCAGCAACTATGTAACATATATGAAGTACATTAGCATACAAATGAAGATGTTAAATTAAGGTATGAGGTTCTGAGGCATAATGGTGATTAATGGAAAGGAGTCCGTTTATGGAACGTGATTACCCTATCTAAAAAAAAAATATGTCTTTAGGGCATGTGTAAAACTGTGGATTGTATATACTTGCACAAGAAAAAGCACTGACAAAACTATTACTGATTTACATAGAGATGAATAATTTTACTTTATGCTTCATTAAAAAACATATAACATGATATTAAAAATTTTACACTCATTTTTCAATATGACCACATGACTCACACTCATATATATACTAATCATATAGGTTCATCAGTTTTATAATGTCACATAACCAAATTCATAAATTAGCTCATAGCAAATGCTTATGATCCCCATGAGAGAACTAGAGATGAGCGAATCGAAGCTGATGAATTTGTTAGTAATTTCATGAAATATTCCATTCTCAACTAATTCAAATATCGCCGCAATTCTATCGCGCAAATCGCTTAATTAAACTCCATTTACTGCTGCCCAGGCTCCATGGCATCTAAAATTGCGTATCCACATGTCAGTACATGGGGCAAGGAATGCTGGGAAGGCGGGAAGGGAAGTAGGCAGGATGACCCTGAATCACATGCAGGATGCAGCCTATGAGCAGCCAGTCACCCCCATATATATTCGGCAGCCATTTTGCGGGTCGTCATAACCTTTATTACAATGCATAGAGATAGGACGGACATCGCTGTGTGTGTGTTACACAGAAAAGCTTTTTCCAGCACCGTTTCAGATCCCAGTCACATCAGTGTTCTGGTGGACAGAGAGCAGTGTTTTTTTTCACTGAAAAGGATTTTTACTTCAGCCATTAACCTCCCAGTCACTTTCTTAAGCATTTTATTACATTTATTACAAAGAGGGGCAGATAGCTGTGTGTTGCCTCATACATTTCAACAAGCTGCCTCAACTTCATAAACCTTAGCAGAGGAGGCAGGAAGAATTTTTCAGCACAATTCTGTGTCTTACAACAAATCATCTGCTGGTTATACTAGTCTGTACACGGTATAATACCCAGCAGTCCATTCCTAATAGTCCTTGACAGAATGCAATTTTGTGTTTAGTACACAGCTTTTTTGTGCTGCAGCACTGTGGTGTACTGCTGGTGTTGTGCAAAAATAAGTAGTTTTTTTAAGCATACTATACCACATTTTTCTGCCCTCATAAGTGCATACCACATACATACATCTAAGTAGTGTACTATTTTGTACCTGTTAATCTGTCAAGGGCCTAGATACTGTCAAAGTCCAGGCAAAAGTAATCACCGGCTGGTGTTTAACTAAAATACGTTTTTTTAAGCGTACTGTACCACATTTTTCTACCCTCATAAGTGGTTACCACATACATACATCTAAGTTGTGTACTATTTTGTAACTGTTAATCGGATGCTGCTGGGCCTGGGTCTAAAAGTTTTTATGGATGCACTAGCTACCATAAATCTTCAATTTAAATTTCTAAATTTAATCTTAGGTATTGTGAAGCCCTAATGTCTACTCATGCTGCTGCCAGCTCCGGGCTGTGTCATTCAGCAACTATATGGTCTCCTCATGCTGCCAACACCTCCACGCTGTGTCATTTAGCCACTATATGGTTTACTGATGCTTCAGCCACATTCAAGCTGTGTCATTCAGCAACTATATGGTCTCCTCATGCTGCCAACACCTCCATGCTGTGTCATTCAGCCACTATATGGTCTCATCATGCTGCCAACACCTCCACACTGTCATTCAGCCACTATATGGTCTCCTCATACTGATGCCACCTCCATGCTTTGTCATTGTGCCACTCTGTGGCAGTGATTCTAAAAGTGATGCCTGTAATCTGCATGTCATTCTGAATAACAGTATTATTTCACTACCCCAGCACACTCCATATGCGTGTTAGAACAAAGTAAAGTGTTCTACACCCCTATTGAGGCTCTGTGTAGTCCAGAAAAAGCCGTTTTAATATAGATTTGCTGCGAACAAATTCGGATCGAACCAAGTTTTTTTCAATAAATTCGGCGAATCGGCCGAATCGTATTTTTCAAAAGTTCACTCATCTCTAAAGAGAACTAGAATACATAAATGCCCATATGGTTAACACAACAGATTGCACTATATTGTAGACATTTTAGTGTCTAAAATACTTGAGCTTATTTATGAATTTGGTTATGTGACATTATAAAATTGATGATGTGATCATGGACCTATATAATAAAAGTGTGAGTCATATGGACAAATGATGATGAATCAATACTGCCGTTTATGTTTGTTTTTTATTTGAAATCTTTATTAATGTTTTACGTGCAGGAAGTATGATGATGATGATGATTATTATTATTATAATTATAAAGATTAGTGATGATTTTAATGATGATGATTATTATTATTATTGTAAAGATTAGTGATGATTTTGTCAGCATGTGGATGTGAAGAACGAGTTATAATTGTACTCTATTGTAAATGGGCAACCAGTACAGCATTCTGGACACACTAAAGAGAGTCCAAATATTAGCATCATTCACACTAACCTGTTAGTATAGACATGTAGTGCGGGTGACGCTGATGACAATGGCACTTACCATTCACTGATACATGGCTTCTTTCCTCTGTTATCCCCAGTTTTCTTATTATGCAAAATAAGTGTCTTGGTGCAGGCTTGTTGAGGTTTTGGTATAGGCTTGTAGTGTGGGTGACTCTGAAGAAAATGGTATTCACAGTTTCCTGCTGCATGGTTCATTTGCTCCTTTATTCTCGTTTTGTGATAACGCAAATTGAGTACTATGGTGCACTAGGGGCTTTACCAAGCAATGAGTGCACCGTGACATCTGGCCTGGATCTGGAGTAAATGCCTCCTCCCCTGTGAGAGACTTCAGGTCGAATGTCATGGTGCACTGGGGCTACTTTGTTTGCATAATCACAAAATCGAGAATAGCGGAGCAAACAAGCCACGCATCAGGAAACAGTAAATACTGTTGACATCAGCATCACCTGCACAACAAGTCTATACCAAGCAGTTAGTGCAGGTAATGCTGATGACAGATTTCCTTTAAAGAGTTACAACAATAAATACAAGAATAAATAAGGAAAACAATAAGAGTTCAGAAGTAATTTATAAATCTTTCAAACTTTCTGGAACCAGTTGAAATAATTTTGGAATACCCCTTTAACCCCTTCACGACGAGCGACGTACATGTACGGCGCCACGAAGTGTCACTTGGCGCGCGGCGACGTACATGTACGTCGCGGGGTTCTGGGAGCGCCGCGTCGCCGGTAGCGGTGATCGGGCCGGGATGACTGCTGTTATCTAACAGCAGGCATCCCGGCACATCGCCGAGGGGGGTCCTGACACCCCCCCATGAACGCGATGCGCGCCTCACAGGTGCTACCTTAATGCTGCCTTGAAGATATTCAAGGCGCATTAATTTTGGAGTTTACACACCTCCAAGTGTAAAATTTAAACAAACAACAAAAAACGTGGTCTCAAATGGCTGGAGATGCTCAACCCCAAATGCGGTTGTGCATTTATACTGGGGGAGCAGATCCTGCCCTTGTAGTCCGTTGCTAAGGGCGATCCCCAGCATAAAAATGCATACAATGGAGGATGCCTGCAGCGGACTACTAGTGCCACAATAGAATCCTACACCAGATAAACAGTGTGGATGTGTAACAATTAGAATAATACAATACAGAAATATGGGTGCACTACTGTGGTAGATGTATACAATGACATTGGCTATCCCTCAACACTGATGTTAAAATTGAGACATTCGCCAGTGTATCCTTATATGAAGGACACACCGGAGCCCGCACACCAACGCCAAGGTTTCTCAAGATGGCGCGGGACCTACGCTAATCCTACCTGTGCTTGATAAGCAAAACAGGGGCCAGTGGGCAATTACGGCAGCATTCGGTCGACTCACAACTTCCTCCCAGATACCCTCCAGCGTGACTGAGCACACATGCAATGGAAGGAGGGAGGCAAGCTGCAAGCCCCACCTGAGTTGGCTAATATAGGTGCATGGCCTCACAGGTGCTACCTTAATGCTGCCTTGAAGATATTCAAGGCGCATTAATTTTGGAGTTTACACACCTCCAAGTGTAAAATTTAAACAAACAACAAAAAACGTGGTCTCAAATGGCTGGAGATGCTCACCCCTATGCAAGTCCCTAATTCAGGCCTCAAATGCGCATGACGCTCTCACTTTGGAGCCCTGTCGTATTTCAAGGCAACAGTTTAGGGCCACATATGGGGTATCTCCGTACTCGGGAGAAATTGTGTTACAAATTTTGGGGGGCTTTTTCTCCTTTTACCCCTTATGAAAAGGAACAGTTGGGGTCTAAACCAGCATGTTAGTGTAAAAAAATAAAAAAATTTACACTAACATGCTGGTGTTGCCCTATACTTTTCATTTTCACAAGAGGTAAAAGGGAAAAACGCCCCCCAAAATTTGTAACGCAATTTCTCCCGAGTACGGAAATACCCCATATGTGGGCGCACAATGCTCTGGGGGCGCACAACAAGGCCCAGAAGGGAGAGTGTGCGCCATGTACATTTGAGGTGATTTGCACAGGGGTGGCTGATTGTTACAGCGGTTCTGACAAACGCAAAAATAAAACACACCCACATGTGACCCCATTTTGGAAACCACACCCCTCACGGAATGTAATAAGGGGTACAGTGAGAATTTACACCCCACAGGTTTCTGACGGATCTTTGGAACAGTGGTCCGTGAAAATGAAAAATGTTGCACAGCCCACTGTTCCAAAGATCTGTCAGACACCAGTTAGGGATAAATGCTCACTGTACTCCTCATTACATTCTGTGAGGGGTCTAGTTTCCAAAATTGTATGCAATGTGGGGGTTATTTTGCTGTTCTGGCACCATAGGGGCTTCCTAAATGCGACATGCCCCCCGAGCAAAATTTGCTCTCAAAAAGCCAAATATGACGCCTTCTCTTCTGAGCATTGTAGTTCGCCCGCAGTGCACTTCAGGTCCACTTATGGGGTACCTCCATACTCAGAAGAGATGGGGTTACAAATTTTGGGGGGTCTTTTCTGCTATTAACCCTTGCAAAAATGGGAAATTTGGGGGGAAACCCACATTTTTAGTGAAATATATATATATATTTTTTACATATGCAAAAGTCGTGAAACACCTGTGGGGTATTATGGCTCACTTTATCCCTTGTTACGTTCCTCAAGGGGTCTAGTTTCCAAAATGGTATGCCATGTGTGGTTTTTTTTTTTTTTCTGTTCTGGCACCATAGGGGCTTCCTAAATGCAACATGCCCCCCCGAGCAAAATTTGCTCTCAAAAAGCCAAATATGACGCCTTCTCTTCTGAGCATTGTAGTTCGCTCGCAGTGCACTTCAGGTCCACTTATGGGGTACCTCCATACTCAGAAGAGATGGGGTTACAAATTTTGGGGGGTCTTTTCTGCTATTAACCCTTGCAAAAATGGGAAATTTGGGGGGAAACCCACATTTTTTGTGAAATATATATATATATTTTTTTTACATATGCAAAAGTCGTGAAACACCTGTGGGGTATTAAGGCTCACTTTATTGTTTGTTATGTTCCTCAAGGGGTCTAGTTTCCAAAATGGTATGCCATGTGTTTTTTTTGCTGTTCTGGCACCATAGGGGCTTCCTAAATGCGACATGCCCCCCAAAAACCATTTCAGAAAAACGTACTCTCTAAAATCCCCTTGTCGCTCCTTCGCTTCTGAGCCCTCTACTGCGCCTGCCGAACACTTTACATAGACATATGAGGTATGTGCTTACTCGAGAGAAATTGGGCTACAAATTCAAGTATACATTTTACCCTTTTACCCCTTGTAAAAATGCAAAAATTGGGTCTACAAGAACATGCGAGTGTAAAAAATGAAGATTTTGAATTTTCTCCTTCACATTGCTGCTTTTCCTGTGAAACACCTAAAGGGTTAATACATTTACTGAATGTCATTTTGAATACTTTGGGGGGTGCAGTTTTTATAATGGGGTCATTTATGGGGTATTTCTAATATGAAGACCCTTCAAATCCACTTCAAACCTGAACTGGTCCCTGAAAAAAATTGCGAGTTTGAAAATTTTGTGAAAAATTTGAAAATTGCTGCTGAACTTTGAAGCCCTCTGGTGTCTTCCAAAAGTAAAAACTCGTCAATTTTATGATACAAATATAAAGTAGACATATTGTATATGTGAATAAAAAAAATTATATTTGAAATATCCATTTTCCTTACAAGCAGAGAGCTTCAAAGTTAGAAAAATGCAAAATTTTAAATTTTTTCACCAAATTTGGGGATTTTTCACCAAGAAAGAATGCAAGTTACCACAAAAATTTACCACTATGTTAAAGTAGAATATGTCACGAAAAAACAATCTCAGAATCAGAATGATAACTAAAAGCATTCCAGAGTTATTAATGTTTAAAGTGACAGTGGTCAGATTTGCAAAAAAGGGCTTCGTCCTAGAGGTGAAAATGGGCTCCGTCCTTAAGGGGTTAAGCAATAGTGCTGGTTTTAATTTTGCTTTTTTATATGTAAATTCACTCATCTGGTTTCTCATAGTTCTTTTACACACATTGCCTCCTGTTTCTGCCTATTTGTTTTTCACATAATGCTCTGCATTTTCAATCCAAATTCACTTCCAATCTTCTTTGGTCTACATGTATGTTTTCCTTTTATAAGCTTCCCATTTTGTTTATACTTACACCAAATTTTACACAGAGCTGGCAGGGAACAACCAACATTTTATGCCCCACTACAAATTGGGATCCATTGGTTTGCATCCCGAAGGAGTCCTAAATTCCTTTCCATTGTTTCCATTGACAAATATTGTTTTGAGTGAAAAAGCTGGATGAACAATTTCTAAGGGTAATGTCATACAAAACTTCTTTTTCTATAGGGAATTTACAGCAAAAAAATTACGTGTTCTATATAGATTTTACTGTGAATTCACTGCAGATTCACCACCACCATACAAGAAAAAAATTTCATCTGCAGTGAAACATCTTTAATGGGGTACTCCGGCCTTAAGACATCTTATCCCCTATCCAAAGGATAGGGCATAAGATGTCTGATCACGGGGGTCCTGCCGATTGGAACCCCCGCAATCTTGCATGCAGCACCCACCTGTGGGAGCTGCACGCAGCGCTGCAGCTTCCGAGTCTGCCGGGTCATGACTATGGGGCCGGAGTACCACCTGTGTGAAGTCACGCCATGCCCCGGAAAGTGCAAGTCTATGGGAGGGGGCGTGATGAATAGGGGATAAGATGTCTTAGGGCCGGAGTACCCCTTTAACAAAAATTAACATACTATGCATTGTAAAATCTACATTGCAGGTCAATTTCTTATCAAATTCTGCAGCATGTGAATGACATTTGAAAAAGCATATCTACACGCCTGGTACTGTAATCTGTAATGAGTAAATTTACCCTTAGTATGGATATTCCATCATTTTTGCCAGGAGTTGCACAAAGGAGAGCTTAATTTGTCACTGCTTTAGGATCTCTATACTATACAATCATACTTTATTATACACATTTAATTGCCTATCCTCAGAGACCTTTGTACTGGGAGCAAGTAGATGTTAATAACCTCATTAAATTATCAGCATATTTTTCCTCTCATAGGCATGTGTCACACAGAAATTATGAGACACATGTAATAGGAAAAAGAAAAGACAACTAGGTAGAGGCGAGAAAAGTATGAGAAGCCCATGTAAATCAGTATGCTGACTACTATTTTTGCATATCTGGCTCCTCACAGGAAAGACTGGAAAGTAAGAATGAGAATAGGAAAGGGAAACATAAGGAATAAGAAGGCAGGGGAATAGATAGGGAAGAGGGCCACAGGTTCTGGTTGCCAGACAGTACCCACAAGCTACACGACTGAAAAAAGAAACAGCAAATAAAATATAGAGGATTTTAGCCTTTGGTGCTTGGTTGCAGCAGTTTACAGTTACTTGTCTACTGCTCTATGCAGATGGGAGCTTCAGGTATGCCATTCTCAAGATCAAGGGGGGCCCAGTTATCAGATCCCTGTGGTCTTATACTTTTTTTTCCTATCCTGTGGACAGCGGATCATTTTCAATAAGTCATATAAATAGACTTTCAATTTGTGCAAGTAAACAGTAAACAGTTTTGCCCAATGACAAAACAGTATGACACTACATGTAGCCTTAGAGGCCTATTAAATGGCCTATTTTGTGCCGCTTTTGTACATTGGTACATATTTAAAGATCATATTACAAGGCTCGAGGATCATGCAGGGAGGGCTGTTTGATCATTTGTGTGACCGTCTGCGCCTATCATTCATCCGCAACACTTACCTTATCATATGTTGAGATGTGTGGCCGAGTGTTGATTTTTTGATAGGTCAAAATGACATGGTCAGCAGGTAAACAGGCCTTTGCTGTTTGGCCGATCATTGGCCCTATTACACAGATTGATTTGGGTCTATTTAACCGACAATACCCCCCCCTGTAATAGAAGCTGTCATGCACCTGGATGGAGGCTGTCATGGAGCTGGAAGTGGATCCTCCACCTGTGTGGCAGATGACTCAAACCGTATCGGGGAGCAGAGTCTAAGGTACCGCTGGTATTCACCAGAGCCCACCGCAAGGCAGGATGGGCTTGCTGCGGCAGGCGACACCCAGGTCGCTACCCCTGACACGGCTCGACCACACAGGAAACTGGGCAAGGCGAGGTACCGAAGGATGAGGCTGTAGCGTAGTCAAACGTAGAAGAAGGTCAAGGCAGGCGGCAAAGGTTCGTAGTCAAAAAAAGTATCAGGAAGTTCTGGATACACGGGAATGGCAAAACTGGCAATGGGTACGCTTTCTCTCAGGCAAATGACACTGAAGATCTGGCAGAGAAGTGTGGGAGGTGCAGGGACTTATAGAGTAGTGTCAGGTGTTACACATAATTATGGGCATACTGGCCCTTTAAATTTCAGAGCTCCGGCGCTCGTGTGCCCTAGAAGACGGAGCTGAGACACAATGGGGAAGGTGGTAGAGGAGCGAGGTAAGTGACGGGCCGGGATTCGCATGCAGGTGCGTCCCGCGATGCGAATCCCGGCCCCGCCGGGAGCAGGGACAATGGGCTGTCGGCTGACATGTGCGGCCGGAGCGCAGGCTGTATCAGAAGCTGTACCCTATTATTGGATGATAAATGTAGATAAAATGGCATCTGATACCAGTAGTGGTTTTATTTCCCACAGATTACAAAATAAAAGCAATGACCTATTTTATTTTTATTTTTAATTTTTTTGGCAACACATGGTCTTTTAATTTACACCATTTTTTAAGAATAAGCCCAAACGTGTTAGATTATATTTATTAACAATTCATGCAAGTGTAAATCTGAAGAACTGATCTATTTTTAAAACAAGGCACCAACAATCCTTCCAAAAGAAAAACACTATGAGACAAAGAGGAACAAAAAGGAAGTAGAGTAGAAGAAGGAAGTGGCGGGAAGGTAGGTCAGATGCAGATCCAGAGCT
Source organism: Hyla sarda (assembly GCF_029499605.1). Classification (NCBI taxonomy): domain Eukaryota; kingdom Metazoa; phylum Chordata; class Amphibia; order Anura; family Hylidae; genus Hyla; species Hyla sarda. The sequence continues at coordinate 297,901,868 of NC_079189.1, forward strand.
CAAGCTAGAATGGGAGGGAGAATAGAGGCAAATCAGCTGATCAGAAATGTAATATATAGTGTGGTAGACAGAAATAGACTGGGGGGATTTCATAATTCTCACTTGTATGGACAGAAAATGTAAAGGCAAAAGATAGAGCTACGCGAAAAAAACTGGTTCATGTGAAGAGACTGAGAAGAAGGACGGCTTCAGATATGAGGGAGCAGGAGAATCAAATTAGATTAATAGACAAAAACAAGTAAAGTGCTATATGCAAATCTCATAGGAATATTTGCAGCAGGCAACCAGCCCTGCAGTGCTGACATTCTACATATATAGGATCCCATAAGGACCCTGCTCAACCAGAGCTGCTCTATTGTATCATTTGTCACTGAGTGGCAGAATAGAAGCCTGTATTCGCCTTTCACAAAAGCTCCCTAATGATATTTGTGCCATCAGCCAGACTTTATAGACATAAGGGTAGCCAGGGTGTTATGTCACAGCACAATGCCGGGTTTCTGGAAGCAGATTTGATAAAAAGGACATTTTACTTGTCCTTTACTGAATGGTTAAACAGAATACAATTAGTTTTAGGATTAGTATCTAAACCTTATGTGTCACTAATCATGTAGTGAAAAGGTAAAAAGCAGGGGCTGACAGGCAGTTTAGTTACATAGAATTATTATCAATATCTCTATGGACTGGCCATTAATTATATAAAGCGGGTATATACTTTAAGTAGACTTCTGTCGGTGACAAGCGGGGCTCATAATCTCAACACTAGGGTCAATCTAGAAAAGCCAGTGAACCTAGGCACACTTAGTGTGGGTGTAATGTCTTTCTATCTGACCTAGGCTGTATGTACATTTATCTTTATATTCTGAATTAATTGCTTTTCCCTTTGTTCTTTCTCTAGTTGTATCCTTGTAACCTCTATTTCTCCTGTCTTCCAAGACACACTTTTCTATGTTGTATTCTTTGTTAACAAAAATTCATTTTCATTTTTCCGCTGTCTCTCCAGCTTTGGATTTTTTATATATTTCTTTCAGTCTTTAATGTTACATTTCTCAGTTCTTTTATTCATCTAGCCTGACTGCATTTCTTTCTATGCGGTTCTAGAAAACCTTTATTTCAGGGTGTCTTGCTTCCATTTCACTTGCAATTATTTTCTCTATTTAATTTTCCTTCTCCTATATTATTACACAGTGTCTGTCTTTTTCTCGCTCTCTCTCCCCCACCCTTGTCTCGCTCTGTCAGAAAGACACCACGGAACAGTTGAAGCACTTATTAAATTGTTAGTACGTAAGTGCCATGTAACCAGTATAATTGGCTTCTTAAAATATTCTGTGTTTAACAATAACAGCTCTGTCTGCAGCACGTGGCAGTGTTGAGTGGCAATATGAGTGACAGTACCACTGAGAACTTGACAATTGACCACACAGAATATAATTTCACAGCTATTCAAAAATAATGCACTGTATATTAGAATCCAATGGCTATCTTGGTTGCTATAAAGACATAGTATTTCTTGTTTTTAAATAATCTCTCATGGCACCAAACCAAGTAGAATGGTGCAGATTATTGGGATGATCTGTTTTAAGATATACATGTTCCCATTATATCGGTTTCAGGAGGTATAGGGGGTACCTGGTTTGGATAGTGGTCCACTATAGTGTTCTGCATAGAACATTTGCAATTACACAGACGCATACCGCAAGCAGTGGTTTCAGGGGGATTCCAGAGCTAAAAAGGACATATCTAAACTGGTCAACTGCATTAAAGTAAAATTTTTCCAAATATCCGACTAATACTGTGGTAAAACAAATGCAATATTCTGACTAGTCAAAAATGTTCCCAACAACACAATTTAGGGTTTTGCCCACCTACTATAACTGCTAATCAAATTTACTGTTACAATACAGACTAAGATTACTCATTATATTGTCCTATACTATTCTCATGAGCCTATTAGGAGAGTTAAAGGGATAATCTATTTTTTGTTCTAAATAATCCAGTTTCTAAAGTTATACAAGTGCTTAATGTACTCTAATTACAAACTTTGCATGGTTCTTTCCTCAGTGTCCTGCTTTAAGTCCATTCTCAGCTCTAAATTACAGCCCCGCACCTGCAATTAGTGCCGGCAACTAATATGACATCATAGCTCTGTTCTGACTGCTCTGTTCTCTCTGAACTAGAGCTGCAAGGAATGCCAGGTCTTGAAGTTTTGGGATGCACACTCCAAGCTTCCCAATACAGGAAGTTTTAGAACAGAAAAAGCTGTGGTTTTTGGGGGGATGGGTCTCAAAAAAACCCTAACAATATTCCTCCCAAGTTTCCCCCAAGAGATGATTTCAGGGCAGAGAAGGCATTTTGGATTACAGCCGCTCGACCTTTTTGTTATCAGACAGATAAGCTTCCAAGAAAAGCAGCTTATGCCTCCTATTTCCATAGAGAACACAGGATTGTTTAGTAACGCCATAGGTTCATGTGTTTGGGGAGATCGAGAGTGATCGGGAGCCTTTCAGCAGGCTGAATAATCTGCCCAGCTATTGAAAGTATATGGCTACTTTTAGAAAGTGACATCACATTTAGCCCTTTAGACTGCAGTATATGAAGAATGAAAGACAAAATGCTACCAAAATCAGAATAAATGTTGACTCTAAATGTAGTAAAGGCTACAAGTCTACCTGCGCAGGTATCTATGATTTATTAATGTACAACCGTGATGTTCTGGAGGTGGCTTTAAAGAGAACATGTAAGCTACCCTAATATTTAAATAAAACAACATTTCTACAGCATCTTTTCTTCTAGCTCTAGAAATAAACTGATAAATAAATGTTATCACTTACCGTGCTGACACTGTCAGGCACACCCTATTATAAAGTGATTGGTAACATCCAGTTGTAAATTTCATTGGGGCAATTTACTACAGAGCAATAGTAGAATGAAGAGTTCTTAGAAGTCTTGTTCCAGAATTGTTATTTTACAGGAATTGCACAAATTTAATAAAACAGGTATGTCAACTGGACTAACATCCAAAATTGATCTAATCAATTGTAGTACATAAGCCACAAGTGATTTGTAGAAGCATTGCAGAACTTCTTAGAACCTTCAAACCTCATGTACATAACTCAATTACTGGGAATCTCTGACATAACATTCTTAGCAAAGGGCCATTTAAATCATTGGTCGTTTGCTTAGAGTGTTGCACCGGAGCTTTCCATTGGTAAGTACCTCTGAGTGATATAAAGGGGTTTATATGCTTTATAGTTTTTCGGACTATGTAGAGGTGGACATTTACAAGGCTCTTATCTACTGGTTCTTCTCCACGGTATGTCAAAGCATACATTTTTATAGCATTTACCCTTTAAATTCTCCTCTGACACCATTTTCGCATATAACTAAAAGTGTTAGTGTAATGTTTGTATACAAATGTTTATCTTTATTATGAAAAAACACACAATTACAGAAATTTAAAGACAACACAAGAGCAGCTAAAAACAATTAAAAGCTCAAACAGAGCAAAGCATAGCATGGGAGAGGGGCCATGAACCCCCTCTCTCCACACTCCTATCCTGCAATATGTGATGTATACATTAGCTGCTAATCCAAAGTGCATAGTGCATGTAACAAAATAAATCACAAAAATATATATAAGTAATACTTACAGTATGGAGAAAAAATAGGAGAAAAAATTAGCATAAAGCAAATAGAGGTAGCAAACCACAAACAGAGGAGCAGCTAGATATGCAGTACAAGACAGGATGACCAAGGATCCCACGTGTTCTGTCACTCCATGGTGACTTCCTCAGGGGTGTTGTGCCATAATTTCTTTATCCTTAGTTACCCATTTATTTATTAATTTACTCAAAATAATACACACCCACATTTCGTCATATATGCAGATGCTTTATTGGTTTACTCTGTCTTCCTTCATCTTTATTCTGTTTATCATTTTACAAGGGATAAGGTGGAGCTATGTACATAGGAGATTGGCAGCGTTACCGCAGGAGATGAACCGTTTTCCCTACAGCTTGGGAACACCAGTATAGAGTTTTATGGCTTGAGGATTTCTTCAACTCAGGAACATCAGTATTAAACTTTCCGGCTTGAGAATTTGGGGCTTTATTCCTAGAAAATAAAAAGTATATGGCTTCTGTCTTGTAAACTCTCATTGGGACTCTTAAAACAAGACTCACTGTAGGTTTGGATGAACATATGTGGTTTGTGTTTGGCATAATCCTAATCTACAAAAGGACTCTTTGTAAGAGCGATGAGTGTAAAAATTACACATAATGGGGGAGATTTATCAAAACATGTGGAGAGGCAAAGTTGCCCATAGCAACCAATCAGATTGCTTCTTTCATTCTTAACAAGGCCTGTGAAAAATTAAAAAAGCGATCTGATTGGTTGCTATGGGCAACTGGTCAACGTTGCCTCTCCACAGGTTTTGATAAATCTCCCCCAATATGTACATGGACTATCATGCCTATCTATGTAAAAGAATTGCCAGTATTGGCATTCAATCAGTGTATGAAAACAACAAGAATAATAAAATACTGCTTTACATATATTATTATTGTAATTATGTGATGTTTGGATGTAACCAGGGGTCAAGTCCAGGGAAGAAAAGTATGGGAACTCACCCAAGATTTCCACTTAAAGGGATACTAGACATCTTATACCCGATCCAAAGGGTGGGGGATAAGATGTATGATCCCAGGGGTCCCGCTGCTGGGGACTCCCACGTTCTCCCTGCTGTACCCAGCATTCATTTAGAGCGTTGGGTGCAGCACCGGAGGCTCATGACATCACGGCCCCTCAATGCAAGTCTATGGGAGGGGGCATGATGGCCGTTACGCCCCCTTCCATAAAATTGTATTGAGGGGCCATTACTGTGACATGACGAGCCTCTGCCCCGCATCACCAGTCATCCGGAACGGAACGAAGCTCGCTCCATGCACCGGATCTCTGGGGTGCCACAGCTGAGATCGCGGGGGTCCCCAGCAGCAGGATTCGCGAGATCAGACATCTTATCCCCTAAACTTTGGATAAGGGATAAGATGTCTAGGGGCGGAGTACCCCTTTACGTGCTGGTCCTGCAGGCTTCCTGCTAATGGGAACTGCTTTCCTGCTGTGGAAAAAGTGCAGGAACTCCATTCCCATGAGTTCCTGCAGGACTTGAGCCCTTGATGTAACTGTACATGACCTGCAGGTGGAGTGTTGGTTGGCCCCCACATGGCCCCTATATGGCATTTTCAGGCGCATACTGTGGCTATACAAGTATATGTGGATGGTAGTTCTTTGGTATTTAATAGTGTTTTATGGGATATCAAATTAGTATTTATTTATCTCCATTATCACATATAGGATAAAGGTTGTCTACATGGTTACATTGGATCAAAGCCTGTGAGGAACCTGCATTCCAGTTGCCTCGAAAGACACTGTATACTTGTAAAGACTGTTACGTAAAAGTTCAAGTAAAAGTTTCCAGTTCTCATAAATTCTGCTGTGGACATTCCGTTTATTATCCCTGCCGTTTGTGGGACGGTTGGCGGCAGGACCTCCAATACTAAGCAAACCTCACCCTGGTGTCACGACAAGTAAGGGTTAATACCACCAGTTCCTGTAATATCATTGCAACACCCCAGTCACCACAGTGGTGTATACACTGATGGTGTCAATCATTGGGTTTTTCAGTAAAGGATTATGTACTTTATCAGTCTTTTACACAATTTGTTAGGGGATAGAATGGTAGATAATTGAACTGAATATTAAGGGACAGAACTATGTAGAGCATTGAATAGGGATAGATACTGTAACGCATAGTGTAATAGAAATCACAGTTAGTATGTGAGATTAGAGGGTTAGTTTTATACATTTATGGTGCAAAGGTAGTTCTATCACGATTATAAGGTGTGGTTTTGTATAGAATTATTAATGACAACCATTCACTGATATGACTTTGTGGGGGATATTTATAGTATGTGGTCAATGAATTTATGTGTATCATAATGGGTTATGAAATAACGATGGGATATATCATTCATCAGTTATTGTTTCACTACTATTGGTTTACACTATACATTGGCCATTATCTATATTATATCCTTTATTGTATATTGGCCATTATTTGTATTATGCTTGTATGTATACTGAATTGGCCATTATTGGCCATTATTTATATTATGCTTGTATGTATACTGAATCCCCAATAGTGCAATAGTATAACTTGTGGGGCTTCATATATGCCAATATGCAGTGCGATTATGCATCATTATTTGTGAAATGTCATATACTTTATTTATTTATCTAAATTCATATATAGTTAGCACTGTCATGAAATGCATTACGGATTCCTATATCTAAACATTAAGTCTGCACATTGTATGAAATGCACTTTGGATCCCAATATTTGTATACCAGGCTTGCCTATTGTCATGATTCGGCTTGCAGGTTGTGGATCCACTGTGTCAGCGAGGGATTGGCGTGGACCGTGCCGGTGGACCGGTTCTAAGTGGCTACTGGTGTTCACCAGAGCCCGCCACAAAGCGGGATGGTCTTGCTGCGGCGGTAGCAACCAGGTCGTATCCACTAGCAACGGCTCAACCTCGCTGACTGCTGAGAAGGCGTGGGACAGAAGGACTAGGCAGAGGCAAGGTCAGACGTAACAGAAGGTCGGGGCAGGCGGCAAGGTTCGTAGTCAATATGGATAGCAGGAGATCAGGTAACACAGGCTTGGACAACACTAAACGCTTTCACTGGCACAAGGCAACAAGATCCGGCGAGGGAGTGCAGGGGAAGTGAGGTGATATAGCCAGGGGGCAGGTGGAAGCTAATCAGGCTAATTGGGCCAGGCACCAATCATTGGTGCACTGGCCCTTTAAGTCTCAGAGAGCTGGCGCGCGCGCGCCCTAGAGAGTGGAGCCGCGCGCACCAGCACATGACAGCCGGGGACCGGGACGGGTAAATGACTTGGGATGCGATTCGCAAGCGGGCGCGTCCCGCTATGCGAATCGCATCCCCGCCGGCAATGTCAGTGCAGCGCTCCCGGTCAGCGGGTCTGACCAGGGCGCAGCAGGGAGAGAGACGCCGTGAGCGCTCCGGGGAGGAGCAGGGACCCGGAGCGCTCGGCGTAACAGTACCCCCCCCCCCCCTTAGGTCTCCCCCTTTTTTTGTCCACCAACTGCTTTACCTGGGACGAGGACACCGGGAGTGAATGTAGGGTTTCCTCAAAGGCAGGCAGTACAGCAGGAGTGGGAATGGGGAGGGAGGGCAGGGGGTGAAGCATGGCACGGGACAGGGTGTCACCAGGACGGGGGCCATGAGGAGGCAAGGCACATTCCAGATAAGCCTTGGGGGGACCAGGTGTAGGAGGAGACACTGAGGCTTGCCTGACGGGACTGGGAGGGGGGGAGAGGCATTTCTTGTGGCAAGCAGAGTCCCAGTTCTTGATCTCCCCGGTGGTCCAGTCAAGGGTGGGAGAATGAAGCTGGAGCCATGGCAGACCGAGGAGGACCTCAGAGGTACAGTTGGGAAGGACGAAAAATTCAATTATTTCGTGATGGGGTCCAATGCACATTAAGAGGGGTTTTGTGCGGTAACGCACGGTGCAATCCAATCTAACTCCGTTGACCGCGGAAATGTAGAGCGGCTTGACGAGACGGGTCACCGGGATGCAGAATTTATTCACCAAAGAATCCAAAATAAAATTCCCAGAGGCACCAGAGTCCAAGCAGGCCACGGCTGAGAGGGAGGAGTTGGCAGAAGGAGAAATCCGCACGGGCACCGTGAGACGTGGAGAAGCAGACTTTGAACCAAGAGACGCCACACCCACGTGAGCTGGGTGCGTGCGTGCGTTTCCTAGACGTGGAGGACGAATAGGGCAATCCACCAAGAAATGCTCGGTACTGGCACAGTACAGACAAAGATTTTCTTCCCTACGGCGATTCCTCTCTTCCTGGGTCAGGCGAGACCGATCCACTTGCATGGCCTCCTCGGCGGGAGGCCCAGGCGTAGATTGCAAAGGATACTGTGGGAGAGGTGCCCAGAGATCTAAGTCTTTTTCCTGGCGGAGCTCCTGATGTCTCTCAGAAAAACGCATGTCAATGCGGGTGGCCAAATGGATAAGTTCTTGCAGGTTGGCAGGAATCTATCGTGCGGCCAGCACATCCTTGATGTTACTGGATAGGCCTTTTTTAAAGGTCGCGCAGAGAGCCTCGTTATTCCAAGATAATTCGGAAGCAAGAGTACGAAATTGGATGGCGTACTCGCCTACTGAAGAATTACCCTGGACCAGGTTCAGCAGGGCAGTCTCGGCAGAAGAAGCTCGGGCTGGTTCCTCGAAGACACTACGGACTTCAGCGAAGAAGGACTGGACTGTGGCTGTGGCAGGATCATTGCGGTCCCAGAGCGGTGTGGCCCAAGACAAGGCCTTTCCTGAAAGAAGGCTCACTACGAACGCCACCTTAGACCGTTCCGTAGGAAACAAGTCCGACAACATCTCCATATGCAGGGAACAATGAGACAAAAATCCACGGCAGAGTCTAGAGTCCCCATCAAATTTGTCCGGCAGGGACAAGCGGAGGCTAGGAGCGGCCACTCGCTGCGGAGGAGGTACAGGAGCTGGCGGAGGAGATGGTTGCTGCTGTAGCAGAGGCAGAAGTTGCTGTAACGTGGCAGTCAACTGCGACAGCTGCTGTCCTTGTTGGGCAATTTGCTGCGATTGCTGAGCGACCACCGTGGTAAGGTCAGCGAGACTTGGCAGCGGCACCTCAGCGGGATCCATAGCCGGATCTACTGTCACTATTCGGCTTACAGGTTGTGGATCCACTGTGTCAGCGAGGGATTGGCATGGACCGTGCCGGTGGACCGGTTCTAAGTGGCTATTGGTGTTCACCAGAGCCCACCGCAAAGCGGGATGGTCTTGCTGCGGCGGTAGCAACCAGGTCGTATCCACTAGCAACGGCTCAACCTCGCTGACTGCTGAGAAGGCGTGGGACAGAAGGACTAGGCAGAGGCAAGGTCAGACGTAGCAGAAGGTCGGGGCAGGCGGCAAGGTTCGTAGTCAATATGGATAGCAGGAGATCAGGTAACACAGGCTTGGACAACACTAAACGCTTTCACTGGCACAAGGCAACAAGATCCGGCGAGGGAGTGCAGGGGAAGTGAGGTGATACAGCCAGGGAGCAGGTGGAAGCTAATTAAGCTAATTGGGCCAGGCACCAATCATTGGTGCACTGGCCCTTTAAGTCTCAGAGAGCTGGCGCGCGCGCGCCCTAGAGAGCGGAGCCGCGCGCGCCAGCACATGACAGCCGGGGACCGGGACGGGTAAGTGACTTGGAATGCGATTCGCGAGCGGGCGCTTCCCGCTATGCGAATCGCATCCCCGCCGGCAATGTCAGTGCAGCGCTCCCGGTCAGCGGGTCTGACCGGGGCGCTGCAGGGAGAGAGACGCCGTGAGCGCTCCGGGGAGGAGCAGGGACCCGGAGCGCTCGGCGTAACACCTATTATGTATGTTTATACTTATGTACCTAATTTACATCGGCTCCTATTCAGCGCATGCGCACTCTTTCTTCGTTACACTTCCAGCAGAGGAATCATTCATGTGATCACTTGACTGACTCACGTGACTCGCTACCGAGTCATGTGTGTTAGCGCTCATACACATTACGTTAGAGACAGCACAATAGCGTGGTTGGCACATGCGCGATCTAGAAACGAATGGGGCGGAAGCGCCCGCACCTACCATTGCGGGCAGAAGTGCGCGCCAGGACATATCGAGCGCTTATATGCCATGTGGGATGCTAGACAGTAGAGATGAGCAAAGTTACAGTGATTCGATTTGTCACGAACCACACGGCTGAGCAGTTGCTGACTTTAACCTGCATAAATTAGTTCAGCATTTCAGGTGCTCCGGTGGGCTGGACAAGGTAGATACAGTCCTAGGAGAGAGTCTCCTAGGACTGGATCCACATTTTCCAGCCCACCGGAGCACCTGAAAAGCTGAACTAATTTATGCAGGCTAAAGTCAGCAACTGCCGAGCCGAGAAGTTCGTGACGAATCTATTCACTGTAACTTCGCTCATCTCTACTAGACAGACGCTCTACCTGCTAGGTATTACTCTTTATTGTTTATGGTATATATAGTGAGATGAAGGGCAGTATGGCACAACACCCCTGAGGAAGTCACCATGGAGTGACGGAATGCGTGGGGTCCTTGGTCATCCTGTCATGTACTGCATATCTAGTTGCTCCTCCGTTGGTGGTTTGCTACTTTGTGCACTGTAGGTATTACTTATATTTATTGTGATTTATTTTGTTACATGCACTGTGCACTTTGGATTAGCAGCTAATATATACATCACATATTGCAGGACAGGGGTGTGGAGGGAGGGGGTTCATGGCCCCTCTCCCATCTTGTGCATTGCTCTGTTTGAGCTTTTAATTGTTTTTAGCTGCTCTTGTGTTGTCTTACATTTTCTGTAATTGTGTGTTTTTTCATAATAAAGATAAACATTTGTATACTGATATTTTCTTTGGGTGTGCACTTTAAACAGCAATATCATTTTTATCTTCTGTGGTGTATTGCTTCTTTTGCTGTTAGTAGCACCTCTGCATTACTAATTTATAGGTTGAGCCCTCCTTTTCTGCATACTGTTAGTGTAATGTTTGTATCTTACACAGATTCAATATACAACACAATTTCATGCTACACAGTATATCTCGTCATCTCACACCAAAACACAATAACGACATAAAATTATTGAGACCACCCCATCACATATTAGAAATAGATTCCAAAGATTAATTAATAGAGAGTCATTCTGGATCTTTTCATTGGGCTCTTTATTTCCAGGAGGACTCAATGAGATGATCGAGAATGCTAAGTAGTGTCAATTTTACGTATATAACTGTATATTTTCATATTCTATACATTTTTAGTTTAACAATGTCTTTTTCATAAAGTTCTGTTAAATTTGGTATTTGTGTATTATCATATTATTTTCTTTACTGCTATTCATTAATCATTATTATTGTTATTCATAGGTGTGCATTTTTTCATTTTTTTTTTTTTAACGGTGTTATTCGATTGTTTCTTTCAAGTGAGGAGTGTGGGTCTCCATCTATTTAAAGGAGGCACATGTCTGCTCCATGTGAATAACAATCTTTTCTTTTTAATTATATATTTATTTTCTAAAATTGATGTACACATGTTTTTAGGTACACATCTTTGGTATACATGTAATTACTTTATTCATTAATTTTTTTTATATGTATTTTTAATTGTAATTTTATGTCTATGGAATTATGGTCCCTTTAAGATTTTACCAGGAATAGTTAATTTGTGAGTCCTATAAAATATGTGTTTGTACCCACCTGAGCACGCCTGATGAAGCAGTTCTACTGTGAAACGCGTTGCATCATGGGTGAATAAACGTCAGCTCCCTTCTACTTCTGTGTTCAGCGCCTTGAATCCTGTCGACTATGGGAGGTTTATTTCTTTGTGTGTATCGGAACTAAACCAAAAAAGGGAGAAAAAAAAAGACAAATTGGACATAATGTCACACCAAACTCCAAAAATGGGCTGGACAAAATTATTGTCACGCTTTCAAAATTGTGGAAAAATAAGATTGTTTCAAGCATGTGATGCTCCTTTAAACTCACCTGGGAGAAGTAACCGGTGTAGGCAATATAAAAATCACACCTGAAAGCAGACAAAAAAGGAGAGAAGTTCACTTAGTCTTTGCATTGTGTGTCTGTGTGTGCCACACTAAGCATGGACAACAGAAAGGAGGAGAAGAGAACCGTCTGAGGACTTGAGAACCAAAATTGTGGAAAAATATCAACAATCTCAAGGTTACAAGTCCATCTCCAAAGATCTAGATTTGCCTTTGTCCACAGTGCACAACATGATCAAGAAGTTGCAACCCATGGCACTGTAGCTAATCTCCTTGGGCATGGACGCAAGAGAAAAATTGATGAAAGGTGTCAGTCCGGATGGTGGATAAGCAGCCCCAAACAAGTTCCAAAGATATTCAAGCTGTCCTTCAGGCTCAGGGAGCATCAGTGTCAGCGCGAACTATCCATCGACATTTAAATGAAATGAAACGCTATGGCAGGAGACCCAGGAGGACCCCACTGCTGACACAGAGACATAAAAAAGCAAGACTACATTTTGCCAAAATGAACTTGTGTAAGCAAAATCCTTCTGGGAAAACATCTTGTGGACAGATGAGACCAAGATAGAGCTTTTTGGTAAAGCACATCATTCTACTGTTTACCGATAAAGGGAATGAAGCCTACAAAGAAAAGAACACAGTACCTACTGTGAAGAGTGCCAAATAATTCTAGCTGTGGAATCTGGAGGTGGGTTTTGGTGGCAATCAAGGGAGCATACTTTAGTAGGAATTCACTAAACGTGTTCAAGAGTAATATGCTGTCAGTACATGAGTACTTATTGATAATAGACTGACTCTGATTGGTTCATCCTTGCTTATTGACAGTGCTATTAAAGCTTATCTGGGGGAGTAAGTACACGTAAGACTGCATAGTAAAATTGTCTATAATGGCTCAACTTATGTAAATAATTCACTGCCCAGCTACCATGTATAGTAGACAGATTATTTGAAGATGTCTAAAATAAGAGATCTGTGAAGCCTGATAAGAGAATTGATCAAGAAACTGTTGAAATGCAAAAGATACATAATACTGAGTTGTGGGATTCTGAGTAGAGTGATGGAGTGGAGTAGAAGTGATTCACTTTCCTCCTGCAGTTTCTCTGAATCACTCACTGTTATTAGCATCTTGGGAATGCGTGAGGTTGAAATGAGATTACAACAGCTGCTCAGGGCTATTTATACCCATAGAGAATGCCCAGAATCCTCTCTGTTCTACGCTTTATTCTAAATAAAAAGATAGGGAGCTTATTTAACCATATATCAGAAGCCTGGGCCACCCCCTGTTGGAAACACGAGAAAATTCCCCTTTACCTTTTTACTCTGATTAACTTGGGGTATGATCATGAGATTATACAGTGAAAATGATACTGCTGGGTGGCCACCTTGTTTCAGAAGACACCATATAAGCCATCCTTACTGCCTTTACAGTTGCCTTATTGTTGTCAATCCTCTGATCTTGTTACATTTTGAAAATCATATTATTCCAGATCCATGTATTGCCAGTACTAGTAAAACCAGCTCCAGCATTGACCGTTCTTGAACCTACTTTTTACCCACTAAATTGATACTATTGAAAAAGATGCAAAACATAAATATGTTTTTTATTATATACAAACTGAGAAAAATAGTACTGGGAATACACAGAGCAATTTTCTCACAATCTTTCCAATAATAACAATTGTAGCAATGAAAAGTAACATTGCATATTGGTTTCTCTAGAGCAGTTACTGCTCCTGAATCAAAAAGACAACTTTTTCTGCAACAGAGACCTAAATTGGCTCAAGTTTCAGGGTTCATTGAAGCCATTCACATGGTTTGAAGTAATTCTAATTCTATTACATGCCACTGAGCATAATGAGGTAAGGGTAATAGAGAGAAGGGTGTAGTGGTGGAGTAAACTGGTCAGATTTTACCATATATTACGCATGGCAAAGCATTATATACTGTATCCGCAGGGATGGTGATGATATGAAGTTAGAAAGTGCCCCAAATTTGTGCATATAATTAGAATAGTTAAAACCAGGTGTGTATGAAATACTGCATATAACAAGGTATGGTAGGTAGTACATTGTATTATCCCCGCTCGGGCAGCGTTCTGCAGTGTTTATGTGGCAGTGCATCATATTATAATGAGTGGATTGTGCTGAGCATCTTAACTCTCCCTCTCTTCTGTCAATCATTTATAATGAGTTTTGGGGCCTGCAATAAACAGCTCCCCCTCCCAGGTCTCTTTCTCTCCTGAAATTACCAGACTTCTTATATGACTATTATATATGGAAGGAGAGCAGAACTTTGCTTTCTTGTGTTTCCTTTTTTTTTTTCATTTGCAACATCCCACCTTAATAGGAATAAATTCTTTACATTCATACATCGAATTGTAACAGGATTCTGTCTCCACTTTGCAGCTATTTTCTACCAATTTGTGAAAAAACAAAACTAGCGGGTAAATTCTTGGTTGCTGAAACAGTTAAACTCTATTGCAAAGTATGGGTTCCATTACTGGATAGTGACTGTCTTACATCCCTTACAAAATGTCAATGTGGACATTCCTAAATGTGGGAAAGTAATTTCCTGACCTAACCTTCTTAGTTCTCATGCATACTAGGGTTGTACAGACATGTAATAAGGCACCCTTTAGCATTCCTTGAGGCCTACTGTATCACATGTGGTACCACGGGTGGTGTAGGAAAATACCTTATCACTTCGTGACTCCAGGGCACTGTTAGCCTATGCACAGACCAAGGTTGGAGACAGCTTTTCCTGGGCCAGATACCGGGAGTAAAGGAACACACCGACGTCAGGTTACGGATAACTGTCTTTACTGAGCACGGTGCAGATGGTATTACACAGACAGTATGGTGCAAAGTGAGAGGTTGCAGCGAAACCCCTTGGGAGCCCTGTTGCCTTGCTGGGACTTGTGGTGCTTATACCCAATAAATTGATACTGACTTGAGAGACTTGAAGATTGATCCTGGTAGGGTTCTGTCAAGGTCCTGTAGCTTCATCCGCCAGGGCATGAACTTCCACAGTGCGGGTGATCCTTACAGAATGACCGGATAAAGTAGATTTGATCTGGGCCTTCCCTCAGAGTACACACCTTACATCTTTACAACACTGATGCTCAGGAGCAACTTGGGAAACTCATACCCCACTACACTATATGGTTTAGAATTTAGGGGTACCCATTGGCAGGCAGGGTCACAATGAGTACACTGCTCCTCTGCTTAAAAGCACAGTAACACATAAGAAACATACATAAGAATAACAACTAAATAATTATAAAAAGATATTAATTCTTGGCCAAGTGCAAAACATAATTAATATAACAATAAGTCTTTCAGTGGGGCTAACAACTGTGCTGCAGGTCTGCCAGAAGCAGTCCAAAGCTACAGGACAGCCTTTGGTGCTGGGACAGCACATACATGCCTTGTAACTCCAGGAGAACTGTGGGAAACTCTTAAAGGGAATCTGTCATCAGATTTTACCAAATACAACGTGTGGCAAGACGATATATATGCTAAAATATTTTTCCTCACCATAGCCAGGAGACGTTTCTGCCCACAAGGATAGTGAGGATATGATGTTTGAATGTGTTCCCTGCCAGCCTGTAAATCCTCTGGACAGATAGCTATACTTACCTAGTCCCATCTTCTCTGGCTATAATCATGCCCCCTAAGAATGATTGACAGTCCGGGCACAGCCTTGTCATCACTTTGCTCCGTCTGCTAAGCGAGCAGAGTGGTGATGCGGGGCTGTCAACCACATGAGGGGGCGTGATTTTAGAAAGGACAGAGGGACTAGGTGAGTATAGCTTCCCGCCCAGGGGACAACTTATGGGCGTGCCCATTGGGGACACTTTCAAACATCATATCCTCTCCATACCTGCTGGCAGGAACATCTGCCAGGGATGTGAGGAAGAAGATTTTACACATATTACGGGTTGCTACGCATTATGTATGGTAAAATCTAATGACAGGTTTCCTTGACGACTCATAATGACTTTCAGAGGTAAAACTTCTCCAGGGTTATATGTGATGACCCAGAACAGCTGGGTGTCTGTAGTCTTAGGGTTTGCTGGACAGCTAAATATATGTCTAGAGTGCTGTGTTTCCTTATGTTGCAGATATATATTTTCTGTTTCTGTGCTACAACATACACTCAGTGTTCTCCAGAGTATAAGGGGTTATAAGTTTGTTATACTATGCATGCATTGTCCTTGCAAAATATTAGAAAAGTAATATATAGTCACAATGCCAATTTCTGTCCAATAGGTGTTCATCACCACTCTCTATCCCAGGGAAAGAGGAGGAAACCTTTGTGGGGATTTATCTTTGTTGTCTTTGGAAAGTGTGTTTTGATTAATTCATACATTCTTGCTTGGGTTTTTCTTACATGTGACATATTTATCATACTATCGCAGGGGGGGTTAATAAATTTGGCGCACGTAAGCACAAAACAATAAATCACTTTAGAACACCCTTTTGTAAGATTTCTCCTCTCCACGCAACTTTTTTGCACAAAATGTCACAGTTGCAATTTTTTTTTGTCCGACTTTTTAAAAGTGCTCTCCAAAGGTAGTTTTGTTTGTTTGTAGAGGTTTGCAACTTTTTGTGGGACATTTGCACTTAAAGGGGTACTCCACTGGAAAACATTTTTTTTAAATCAACTGGTGCCAGAAAGGTAAACAGATTTGTAAATTACTTCTATTAAAAAATCTTAATCCTTCCAGTACTTATCAGCTGCTGTATGATCCACAGGAAGTTCTTTTCTTTTTGAATTTCCTTTCTGCCTTACCACAGTGCTCTCTGCCGACACCTCTGTCCATTTTAGGAACTGCCCAGAATAGCAGCAAATCCCCATTAAAAACCTATCCTGCTCTGGACAGTTCCTAAAATGGACAGAGGTGTCAGCTGAGAGCTGAATTGGTAAGGAAGAAAAAAAACCTTTTCAAAGGGCGCTGCTGTTGTCCTGGTGAGATGAAGATGAAAAGTCCGAGGCAGATCTGATCTGAAGATCACTGATCTGAAGAAGGGGGCGCTGTCCCCCGAAACGCGTTATCTAGCCTGTATCCCTGCTTGCTATGATTCTACACCAATAAAGAAGCTATATCTTGCAAAATACTTCTGCCTCGGACTTTTCATCTTCATCTCACCAGGACAACAGCAGCGCCCTTTGAAAAGGTTTTTTTTCTTCCTTACCACTGCATAGCTGAAAGCTGAAGGTATTGTTTACAATAAAGCCAGAAGGGGCACATCTGACCTGTAGAGTGTGTGCTACTCACAGCCTACAGTGTTTCCCCTGTCTATCTACCTGTCCATCTTAGGGTATGTTCACACTACGCAATTCCCGCTGATTTCTGCTCGCGGAATTACGCACTGTGAACATAAACATCAGTGTGAATGGGTTTCCTCGAGACCCGTTCACATTGAGCAATTTTAACAGCGTTGTGCAGAAGTCCTCGAGCACTACATAGCCGTCAATGGTGAGGAAATTCCGTTCAAACTCCATAGTGTGAACATACCCTTAGAATGCATAGACGGAAAGTTCTGTGCCCTTTGTGCGGCTGAACAGCTCAATGCTAGGATCAGACGCTAAGCTGTTCCTTATAATGTAGTATGCGCTTGGTCATCTAATGCAGCAGGCTTGTCAGTCAGAACTGGCCAGAGTCCCAGGGATGTTGTGTTACTATGGAAACGGTTAGGATACAGGAGAGAAGAGCAGGAAAGGACCCCAGAGACTGCATGAACATTAGAAAAACTGTGTTTGTGTGTCTATATCAATGTGTGTGTGTAGTCAAAATCGTCGGCGCTAAATGGAGCAGATTCTGGGTATGTAATACAAGTCCTTATAGCCATCCTGCTTATTCATAGTTACTTACCACATCAGAGCCTATCATGTCTAATTGAGAACCTTGTTCCCTTCATGTTAATACATTGTTAAATTGACTGACAAAGAACATATACTGAACACTGAGCAAGGTGCTCACACACTGAATAAGCCAGAATTGTAGAGTATACGTTGGTGCCGTGCCCGCAGTAGTCACGATTTAGTAGAATATGTTCCTTGCTATTTTTAATATTACTAATAATAATTACATAGACATGATGAAGCTTGTACTTAAACAAGAATGCTTGTAATTGCATAAAAAGATATCTTAGCTCCAAAATGATAATTTACTTTGCTAGTGCAAGTAAAGTGACTAGGAGAAAGGAGGCTGGGCTACATGGGAAGGATGCAGGGGCGGACATATCACTTGTTCAGCCGGTTCGGCTGCACAGGGGCCCAGCGTGTTAGGGGGCCCCCTAGTAGCCCAGGTCACAGCCTGGGCCTCACAGTCTGGGCCCCTGTAGGGCCCCCTGCCAGTACTTCATACTAAATGCTGCAGCAACAGGTCCCGGACCTGCCGCTGACAGCAGTAATTTACCTCGGCCGGGCGAGAGGACAGGCCAGGGGCTGATGGGAACAGACGTGCCCCGCGCAGGCACGCACGTCTGTTCCAAGCCCCTGACGTCACGTGTCATGGCCTCTGACCCCTGCAGAAGCGACAGGAGCAGCAAACCCTCCCGCCTCACACGGCCGCATCGCTGAGCAGATAAGGTGAGGAGAGCGACGGTCGGGTGCAGGGCGGTGGGGGAGGGAATTGTAATGATGAAGAAGAGGACAGGAGGGGTGTTGAAGAGGTTGGTGGTGTAATGATAAGAAAGATTGGGGGTTTGGGAGAGCGTAGTGTTGATAAGGAGGACCAGAGGGGGGGTCAGGGGGGTAATGATTAGGGGGTTTAATGTTGATGAGAAGGACTGGGGTGGGGGGTGTCAGCTGTGTAATACTGATGAGGTGCTTAAGGTATATGGGATGATGAGGAGACTGAGGATGGAGTGGATGGGGTGTATGGGGTGATGAGGAGACTGAGGATGGGGTGATGAGGAGACTGAGGATGGAGTGCATGGGGTGATGAGGAGACTGAGGATGGAGTGCATCGGGTGTATGGGGTGATGAGGAGACTGAGGATGGAGTGCATGGGGTGATGAGGAGACTGAGGATGGGGTGCATGGGGTGTATGGGGTGATGAGGAGACTGAGGATGGGGTGCATGGGGTGTATGGGGTGATGAGGAGACTGAGGATGGAGTGCATGGGGTGATGAGGAGACTGAGGATGGGGTGCATGGGGTGTATGGGGTGATGAGGAGACTGAGGATGGGGTGCATGGGGTGATGAGGAGACTGAGGATGGGGTGATGAGGAGACTGAGGATGGAGTGCATGGGGTGATGAGGAGACTGAGGATGGAGTGCATGGGGTGTATGGGGTGATGAGGAGACTGAGGATGGAGTGCATGGGGTGTATGGGGTGATGAGGAGACTGAGGATGGGGTGCATGGGGTGATGAGGAGACTGAGGATGGGGTGATGAGGAGACTGAGGATGGAGTGCATGGGGTGATGAGGAGACTGAGGATGGGGTGCGTGGGGTGTATGGGGTGATGAGGAGACTGAGGATGGAGTGCGTGGGGTGATGAGGAGACTGAGGATGGAGTGCATGGGGTGATGAGGAGACTGAGGATGGAGTGCATGGGGTGATGAGGAGACTGAGGATGGAGTGCATGGGGTGATGAGGAGACTGAGGATGGAGTGCGTGGGGTGATGAGGAGACTGAGGATGGAGTGCATGGGGTGATGAGGAGACTGAGGATGGGGTGCGTGGGGTGATGAGGAGACTGAGGATGGAGTGCGTGGGGTGATGAGGAGACTGAGGATGGAGTGCGTGGGGTGATGAGGAGACTGAGGATGGAGTGCATGGGGTGATGAGGAGACTGAGGATGGGGTGCGTGGGGTGTATGGGGTGATGAGGAGACTGAAGATGGGGTGTGTGGGGTGTATGGGGTGATGAGGAGACTGAGGATGGGTTGTGTGGGGTGTATGGGGTGATGAGACTGAAGATGGGGTGCGTGGGGTGTATGGGGGTGATGAGGAGACTGAGGATGGGGTATATGGGGGTGATGAGGAGACCGAGGATGGGTTGTGTGGGGTGTATGGGGTGATGAGACTGAGGATGGGGTGCGTAGGGTGATGAGGAGACTGAGGATGGAGTGTATGGGGTGATGAGGAGACTGAGGATGGAGTGTATGGGGTGATTCAGTGGTGTATCGTGGTTGGCAGTATTATATTGATAGAGTACAGTGGTGGGCAGTATTATATTCAGGGGTACAGTGTGTGGCAGTATTATATTCAGGGGTACAGTGGTTGGCAGTATTATATTCAGGGGTACAGTATTTGGCAGTATTATATTCAGGGGTACAGTGGTTGGCAGTATTTAGGGAGTACAGTGGTTGGCAGTATTATATTCAGGGGTACAGTATTTGGCAGTATTATATTCAGGGGTACAGTGGTTGGCAGTATTATATTCAGGGGTACAGTATTTGGCAGTATTATATTCAGGGGTACAGTGGTTGGCAGTATTTAGGGAGTACAGTGGTTGGCAGTATTATATTCAGGGATACAGTGGTTGGCAGTATTCAGGGGGTACAGTGGTTGGCAGTATTATATTCAGGGGTACAGTGGTTGGCAGTATTATATTCAGGGGTACAGTGGTTGGCAGTATTCAGGGGGTACAGTGGTTGGCAGTATTATATTCAGGGGTACAGTGGTTGGCAGTATTCAGGGGGTACAGTGGTTGGCAGTATTATATTCAGGGGTACAGTGGTTGGCAGTATTATATTCATGGAGTACAGTGGTTGGCAGTATTATATTCAGGGGGTACAGTGGTTGGCAGTATTATATTCGGGGGTACAGTGGTTGGCAGTATTATATTCAGGGGTACAGTGGTTGGCAGTATTCAGGGGGTACAGTGGTTGGCAGTATTATATTCAGGGGGTACAGTGGTTGGCAGTATTCAGGGGGTACAGTGGTTGGCAGTATTATATTCAGGGGGTACAGTGGTTGGCAGTATTCAGGGGGTACAGTGGTTGGCAGTATTATATTCGGGGGTACAGTGGTTGGCAGTATTATATTCAGGGGTACAGTGGTTGGCAGTATTATATTCATGGAGTACAGTGGTTGGCAGTATTATATTCAGGGGTACAGTGGTTGGCAGTATTATATTCGGAGGTACAGTGGTTGGCAGTATTAAATTCAGGGGTACAGTGGTTGGCAGTATTCAGGGGGTACAGTGGTTGGCAGTATTATATTCAGGGTACAGTATTTGGCAGTATTATATTCAGGGGGTACAGTGGTTGGCAGTATTATATTCAGGGGTACAGTATTTGGCAAGGTTATAATGATTATTGTCATCATACAGAGGATGAGGATCTACTGACAAATTAAGGAACCAATGATGTTCAGGTGTCAGACTCTGCAGAGAAGATGGAAGAAATCCTGGTGTCTGGACCAGATGAAGAAGAAAAGTAAAGACAACAGAGAAGACGTCACTCAGGTCAGTGATATCATTGTGTATTTTCCTAACTGTCCCATCAGAGCTGTAGTCACTGATATCATTGTGTAGTCTCCTGACTGTCCCATCAGCTGTAGTCACTTCAGACATGATGGGAGTTGCAGCTTTCCAACATCTCGGGAGCCACTTGAACCAAGGTGATTGGTGGGGGTCCCATGAGTCAGACCCCCACCATAAAAATGGGCTGTTTATTTTAAAATGCCTGAGCCTATTTTTGGTCCCAGTCTGGCCCTGCCTGTAAGTCACTTCTATCATTAAGGATAAGAAGCCAAGGAACCAGGGGGTGCCAAGGGGTGTCATGCTAAGTCCAGGGGTGCGAATGTAAAGGGGAGCACTGCCCTCTGCCTCCCAGCTAGATACGGGTCAGGCTGACCTGGGGGAGTACTCACTGGGCCGCACACTGAGAGGGACAGGGGCCACCCGGAGCCCACCTCAGGAGTCGTTCCATCCACCTGTGGTGGACAAGGCAAGTGGCGACACTACATGCGCGGGGTAAGTGGAGGCCCCCCCGGTGGGGTCTAGGTACATGAGGGGGCACAGTGCTGGGGGGGGGGGGGGGCCCAGGCACATTCTTTGCACAGGGGCCCTCTGCTGTCTGTGTCCGCCCCTGGAAGGATGCTATAAATAGATGGAGGGAGAAAATCTGATAGGGTTGTATCCAAGCCCCCCTAATCATTTGTAGTTAAGTCACTGTATCTCAATATAGCTCCCTTAAATTAGCTGCTTTTGTCCTGCACAGGATGTGGGAAATAGGGAAGCGTCTGTATTCAACTTGTAATCTCTGACAGTTACTGTAAGACATAACACGGGGGTTAATCAGTGTAGAACGGGTACTGTGTGTGTCTATATATCAGGAAAACCACAACACCCTGCAAGGATCGTCCTAAAGTCGCGGTTTATTCAGCTTCAATCTATTCAGTCAATCTGATCTATAGCAACGTTTTAACCCTCTCTTAGGATTAAAACATTGCTACACTTTGGATGCTTCGAATATATTGAAGCCGAATCAATAATTGAGGCTGTCCTTGCAGAGTGCTGCAGGTTTTCTGTTATTTGTGGATTGTGGACTTTTGATCAGTCTGCGTTGCTGCTGGCACCCAAATACATTTGTAATTTGAAGTACTGCTTTCCGTGGAGTGCACCAGTAACAGGTTCATGGGTTATTGATATGTATGGAAGCACAGAGTAGCGTGCACGTAATGTGGAAAAGGGTGTGATGAGGGCAGATGGAATGGCCCTAGGGGCAGATGGCATTAACCCATTGGGCCTCATTTACTAAGCTGAAACCGACCAGTTTTTGTCTGCGCCAGTTTGCGACAGTGTGCGCCTGAAAAATACAACAAAACCGACATTGCACTGTGAAAAGCCGAAAAGGGGGCTTGGTCTGTCACAAAGGGGCGTGGTCGGACCGAAAAGGGGCGTTGTTTCACAACCCGACCGATTTACTATTGATTTCACAGAAAATCCTGTGGGTAAATGGCTGGAAATATCGACCTAGAAAAATCTGGTCAGAAAATATTCCCTACTTTTCCCAATAGTAAATAGAGAGGAATCCTGCAACTCTAAAACAACTTTTCCCACTAGTAAAAACCCAAAACTCTTAGTAAATGAGGCCCGTTGTGTTTGTGATGCCAGGGCATGGTTTATCCTCAATACCACCCGAAGGTATACCGCTGGATCCTGGGCTAGGCACGGGGGCAATAATGACTCTGACGCCAAGTTACGTAACAACGATAGCTTTACTGAGTTAGATAGGTGGAATAGTCTATACAGCTTAGCCAGGCCCATGGAGGTGACCAGTGACTTCACAGACTTAAGGGGTTGCTGGGACTTGCAGTGGACAGGGACAATTTTGATGCAGGCCACGCTGACTGAAGACAGGTTGACTTTGACTGGACTGAGACTGACTGTACCCCATTTGTTGCTTACCAGGCTCTGACTGGGACCTGGGGGTAGTGGACTTGTAGACTTGTGGCTCCGTGATTGACTTTAGGCCTCCTCTGGACTCCAGACACACTCTTAGGACTTGACTGCACTGGACCTCAGCAAAGACTTCACTGGAAATCAAGAGAGCGAGCATAGCTCCTTCCAGGGCTTATATGGGGGAGACTAGGAGGGGTCACATAGGTCACCCTAAGGTCACTGATACCTCACTGGGTTTCAATCACATGTCAATGGTTAATCACATGTCAACAGTTCTTAAAGCCATAACACTTTTATATACAATACACAGCATAAAGATAACTATACAAGGGGAACAGGTGCCGGGGGCCCAGGGGAAACTGCAAGAAGGCTGCCTGACAGGGCAGCTAGGGTACAGGGGTACAACTCCTGTACTGGACCACCACAGTAATAAGATGTCCGGGTCTGAAAAATTACAAATAAGAAATCAATGGATAAAAGAGACAAACTTTATTGTACGTCCAGAATAAAACTTGCACATGAGCAGAGAGATGGTGGTCAGCAGAATGCTGTCTCTCTGCTCCTGGGCTTTTTTTTTTATTTGGGTCTACTTTTACTCTATTTTTGTTTAGTCTTAATAGTACTTTTTATTTTTGTCTAATAGTACTTTTTAACTTCCATTTTTTACTTTCTGCATACCCCCCCCCCCCCCCCCCGCTCCATGGTGCAAGTGTACAAGTGATTATATTGTTTTTAGGTAATGCCATCCCTGCTTTTCTTCTCAGCCTGGTGTTATCAGTCTTATGAACCTGTGCTGACAAAACAAGTTTAATTTATAAAGGTCCTATGTCAAGTTACCTGACTTTCAACCAAAAAAAAAAATGCCTTTGTTTTACTGGTTTAATATTTTTGTGTCTATAGAGCCATTTGCATTGTTATGTTGTTATTTTCTTAAAGGAAAACTGTCACCAACCCCCCCCCCCCCCCAAACTAACCAGAGGTACTGGCTGGTAGTGCGGGGGACGCTGATCAATATGATGCCTACCATGCCCGGATCCGTCCAGCTGTTTGCCAGATTTTCTTCATTTTTCAAGATATGCAAATCATCTTCTAACTGGCCCGGGCAGGTTTACTGCCTTCATCTGGCACTGTGTCGTCACCATCGCTCGGTCAGCAGCACCTCCCAGCTTATGCATATTCATGCCCTCTCTCCATATCTTCCTCTCCTCCCCGCTCTGTATGTGACTACACTGCGCACATGCCGGCTTCCTGTGTGTGACGGCTTCCTATGTACCGCCACGCCCCCTCCCATAGACTTGCATTGAGGGGCCGGGGCGTGATGTCACGAGGGGTCGGGGCCGTGACGTCGCGATACTCCGGCCCCTGTATCGTGAGTCAACAGCACGGAGCGATCTTCGCTCTGTGCAGCTGATGACAAGCGGGTGCTGCAGGAGAGATTGCGGCAGTCCCCAGCGGCGGGACCCCCAGCGATCAGACATCTTTCCCCTATTCTTTGGATAGGGGATAAGATGTCTAGGGGCGGATTATCCCTTTAAGGGGTTAAGGAGGTTGTTCGGGGAGCAGAAACCTGTTGTGCTCCCTGGTGCTCAAAGTATACCTTTTGAAATAAGAGGTCACGATCATCGCTTGTGGGCAAAACCAAGCACACACACAATATCCAGTTACATAGTTTTTCGAAAGGGAATGATCGAGAAAAAGGAAACTGCAGTAAAACTTTGGTTTATTGAACATCTTTAAAAACATGTACATCCATGGACACGAACTATGGCCCAGATTTATCCAACTGTGTGAGAGAAAAGTGGAGTGATTTTCCCATAGAGACGAATCGCAGCTCAGCTTTGACTTTACCAGAGCTCCTTAGCTGAGCTGTGACTGGTTGCTGTGGGAACTTTTTCTCTCACACTGGGCTAATTCTGGGCCATTAATCTGATGTGTTTTGGTCCATGCATGACCTTCATCATGGACTACAAACAAGTAAAAACATCTAAACTTTTAAAACAAACGTACAGGTCACATGACTTTTGGCGTAGTCATAGTTAATCGGTTTATCTGCAACACCCTTTGTGGATCGGACATGCAAATTCGCCAAAGACTCACTAACAGCAATTGTGAAATTTCAAGTATTAGTATACATAAGAAAATGTTATTTTCATTACGGATATATAACATCCAATAGCTGCAGGATGTTGCAACATTATCTTGCAACTATTGGACATCGCGCGTACGGGCAATGCTGCAGACCTTCCACCATTTTTGTAGAAGTCTTTGGACACAGTATTCCAGATGTGGTCTACCTGTTTGTTTTGAAATGAGCTTGTTAGCAGTTCTAAATAATCAAAACTGCTGGCAGCCCTATACAGAGGGTGCGGAGGGAAGGCGAACGATACCTTGTGTCGTTGTCATGCAATCTTTATGATTGAGAAAAACGTCATTGAATCTACGGACTGCTGTCACAGAAAGTACCCAGGAAATGCCCTGATCTCTGTGTGTTAAGAACTTTCCGAGTCCCCATCCTCTCAGTTACAGTGTCCCACTACATGATCCTGTCGGATGAAAATTTCAGTTCTAGGATTTGTCCTGTTAGTAATGTCTTATACTGATTTTGTACTATTTTAAACCATTTATGGCTGATAATCACATTCTGTACTGATAGGTGGTTATACTGACCTCTATTGTTGTACTCTGGTATGAATCTAACTGGCTGAGAAAGCAGAAGCCCATACACTCACACTAAAAAATGACATTGAATTGAGAAACATTCTAGTTGATAGAAGGAGCTTTCCTATCTCAGCTTCTATCTCCCATGAGAGAGGAAACAAGCTTAGGCTGAGCAGATGCAGTGACAGTCTAGCCAGCCTCTCAAGTTAAAAGGCCTTCTAGTTCAGAATGGAGCGAGAAAGGGAAAGGAGCAGCTTATCTCTCACCTTCCATTAGTTAGGCCTTAGTGCCTAGAACAGGGAACAGCAATTCCAATTAACAAAGGAAAATATAGCCAGAAGCCTTACTTCTAGTCCAACATGAGGTATTATAGAAGGAGTGGAAATTCAGATTTAGAGACATTTGGGGAGAATTTGCACATGACCCCATAGCATATCTAGGACGTTCCAGGGGTTCAGGCTGGACCTAGAGACATAGGGGGTTATTTATCAATAACGATCTTGGCTAGATCATTTTGTGGTTTGTCTAGATGCGTTTTTTTTTGGCGGTGCTGCTCCAAATTTATCATATTGTCACAGTGACCATGATAAATTTCATGCAGATCTGCACCCAGATAATTTTCTACCTCACTTTCAGATCATAACTATCCTGCTTCTAAGGCTTGGATTCACCCTGGTTTTTTTCCCTGCGTTTTTTTCACAGAAAAAATGCCAGAATAAGCGAGAGTGCAATTTCCTGCATCTGACGATTTTTCTGGCGTTTTTGCATTTGAGTGGAAATTGCATTTCTGGCCCCTTTGGTGTTTTTTTCAAAATGTATACGGTACCAAAAAAATAAAAAATAAAAACGAATATAAAATGAAGGTATCAGAAAAGGGAGTAGCCCACAATGAGAGTATATATACATTCCTAAGGGTTACCTCAGCATGAATAATAAATAATAAATGTATAGTATGTGGAAAACCATATGAATATAAATATAAAAAGTATAAAACCATATAAAAATGCATCTTATATGATTGTATGGCCTGTCCACAATACAGTGCCCAGGGAGTATAAAGGTATGTAATCATACAGTTAAAATACCAGTAAAGGTCGCGATCAGAGTAAAATAAAATTAATAATAACCATGGTAAGATATGCAAAAGTATACATATAATCATAAAAGCGAGGAACAGTACAGATAAAATACCAGCAGAAATCATGGTCAGAGTATAAAAATAATGGTGAAATATCAGAGAGCATATATAAAATCATAAAAATGATAATAAAATCACACTCTGATCATAGTGTCTGCCTAGCTTGCATGTGTAGGCGGGAGAGAGGTGTACGAGAATTAAATGAATAAACATGAGCACATAGATGAATAAATCAATACATATCTATAAGTGGTACATAGAGATATGGAAAGCCAGAGTATATATAGACACATTGCGAGATAGACGTGCGGAGTCCATTAAAAGTTGCATTCTATCATTTCATTAAGACCCTGCGGAGCAAGGGTATGTAGGGTATGTATCCAATAGTTCTCCCACCTCCTCAAGGTGTTGAATCTTTGGGATACATCCTTAGTATTGTGCTCAATCAGAAAGGCTTGTAACAGGCTGAAGTTGCCGGCGTGGTGTTCATGCATATGACGAGACACATTGTGCAGGGTAAATCCATGAACTGTGTTGTTTCAGTGTTTTTTGAGGAGCTCACTAAAACACTGTATAGTCCTCCCAACATACTAAAACCCACACGGACACTCAAGCAGATATATCACATACTGGGATCCACAATCGAGATGTGTCTTAATGGGGTACGAATTCTTGGTGACCTGTGAGCTGAAACCATTGCATCTGTGTGTGATGTGGGAGCAGCATTTACATCTAGGTAAACCACATTTGAAGTTGCCTGTGGTGGCCAAGAAGTTGGATGCTGTGGCCATAGTGGTTATGGACCTGGGGGCGACCAGGTTCCAGAGGGTGCGACCCCTGCGGAAGGTGAGTGGGGGTTTGGGCGGGAGGAGGGCGCTCATGTAAGGGTCCTTTAAAACAATTGCCCAATGTTTATTGAGTACTTTTCTGATATTACCGTGCTCTCTACTGTAGGTAGTGACAAAATTGGTGGACCGGTCCTGAATAGAATTAGTGGCACTGGATTTGGGAGCCAGGGAGTCTTTCTGTGTGAGAGCTAGTGCTCTGTTAAAAGAGGAATGCACCAGGGGGGCAGGATAGCCCTTTCCCTTGAACTGTGCTTTTAACCCCTTCCCGACCCATGACATACATGTATGTCATGGGTCGGCTCCCATTCTATAACGTGGGGCCACGGCGTGGCCCCTCATCATAGCGGGTCGGGCCCGGCACCTAGCAACGGCCGGGACCCGTGGCTAATAGTGCGCGGCAGTGATCGCGGTGCCGCATGCTTTTAACCCTTTAGACGCAGCGTTCAAAGTTGAATGCCGCGTCTAAAGTGAAAGTAAACTAATGCCGGTTAGCTCAGGGAGCTGCTCGGGATCGCCGCAGCAAAATCGCGGCATCCTGACCAGCTTACATGACAGCCGGAGGATCCCTACCTGCCTCCATGCTGTCTGATCGCCGAATGACTGCTCAGTGCCTGAGATCCAGGCATGAGCAGTCAAGTGGCAGAATCATTGATCACTGATTTCCTATAAGAAACCAGTGATCAATGTAAAAGATCAGTGTGTGCAGTGTTATAGGTCCCTATGGGAGCTATAACACTGCAAAAAAAAGTGGGAAAAAAAGTGAATAAAGATCATTTAACCCCCTTCCCTAATAAAAGTTTGAATCACCCCCATTTTCCTATTTAAAAAAAAAAAACTGTGTAAATAAAAATAAACATATGTGGTATCTTCGCGTGCGGAAATGTCCGAATTATAAAAATATATCATTAATTAAACTGTACGGTCAATGGCGTATGCGCAAAAAAATTCCAAAGTCCAAAAAAGCGTATTTTTGGTCACTTTTTATATCATGCAAAAATGAATAAAAAGCGATCAAAAAGTCAGATCATTACAAAAATGGTACCGCTAACTTCAGATCACGACGCAAAAAATTAGCCCTCATACCGTCCCATACGCAGAAAAATAAAAAAGTTATAGGGGTCAGAAGATGACAATTTTAAATGTATAAATTTTCCTGCATGTAGTTATGATTTTTTCCAGAAGTACAATAAAAACAAACCTATATAAGTAGGGTATCATTTTAACCGTATGGACCTACAGAATAAAGAGAGAGTGTCATTTTTACTGAAAAATGTACTGCGTAGAAACGGAAGCCCCCAAAAGTTACAAAATTGATTTTTTTCTTCAATTTTGTCGCACAATGAATTTTTTTACCGTTTCTCTGTAGATTTTTGGGTAAATGACTGATGTCATTACAAAGTAGGATTGGTGGTGCAAAAAATAAGCCATCATATGGATTTTTAGGTGCAAAATTGAAAGAGTTATGGTTTTTTAAAGGTAAGGAGGAAAAATGAAAGTGCAAAAATTGAAAAAGCCTGGGTCATGAAGGGGTTAAGATGTTGCTCTGAAATCCTCCTCCCTGGTGCAATTCCTGCGGATCCTTTTGAATTGTCCAAAAGGAACATTACATAACCATTTTTTATAGTGTGCACTGTTGAAATTGAGATAACTGTTGCTATCTACCTGTTTAACCCATTAAGGACGGCGGGCGTATGTATACGCCCCCATTTTAAAGTCCTTAGGGACTGAGGGCGTATGGATACGCCCGTGGGAATTCTGGTCCCCGCCGCTCACCGGGCGGGGACTGCAACGGAGTGACTACTGATATCTATCAGCAGGCACCTTGTGCAAACCCCTGGGGGGTCCCGAGACCCCCCCATGTCGGCAATCGCCGCAAATGGTCGGTCAATTCAGACCAACGATTTGCGACTTTACCGGGTAAATCGGGTGTCTGGTGACCCAGAAAAAAAGGGTGAATGGGGCTGTCCGAGACAGCCCCATTCACCCTTACCCAGCAGGAGTGAGGTGGCACGGGTGCCGCCTCACGATCCCATGATTGATCGGTTGGAACAACCGATCAATCACGACCCTGCTGGGCGGCGATCGGGACGGCAAAGATGGTGGAGATCGGCGCCGGCGGGAGTCTGCTACCTTGCCCTGGTCCGGCGGGGGTCCCCTCAGGATCAGTGGCGGCGACAGGAGCAGCAGGATCGGCGGCAGCAGCAGTGGAGGTCCCAGCGCAGGATACAGCAGGAGGTGAGGCCTGTTCACTTCCTGCTGTTGCTTAGCAACAACTCACAGCATTCAAAGCCAAAGGGCATGCTGGGAGATGTAATTTTGCAACAGCTGGAGTTCCAAATACAACTCCCAGCATGCCCTTTGATAGTCTGTGCGTTCTGGGGGTTGTAGTTTTGCAACAGCTGGAGGCACATTTTTTCTATGAAAAAGTGTGCAGCCAGCTGTTGCATAAATACAACTTCCAGCATGCACAGACTACCAAAGGGCATTCTGGGAGTTGTAGCAGTTTGCCTCCAGCTGTTGCAAAACTGCAACTCCCAGCATGCCCTTCGACTGCCAATGCATGCTGATTGTTGCAGTTTTGCAACAGCTAGAGACACATTGGCTGTGAAACCGAGTTTGTTACCTAACTCAGTTTTTGCAACCAGTGGGCCTCCAGCTGTTGCAAAAATACAACTCCATGCATGCACTGAGAGACTGTATGTGCTGGGAGTTCTAGTTTTGCAACCGCTGGAGACACACTGGTTGCGAAACACTGAGTTAAGTAACAAACTGTGTTTTGCAACCAATGTGCCTCCAGCTGTTGCATAACTACAACTCCCAGCATGTATGGTCTGTCAGTGCATGCTGGGAGTTGTAGTTTTGCAACAGCTGGAGGTCCCCCCCCCCCATGTGAATGTACAGGGTACATTCACACGGGCGGGTTTACAGCGAGTTCTGCTGCAAGTTTGAGATGCGGCAAATTTTCCGTAGCAGCTCAAGTTCCCAACGAGAAACTCATTTTAAACCTCCGCCCGTGTGAATGTACCCTAAAAACACTACACTACACTTACACATAACAAAGCGTAAAACACTACATATACACATACCCTTACATAGTCCCCCCCCCCCCTCCAATAAAAAAAAAAACGGATTGTACGGCAGTGTTTCCAAAACGGAGCCTCCAGCTGTTGAAAAACAACAACTCACAGTATTGCCGGACGGCCACTGACTGTCAAGGCCGGGAGTTTTGCACAGTTGGAGAGACCCTGTTTGGGAAACACTGCCGTAGGGGATTTTTGTGGCGGATTCAAATCCCCAATTTCGTCCTCAAATGCGCATGGTGCTCTCTCACTTCGGAGGCCTGTCGTATTTCAAGGAAACAGTTTAGCGACACATATGGGGTATCTCCGTACTCAGGATAAATTGCGTTAAAAATTTTGGGAGGCTTTTTCTCCTTTTACCCCTTATGAAAAGGTAAAGTTGGGGTCCACACCAGCATGTTAGTGGAAAAAAGGAAAAAAAGCGGTAAAAGGAAAAAAAGACCCCCAAAATTTGTAACGCAATTTTTCATGAGTACAGAACTACCCCATATGTGGGCGTTAAGTGCTCTGCGGGCGCACAACATGCTTCAGAAGTGAGAGTGTGCCATGTACATTTGAGGTCTAAATTGGTGATTTGCACAGGGCTGGCTGATTTTACAGCGCTTCTGACATAAACGCAAAACAATAAATACCCAGATGTGACCCCATTTTGGAAACTACACCCCTCACGGAATGTAACAAGGGGTAAAGTGTGCCCTAACACCCCACAGGTGTTTAACTAATTTCCGTAAAAGTTGGATGTGAAAATGAAAAAAAAAATGTTCACTAAAATGCTGGTGTTACCCTACATTTTTCATTTTCACAAGGGAGAATAGGAAAAAAGCCCCCCAAAATGTGTAGCCCCATTTCTTCTGAGTAAGAACATACCCCATATGTGGATGTAAAGTGCTCTGTGGGCGAACTACAAAGCTCAGACGAGAAGGAGCGCCATTGGGCTTCTGGAGAGAGAATGTGTCCAAAAATTGAAGGCCATGTGTGTTTACAAAGCCCCCATAGTGCCAGAACTGTGGACCCGCCCCCCACATGTGACCCCATTTTGGAAACTACACCCCTCATATAATGTAATAAGGGGTACAGTGAGCATTTACACCTCCCAGGTGTCTGACAGATTTTTGGAACAGTGGTCCATGAAAATTAAAAATTTAATTTTTCATTTGCAAACGCCTGTGGGGTTTTCATCTGTCAAACGCCTGTGGGGTGTAAATGTTCACTGCACCCCTTATTAAATTCTGTGAGGGGTGTAGTTTCCAAAATAGGGTCACATGTGGGGGGTGCACTGTTCTGGCACCACTGGGGCCTTTGTAAATGCACATGGCCCCTGACTTCCAATCCAAACAAATTCTCTCGCCATAAGCTCAATGGCGCTCCTTCTCTTCTGAGCATTGTAGTTCGCCCGCAGAACACTTTACATTCATAAATGGGGTATTTCCATAGAAATGGGGTTACAAATTTTGGAAGGCAATTACCCCTTGTGAAAATGAAAATTTGGGGGTAAAACCAGCATTTTAGTGAAAAAAAATCTAATTTTTCATTTTCACATCCAACTTTAGCGATAATTTGTCAAGCACCTGTGGGGTGTTAAGGCTCACTGTACCCCTTGTTACATTCCTTGAGGGGTGTAGTTTACAAAATAGTATGCCATGTGTTTATTTTTTGGCTGTTCTGGCACCCTAGGGGCTTCCTAAATGCGACATGCCCCACAAAAACCATTTCAGCTAAATTTGCTTTCCAAAAGCCAAATGTGACTTCTTCTCTTCTGAGCACTGTAGTGCGCCCGCAGTGCACTTGACGTCCACACATGGGGTATTTCCATATTCAGAAAAGATAGGGTTACAAATTATGAGAGGCATTTTCTCCTATAACCCCTTGTAAAAATGTAAAAGTTGGGGGAAAACCCAATTCATTTACACATCCAACTTTAACGAAAAGTCGTCAAACACTTGTGGGGTGTTAAGGCTCATTGGACCCCTTGTTACGTGCCTTGAGGGGTGTAGTTTCCAAAATGGTATGCCATGTGGGGTTGTCTGCTGTTCTGGCACCATAGGGGCTTCCTAAATGTGACATGCCCCCCAAAAACCATTTCAGCAAAATTCACTCTCCAAAATCCCATTGTTGCTCCTTCCCTTCTGAGCCCTCTACTGCGCCCTACGAACACTTGACATACACATATGAGGTATTTCCTTACTCGAGAGAAATTGTGTTACAAATTTTGGGGGGCTTTTTCTCCTTTTACCCTTTGTAAAATTTCAAAAACTGGGTCTACAAGAACATGCGAGTGAAAAAAAATTAAGATTTAGAATTTTCTCCTTTACCTTGATGCTATTCCTGTGAAACACCTAAAGGGTTTATACACTTTCTGAATGTCATTTTGAATACTTGGGGGGGTGTGCAGTTTTTATAATGGGGTCATTTATGGGGTATTTCTAATATGAAGACCCCCCTCAAATCCACTTCGAAACTGAACTGGTCCCTGAAAAATTCAGATTTTGAAAATTTTGTGAAAAATTGGAAAATTGCTGGTGAACTTTGAAGCCCTCTGATGTCTTCCAAAAGTAAAAACATGTCAACTTTATGATGCAAACATAAAGTAGACATATTGTATATGTGAATCAATATATTATTTATTTGTAATATCCATTTTTCTTACAAGCAGAGAGTTTCAAAGTTAGAAAAATGCAAAATTTTCAAAATTTTTATGAAATTTGGGGATTTTTCACCAAGAAAGGATGCAAGTAACATCGAAAATGTACCACTGTGTTAAAATAGAATATGTCATGAAAAAACTATCTCGGAATCAGAATAATTGGTAAAAAGCATCCCAGAGTTATTAATGCATAAAGTGACAGTGGTCAGAATTGCAAAAAAGGGCTCAGTCATTAAGGATGAAAAAGGGCTCAGTCCTTAAGGGGTTAAAAAAAAGTTTTGGTGTATAGTCTGTTGCCCTCATCATGTGAAATGATCACATCCAGAAACTCTGCATGATTACTGTATATAGATCGGGTGAACATTCCTCATTGGTGTTGAGGTTGAGGTGTTGAGGAATGTGTTCAGATCCTCCCTGCTACCCCTCCAGATAAAGAAGATATCATCAATGTAGCAGTGATAATAGACACAGTTGGAAAAGAGGGGGTGGTGGTGTAGATGAATTGTATTTAGAATAATCCAACAAATAAATTCGCAAAACTTGGGATAGATAGATTTGGCCCAAGAATTCGAAATAATTGTGTTGCAGTATAAATAGCAGACCTTTTAAAATGAAATCAATCTGAGCAGACGGCATACTGGGATCACTATGTAGGACGTGTGAAACAGCCTTAATACCCAAGTCATGTTCAATAACTGTGTATAGGGAGGATATGTCCATAGTAACCAGTAAATCCTCGGGGAACCACTCAACTTCCATGATGGTGTTGATGAAATCTGTGGCACGGCTGGGCAGTTGGCACAGATGGGTAAGTGCCTGTTTGGCAGTTGGGTGGCTGAGTCTGTGCCAACTGCCCAGCCGTGCCAGCCTATCCTGTCTCGTTCTTCCCAGGAGCCGGTGAGTGGTGCTGTGCACCGAACCCTATCATAAACAGCCATTCGGACTTAGTACGATACCCCAGTGCAGCGCATTCCTATGGCAACTTTGTATCACCTACCAACGACTGAACTGTGATAACATCTGCACACTGTCACATGAACTGTATCAATATTGTTACACTGCATCATTGCGGCAAATTTGTATCCTCAACTTATGAATGAACTGTGACAACTTGCCAGCTTATTATCACAGT
Organism: Hyla sarda; assembly: GCF_029499605.1. NCBI lineage: Eukaryota > Metazoa > Chordata > Amphibia > Anura > Hylidae > Hyla > Hyla sarda. The sequence goes on from NC_079189.1 coordinate 297,936,393, forward strand.
ACACTTCCACTTCAATGCTGAACATCCCAGGCACTTTTTGATTGAATTATAAAAAGCGCTTCAACCTAATGAATTTGATTTATACCAGAGACTGCCAATAACTGTTTTCGATATACAGTACATTACTATATTTTTACAATTTTATTATTATATTTTTTTTCTCTCTTTTTTACCATTCTTACCATTTTTTTGGGACCCCTATACCCCATGCAAGGGCCCTGCTGAGGTTTAATAGGTTGTCCTATATTATATATTTTAATCAATTGTTGTATTTAATAAATACCATATATTAACTTTTACTGGACCAACTCTTATTTTACTTATCTTATTTTACTTATTATACCTATCCTTCTTACTTTCAAATTGTACCTTGAGGACTGGTTTCATATAAATTACGTTTTTATACCTCCATATATTTTAATTATAGGCCTTCTTGGGTAAAGGCAACACCTTTAACCTCAGGTACAATCTACTACTAAATGAGCTACACAACTCTATACATATTTATACCTTGCATGTACCTGCTTTACCCAGACTGATCTGGGAAAGGGGGTGGCTCCCCCGAAATGCGTTATCCTTGTACTTTTATTATTTTATGTTCAATAAACCACTGCGGTGTTTGAAAATACTCCTGGCTTGGCTTTCACTTCCTACTGGAACCAGCAGCACCGTCGTAAGGGTCACTTTTCTCCTTTCTGCACTGACTTCCATCAGGACTGGATTACTCCTTCTCCTGGGGCCCAGGCCTAGCAGCTGTTCCTCCTCTTCACTCTCGTAACCCACTGGGTGGGTTGATACGGAAATTTTTAATTCATTCAAGGTGAGCGGCCATTACCTAAGGGCGCCGCTCGCCTAGGGACGGTGCCCGTCTCAATACTGCCAATTGTTTTAGTGGTAACACACGAGGTGCCTCCTTTGGTCTCTTTTTTCTTCTATTTTTAGGTTCTAAAAATCATAACACTTTCCATATAAGGGCTTTTTTTTTGCGTAACCAATTGTACTTTGCAATGACATCTCTTATTTTAGAATATAACCTGTGGCGAAACGAAAAAATAAATATTTGTGGGGTAAAATAAAAAAAAAACACCATTTTGTAACTTTTGGGGGCTCCCGTTTCTACAGAGTGATATATTTGGTAAAAATTACACCTTATCTTTATTCTGTAGGTCCATACGGTTACAAGGATACCCAATTTATGTTGGTTTTATTTTAATACTTTAAAAAATTATAAACTACATGCACCAAAATGAGTATGTTTAAAATTGGCATCTTATGACCCCTATAACTTTAAAAATTTTCTGTGTACAGGGTAGTATGAGGGCTCATTTATTGCACCATCATCTGTAGTTTTTATAGGTACCATTTTTGTTTTGATGGGACTTTTTGATTGCTTTTTATTAATATTTTTTTGGTATACAAAGTGGTCACTTTTTATATCATGAAAAAAGGAATAAAAACCGATCAAAAAGTCCGATCATTATAAAAATGCAAGCAAAGTTCTTATCAGCTCACGCTCGCATGCAGTGGACGGACCAGGCGTGGACTCCGCCCCGGCAGGTAAATGTGAGAAGAAAATTCGTCCAGCACTTGACTCAGGGAACATTATCTTTATTAAGGTGCCATGGAGAACAAACAGGTACACGAAAGCTTGTGACGCGTTTCGGCTCGAGTTACTGAGCCTTAGTCATACAATAAAAGCCTTACAAATCTTGCTATTTATATGCGGGCTCGACAGGTAAAAGCCACGCCCATTAGGGCCGTGGCACCTGTCTTGAACCACATATAATGACATCCGATCCACAGGTGAGTAACAAATGGTGCAGTTTAATGTGTCTATACAAGCATGTTCAGACACAATATTTGAGAGAAAAACCGCAATGAATTTCACCCACTGTGGATCGAATGTTACAATACAAAATCACAATTAAAAATACATACACTTCAACACCGCATTTTATGTTCAACAATTCTTTTTTCCTCCAGGTCATGGGAGCTTCGATGGGGGCGAAATTCTCCCCCTCTCTTGCCAACATATATATGTGTTGGTGGGAGAGGGAGATCCTTTTCACCCCCTGCAACCCCTACAGCGAACATCTGCTGTGGTATGGCCGCTACATCGACGACCTCCTATTTATTTGGGGGTCCGATGTGGAGGCCATACCGGGGTTCATGGAATTTCTCAATTCCAATGATCTCAATCTCAGATTCACAGGCAGTTACCATCATGATGAATTTGATTTCTTGATTTACATTTGCGGGGTGACAGGGGTAGTGGCAGGGTTATATCTACAACATTTAGAAAAAAGACCTCTGTAAATTCTATTCTCCACGCTACCTCCTGTCACCCCCCTCATGTCGTCAAAGATCTTCCAGTCGGGGAAATGATCCGGGCACGCCGTAATTGCTCCCTCGAGCCTGATTTTTCTAGGGAAGCTGTTGCCGTTGGCAACCGCTTGCGGCAGCGCGGATACCCGAACTGGACGATTATGAGAGCTATCAAGATATCAAATCCTTATCCGGTGAGACTTCTAAACCCATAATCTTTTCTACCCAGTACAGTACGGAATTTCGATCGGTTCAGAAAATCATTGATAAACACATGCCAATTTTGCATACCGATCCCGGGGTGAGGGAAGCCCTTGAATCGGGATACATGTGTGTATCACGCAGGGCCCCTACCCTCGGTCAGATGTTGTCACCTAGTCTGTTTACTGATGGTCCTACTAAGAAACCAACCTGGCTCAAACATACGGGCTCTTACAAATGTGGTGCCAATAGATGTGTGTGCTGCAAATATATACATAACTCTAATACATTCGTTTCTTGTAGTAATAAGGACAGCTTTGTCATTAAACAGTATATTAACTGCAGCACATCAGGGGTTATCTACCTTTTCACATGCTGTGACTGCAACCTTCAATATGTAGGATGCACCAAAAATCCTTTGAAAGTAAGGATACGGAAGCACCTATCTGACATAGGTCATTTTCAGACACGGCATGTGTCTATGGTTTCCAAACATATCACTGAAGTCCATGGAGGAAATACATCCTCCTCACATCTGCGAGGTTTTGAGAGGGTGAGACTGTCCCCAAGAGGGGGCAATCTCAAACAAAAAATCTTGGACCGTGAGGTCTACTGGATTCTCAAATTGAACACCAGATTTCCTCACGGTCCCAATAGGAGACTTGACACCATTCTACATTATTAAATTTGTACTGAATTTTCGAATGAGTCATCTTTTAGATATGTATATTTTTATAATATACCCTCTTTTCTATCTGGCAGCTTCACCTGATATTCCCGGTTCTGATATGTGTTCATGCACTTCTATCTGATGCATACAGTTAGGCCTCCAGGTCTGCCTCCTCTTTCCCCATTTTAAACATTATTATATATATTTTTGTATATTATTGTAACTTCTCTATAGCACCGTAGTAACATACATTATATACATCTTGTTAATATTGATGTTGTACTCAAAGTGTTTCGGTGCGGTGTTGAAGTGTATGTATTTTTAATTGTGATTTTGTATTGTAACATTCGATCCACAATGGGTGAAATTAATTGCGGTTTTTCTCTCAAATATTGTGTCTGAACATGCTTGTAATAATCACTGATAGATCGCCAAAGGCAATCCAATAAAGGCCCTGAGGGTCCCAACCAAATATTTACTAAATACAGGACTTTAATTTGCGGGTCCAAAAATATAATAATGAAAAAAGAAGGAAAAATCACACATTTAAAAACACTATGTGCTCCTAACTAATAGCTGAATTAAGGCTTATTGGGCTCGACTAGCTCCACTATTTTCTTTAATTCGTAGGAGATACATTGTGTTTTTTGTATCCCAGAACTACTGATTGTTAGGGTACATAGCAGTTAAAACCATAACACTGCCCCACTGAGGTATCTCCTACGAATTAAAGAAAATAGTGGAGCTAGTCGAGCCCAATAAGCCTTAATTCAGCTATTAGTTAGGAGCACATAGTGTTTTTAAATGTGTGATTTTTCCTTCTTTTTTCATTATTATATTTTTGGACCCGCAAATTAAAGTCCTGTATTTAGTAAATATTTGGTTGGGACCCTCAGGGCCTTTATTGGATTGCCTTTGGCGATCTATCAGTGATTATTGTATATTTTGCCCTCCAGCCATTAGTCTCGCTCTTTTGTATTATTGAACATGCTTGTATAGACACATTAAACTGCACCATTTGTTACTCACCTGTGGATCGGATGTCATTATATGTGGTTCAAGACAGGTGCCGCGGCCCTAATGGGCGTGGCTTTTACCTGTCGAGCCCGCATATAAATAGCAAGAATTGTAAGGCTTTTATTGTATGACTAAGGCTCAGTAACTCGAGCCAAAATGCGTCACAAGCTTTCGTGTACCTGTTTGTTCTCCATGCCACCTTAATAAAGATAACGTTCCCTGAGTGCTGGACGAATTTTCTTCTCACAATATAAAAATGGTACCGATAAAAACTTCAAACCATGGCGCAAAAAATTAGCCCTCATACCGGCCCGTACGTGGAAAAATAAAAAGTTACAGGGGTAATATGACTATTTTAAACATATACATTTTCCTGTAGTTATGATTTTTTTTTAGAAGTACCGTATTTATCGGCGTATAACACGCACTTTTTAGGCTAAAATTTTTAGCCTAAAGTCTATCTGCGTGTTATATGCCAAAAAGCCGCAGCAGTTCAATGATTTAAAGGGGGCGCTTTAAATCAATGAACTGCAGCGGCTTTGCAGGTGCAGAGACCTGCCATCGCTGCCAGCTTCTCTGCCCCTGCCTGTCCTGGGGTCTTGAGCCCTGCTGTCGACCCTTCTCTCCCCCTGGCTATTGGTGCGGCTGCCCGTTCTCTCCCCCTGGCTATCGGTGCTGCTGCCCGTTCTCTCCCCCTGGCTATCGGTGCCGCTGCCCCATTGCCTCACTCGTCATTGCGCCGCGCAATGCAGTGCATAGCAACGATGCAGGGGACGCACACCGGCAGCCTGAAGCAGCGCGGACCCGACCCTGGCAACAGGTAATTATACAACCGGGGATGTGGGAGGCAACGGGGCAGCGGCACCGGCAATGGAGCAGCGACGCCGACAGACAGGGGGAGAGAAGGGGCAGCGGCACCCATTGCCGGCGCCGCTGCCCCGTTGCCTCCTCCATCCCCAGTTGTATAATTACCTGTTGCCGGGGTCGGGTCCCTGCTGCTTCAGGCCTCTGGTGTGCGTCCCCTGCATCGTTGCTATGCACTGCAATGCGCGGCGCAATGACGAGTGACGTCATTGCGTCTCGCAGCGCATAGCAACGACGCAGGGTCCTGGCTGCCCGTAGCAACCGGGACACACCGGGTTTAACCTGTTCTCTGCTGGTGAGAACGGAACAGTTTAAACCCAGTAAACGGGACCAGGGCGTACAGGTACACCCTGAGTCCTTAAGGATCGGGGATGCAGGGCGTATGCATACGCCCTGCATACCCAAAAGGTTAAAGACCTTTTGTAATATGGTTGTTTATTTTTATTTTTTTATATTTAATAAAGAAAATGGCTCCTGAAAAAAACACCACTAGGGGGTCTCCATACCTACTAAGACACTAACCAGATCTAACAGGTACACTTTAAGCTGTCTAAATAATAAATAGTAAATCTGCCTAATTATTCTGAGAATTCATAAAGGGATGCTTCCAAGCTGATGTCTTTTCTCTGGAGATATCTATAGGCACAGACCTACTGTAGCTTTAGGTACAATCAGCCCTAATAGCCACATATTATAGAGTTACTGTAAATGCAATTCCCTACTTTGAAAGTAAAGCCTTATCAAAGTTGACCCTTAGCTTTATGTAGGAGACCAAGGTTAATATTTTTCACTTGATACAACCCAATTTCTAAGAGTTGATTAATTTATCTTTTTAACCGAACATTTTCTTTACTGCCCAGCACACAAGAGAGAAGGGAAACCAGTGACATAGAAAAACAAGCTCTCCAGAGGTTAGTAGGTCAGTTGCTTTTTTCAGGCTTCCAGCAGCTTCAAAGGACAACCTTTTATGCTTGCACTGGAACATTCAGCCATGCCTTGATGTGCTACATCTATCTTTCATTTTGCTGCTAGCAAAGAAAAAAAACAAAAACAAAAAAAAACAATTATCAATATCCACAAGAAGACAAATGCTACCCTAGAAAACCTTAGCCAAGTTATCCTTGTATTTGCAATTAAATCTACAATTTACTTAACATGTCCCTGTAACAAAACAAAATAAACCTACTTTTAATGTTTCAATAGTATTAGCAAGATAGTAAGATGAGGATACAAATCATCCCTGTCATTTCAACATACTTTGCATAAATCAATAGTGTATGAAAATAAAAGAAACATGTAAAATGGAGAAAAATGCTTAAAGGGGTACTCCGCCCCTAGACATCTTATCCCCTATCCAAAGATCGTGGTGGTCCTGCCACTGGGAACCCCCGCAATCTCTCCTGCAGCACCCCCTGTCATCTGCTGCACGGAGCAAACTTCATTCCGTGTCTGATGTTGGGCGATACAGAGGCCAGAGTATCGTGATGTCACGGCCCCGCCCCCTCAAGGCAATTCCCACTCCCATAGGCTTGTGTTGAGGGGGCGGGCCATGATGTCATGAGGGGGCAGGGCCGTGACATCACGATACTCCAGTCCCTGTATCAACCGTCATCAGGCACGGAGCAAAGTTTGCGGCGGGAACCCTGCGATCTGATATCTTATGCCCTATACTTTAGATAGGGGATAAGATATCTAGGGACAGAGTACCCCTTTAAAGTGCATCTGTGAGTTTTCACCCCCCCACAACCCCCGGCACAACGATAAGTGCTATTAACCCTTCAGACGCGCCAATCAAAGTTGAACGCCGCGTCTGAAAGTGAAAGTAAATGCTTCCCGGCAGCTCAGTTGGGCTGATCGGTACATTGCGATAAAATTGCGATATCCTGATCAGCTAGGACGCGAGCGGAGGTCCCCTTACCTGTCTCTGTCGCGTCCGATCTGGGTTTGATTTCTCCAAGCCTGAGCTACAGGCTTGTGCAATCGAGCCCCTATCTCGCTGATCCATGCAAAGCTATGGCTTTGCAGGGATCAGCATAAGAGATCAGTGTGTGCAGTTCTATAGGTCCCTATGGGAGCTATAGCACTGCAAAAAAAAGTGGATAAAAAAGTTAACAAAGGTAATTTAACCCCTTCCCTATTAAAAGTTTGAAACACCCCCTTTTTTCCATAAAAAAAAAACTGTGTAAATAAAAATTTAAATAAACATATGTGGTATCGCCGGGTGCGGAAATGTCCGAACTATAAAAATATATTGTTAATTAAATCGCGCAAAAAAATTCCAAAGTCCAAAATAGCATATTTTTGGTCACTTTTTATATCATGAAAAAATGAATAAAAAGCGATCAAAAAGTACGATCAATAAAAAAATGGTACCGCTAAAAACGACAATATTCAACCTATATAAGTAGGGTATCATTTTACCATATGGACCTACAGAATAAAGAGAAGGTGTACTTTTTACCCAAAGCGGCACTGCTTAGAAACGAAAGCCCCCTAAAGTTACAAAATGACATTTTTTCTTCAATTTTGTTGCACAATGAATTTTTTTTCCATTTCGCCGTGGACTTTGGATAGGGGATAATATGTCTTGCAGCCAGAGTACCCCTTTAAAAGCTCATGCACATAGCTTTAACTGCCATTTTAGAGACAGCTGGTGTTAGGTGAAGATCTCTGTGAAGGACACTAAGCAGTGACCAACACAGATAGGGGCAGGACCACACATATGTAATAATTATAGTAAAGCAGTAGAGAGTGTTCTGTATCTGCTCTGCAAGTGCAAAATATATTTTAAATGAAAGTTGTGTGCCAGTTGTTTTTGTTTTACACCAATTGTGTAAAAGCCATACATAGAGGGTTTTGCATAACTTTTGTGCACTCTCTAGGATTCCAGCACTGTTGCTATGTCCCAAAATGGAAATTATTTTTCACAGCTTGTGAAAAGCCATTGCTTCTTCACTTTCCAGGAACAAAAACCTATTGCTTCTTCCAAAAAGGGATCATTTTTGGAATGCTTGGAAAAGCTAGTAGTGGAAATTTATCAAAAGCTGTGCTGAGGAAAATTTGACCAGTTGCCCATAGCAACCAATCAGATCACATCTTTCATTTTTAAAAAGGCCTCTCTAAAGAAGTAGTCTGATTGGTTGCTATGGGCAACTGGTCAACTTTTCTTCTGCACAAGCTTTGATAAATATCCCCTATTGCTTTGTTCGATACCTCTGTGTTTATATGAACAGCAAAGACAAAAAAACAGAAGGATGCGCTCCGTAGTGTATTATTGCTGATAAAGGGCATAACCGCACAATGTGAGCTGTGCTTACCAGATGTAGTTGTACTCAATCCAAGTACAACAATGGATAGACGTGATGAAAGGGGATAAAACCAAAGGTCTCTGCAGCCGCTCCAAGCTTCAATGCTCAACAATAGATACAATTCTCCTCCAATTAAAAGCAAGGTAAAATCAAGCGCTGAGACCAAGATAAAATTCAGGGTGTTTAACCCCTTAAGGACGCAGGACGTACTCAAACGGCCCCTTTTCCGAGTCCTTAAGGACTCAGGACGTTTGAGTATGTCCTGTCAAATCCCGGCCCCCCGCCGCTAGCTGGAGGGGAGCCGGTGCCCGATGCCTGCTGAAATCGTTCAGCAGGCATCGGGGCATATCGCCCAGGGGGGTCATTATGCCCCCCCATGTCGGCGATGGCCGCAGATCGCTGGACAATTCAGTCCAGCGATCTGCGGCAGATTTCGGGTCAATCGGGTCTCCAGTGACCCGGAATTACAGGCTGTTCGGGGCCGTCTCCGACGGCCCCGAACAGCCAGAGCCTGCAGGGGTGAGGTGGCACTGGTGCCACCTCACGATCGCCCTGATTCGTCGGCCGGTTTCCCGGCCGACCAATCAGGGCCCCTGCTGCGGGTGTCACTCCCGCAACCCGCTCTGCCCCTCTTCCGGAGGATGTGATCGGGTGCAGGACGTGCACCCCAGGTGCTGGGGACCCCGATCCCCGGCGTCAATGTTGGGATCGGGGCCCCAGGAGCGACGGCCGCGGCGGCGACGACGAGGGACTGACCTGTGCGGCGAGGATCGTTGGAGGTGAGTGACAGCCTCCTGCTGTTGCTTAGCAACAGCTCCCAGCATGCAAAAAGGGCATGCTGGGAGCTGTAGCTATGCAACAGCAGGAGGCAGACCACCACAACTCCCAGCATGCCCTTATGGGCATGCTGGGACTTGTAATTTTGCAACAGCTGGAGGCACATTTTTTCTATGGAAAAGTGTACCTTCAGCTGTTGTGTAACTACAACTCCCAGCTAGCACAAACAGCTAAAGTGCATGCTGGGAGTTGTAGTAGTGCATCTGCTGGTTGCATAACTACAACTCCCAGCATTCCCGTTGGCTGTCGGTGACTGCTGGGAGTTGTAGTTTTGCAACAGCTGAAGGCACACTGAGTTAAGTAGCAAACCAGTGTGTCTCCAGCTGTTGCATAACTACAGTCCCCAGCATCCCCAGCCAAAGTAGTATGCCTCCAGCTGTTGCAAAACTACAACTCCCAGCATGCACTGATAGACCGTACATGCTGGTAGTTGTAGTTTTGCAACAGCTGGATGTTTCTTCCCCCACCCCCCCCCCAATGTGAACGTACAGGGTACACTCACATGGGCGGAGGATTACAGTAAGTATCCGGCTGCAAGTTTGAGCTGCGGCAAATTTTCTGCCGCAGCTCAAACTGCCAGCGAGAAACTACTGTGAACCCCCCGCCCATGCGACTGTACCCTAAAAACACTACACTAATACACAATAAAAGTAAAAAACACTACGTATACACATACCTCTATACAACCCCCCTCCCCAATAAAAATGAAAAACATCTGGTACGCCACTGTTTCCAAAACGGAGCCTCCACCGGTTGCAAAACTACAATTCCCAGCCGCAGCTTAAACTGCCAGCGAGAAACTACTGTGAACCCCCGCCCGTGCGACTGTACCCTAAAAACACTACACTACACTAACACACAATAAAATAAAAAGTAAAAAACACTACATATACACATACCCCTACACAGCCCCCCTCCCCAATAAAAACGAAAAACGTCTGGTATGCCACTGTTTCCAAAACGGAGCCTCCAGCTGTTGCAAAACAACTACTCCCAGAATTGCCAGATAGCCACTGACTGTCTAGGCATGCTGGGAGTTTTACAACAGCTGGAGGCACCCTGTTTGGGAATCACTGGCGTAGAATACCCCTATGTCCACCCCTATGCAAGTCCCTAATTTAGGCCTCAAATGCGCATGGCGCTCTCACTTTGGAGCCCTGTCGTATTTCAAGGCAACAGTTTAGGGCCACATATGGGGTATCGCCGTACTCGGGAGAAATTGTGTTACAAATTTTGGGGGGTATTTTCTGCTTTTACCCTTTTTAAAAATTTAAAATTTTTGGGAAAAGAGGCATTTTAGGTAAAAAAAAAAAGATTTTTTTTTACATATGCAAAAGTCGTGAAACACCTGTGGGGTATTAAGGTTCACTTAACCCCTTGTTACGTTCCCCGAGGGGTCTAGTTTCCAAAATGGTATGCCATGTGTTTTTTTTTTTTTGTTTTTTTTTTTGCTGTTCGGGCACCATAGGGGCTTCCTAAATGCGGCATGCCCCCAGAGCAAAATTTGCTTTCAAAAAGCCAAATGTGACTCCTTCTCTTCTGAGACCTGTAGTGCACCAGCAGAGCACTTTTCACCCCCATATGGGGTGTTTTCTGTATCGGGAGAAATTGGGCTTCAAATTTTGGGGGGTATTTTCTGCTTTAACCCTTTGTAAAAATGTAAATTTTTTGGGAAACCAAGCATTTTAGGTAAATTATTATTATTATTTTTTTTACATATGCAAAAGTTGTGAAACCCCTGTGGGGTATTAAGGATCACTTTACCGCTTGTTACATTCCCCAAGGGGTCTAGTTTCCAAAATGGTATGCCATGTGGGTTTTTTTGCTGTCCTGGCACCATAGGGGCTTCCTAAATGCGGCATGCCCCCAGAGCAAAATTTCCTTCAAAAAAGCCAAATGTGACTCCTTCTCTTCTGAGACCTGTAGTGCGCCAGCAGAGCACTTTTCACCCCCATATGGGGTGTTTTCTGAATCGGGAGAAATTGGGCTTCAAATTTTGGGGGGTATTTTCTGCTATTACCCTTTTTAAAAATGTAAAACTTTTGGGAAACCAAGCATTTTAGGGAAAATTATTATTATTTTTTTTTACATATGCAAAAGTCGTGAATCACCTGTGGGGTATTAAGGTTTACTTTACCCCTTGTTATGTTCCCCGAGGGGTCTAGTTTCCAAAATGGTATGCCATGTGTTTTTTTTTGCTGTTCTGGCACCATAGGGGCTTCCTAAATGTGACATTCCCCCCAAAAACCATTTGTCGCTCCTTCCCTTCTGAGCCCTCTACTGCGCCCGCCGAACAATTAACATAGACATATGAGGTATGTCCTTACTCGAGAAAAATTGGGTTTCAAATACAAGTAAAAATTTTCTCCTTTTTACCCCTTGCAAAAATTCAAAAATTGGGTCTACAAAAACATGCGAGTGTAAAAAATGAAGATTGTGAATTTTCTCCTTCACTTTGCTGCTATTCCTGTGAAACACCTAAAGGGTTAAAACGCTGACTGATGTCATTTTGAATACTTTGGGGGTGCAGTTTTTATAATGGGGTCTTTTATGGGGTATTTCTAATATGAAGACCCTTCAAATCCACTTCAAACCTGAACTGGTCCCTGAAAAAAAGCGAGTTTCAAAATTTGGAAAAATTGGAAAATTGCTGCTGAACTTTGAAGCCCTCTGGTGTCTTCCAAAAGTAAAAACTCGTCAATTTTATGATGCAAACATAAAGTAGACATATTGCATATGTGAATAAAAAAAATTATTTGGAATATCCATTTTCCTTACAAGCAGAGAGCTTCAAAGTTAGAAAAATGCAAAATTTTCAAATTTTTCATCAAATTTTGGGATTTTTCACCAAGAAAGGATGCAAGTTACCACAAAATTTTACCACTATGTTAAAGTAGAATATGTCACGAAAAAAGAATCTCGGAATCAGATTGATAACTAAAAGCATTCCAGAGTTATTAATGTTTAAAGTGACAGTGGTCAGAATTGCAAAAAATTTGAAAAAAGGTGAAAAAGGGCTCAGTCCTTAAGGGATTAATTACCCACAATGCAACGCGTTTTGCGGGAGTTCCGCTTCTTCAGGCATGTAGGAGGGCAGTACAGATAAGGATTATATAGGGAGAATTCTTAACCCATTCAGGGAAAGGAATTAAACCCGTTACATACTAAAAAAAAAAAATGATGTTTAAAAATACAAAGTGTACTCATAAATACAAAATCAATAAAAGAAACACATACATACATATAAAAAATATATATTAAATTAGAACATATATTAAATTGAAAAAATATGAAAAGATGTAAATATAAATAAATTATATGAAAAAATTCACATAAAATTTTTTTTTCTATATAAATGAAAGGTATCAATAAACTTATAAATTTATATCAAAATAAGTATAAAATTTAATAATTAGCGTGCATTTTCCAGGGTTTCATTCAAACCATCTGGAAAAGACAAGGGAAAAAATCCAAAAAGCCTCCCTATTATTTAATCTCTGCATACGGTTGGGTGTCTGTACTGGAATGGTTTCCAAAATAGTAAGTTTTATACTATCTATGCAGCTATTACGTTTAACCCCTTAAGGACCCAGCCATTTTACACCATAGGACCCGGCCATTTTTTTGCACATCTGACCACTGTCACTTTAAACTTTAATCACTCTGGAATGCTTTTACTTATCATTCTGATTTATCAATCTTTTTCTAACTTTGAAGCTCTCTACTTGTAAGGAAAATGAATATTCCAAAAAAAAATGTTTTTTAATTCACATATACAATATGTCTACTTTATGTTTGCATAAAATTGACGTGTTTTTACTTTTGGAAGACACCAGAGGGCTTCAAAGTTCAGCAGCAATTTTCCAATTTTTCACAAAATTTCCAAACTCACAATTTTTCAGGGACCAGTTCAGGTTTGAAGTGGATTTGAAGGGTCTTCATCTTAGAAATACCCCACAAATTACCCCATTATAAAAACTGCACCCCCAAAGTATTCAAAATGAAATTCAGTAAGTGTTTTAACCCTTTAGGTGTTTCACAGGAAGAGCAGCAAATTGAAGGAGAAAATTCACAATCTTCATTTTTTACACTCACATGTTCTTGTAGACCCAATTTTTGAATTTTTGCAAGGGGTAAAAGGCGAAAATGTATACATCTATTTGTAGCCCAATTTCTCTCGAGTAAGCACATACCTCATATGTCTATGTAAAGTGTTCGGCGGGCACAGTAGAGGGCTCAGAAGGGAAGGAGCGACAAGGGGATTTTGGAGAGTACGTTTTTCTGAAATGGTTTTTTGAGGGCATGTTGCATTTAGGGAGCCCCTATGGTGCCAGAACAGCAAAAAATACCCACATGGCATACCATTTTGGAAACTAGACCCCTTGAGGAACGTAACAAGGAATAAAGTGAGCCTTAATACCCCACAGGGGTTTCACGACTTTTGCATACGTAAAAAAAAAATTTTTTTTTCACTAAAATGTGTTTCCCCCCCAAATTTCTAATTTTTGCAAGGGTTAATAGCAGAAAATATCCCCCAAAATTTGTAACCCCATCTCTTCTGAGGATGGAGGTACCCCATAAGTTGACCTGAAGTGCACTACGGGCGAACTGCAATGCTCAGAAAAGGAGTCATATTTGGCTTTTTGAGAGCAAATTTTGCTCGGGGGGCATGTTGCATTTAAGAAGCCCCTATGGTGCCAGGACAGCAAAATAACCCCAACATGGCATACCATTTTGGAAACTAGACCCCTTGAGGAACGTAACAAGGGGTACAGTGAACATTTACCCCCCACTGGTGTCTGTCAGATCTTTGGAACAGTGGGCTGTACGAAATTTTTAATTTGCACAGCCCACTGTTCCAAAGATCTGTCATTACATTCTGTGAGGGGTGTAGTTTCCGAAATGGGGGTCACATGTGGTTTTTTTTTTTTGCGTTTGTCAAAACTGCTGTAACAATCAGCCACCCCTGTGCAAATCACCTCAAATGTACATGGCGCACTCTCCTTTCTGGGCCTTGTTGTGCGCCCCCAGAGCACTTTGCGCCCACATATGGGGTATCTCCGTAGTCGGGAGAAATTGCATTACAAATTTTGGGGGGCTTTTTTCCCTTTTACCTCTTGTCAAAATGAAAAGTATAGGGCAACACCAGCATGTTAGTGTAAAAAAAAATATTTTTTACACTAAAATGCTGGTGTAGACCCCAACTTCACCTTTTCATAAGGGGTTAAAGGAGAAAAAGCCCCCCAAAATTTGTTAGGCAATTTCTCCCGAGTACGGCGATACCCCATATGTGACCCTAAACTGTTGCTTTGAAATACGACAGGGCTCCAAAGTGAGAGCGCCATGCGCATTTGAGGCCCTAACAAACTTAACTAACCGACGGATCGCAGGGGATAGGAGGAGGTGGCAGGCTTGCCACCTCGCTCCTATACTCCAGCATGGTCCTGGCTGTCTGTGACAACCGGGATCATGCAAAATTACCGGGTGGTCGGGTCCCAGAGACCCGATCAGCCCAGTATCGGTGCAGATCGCAAGGGCAATTTCCCTCGCGATTTGCGGCGATCGCCGACATGGGGGGCCTACATGGCCCCCCTCGGCGTTTGCCCTGGATGCCTGCTGAAGCATTTCAGCATGCATCCGGTTCCGATCTCTGCCCGGCACGCGGCAGGGACCGGAAAACGCCAGGACGTTTTATATTGGACCTGTGTTTATTCAAATGTGAGCGCACGGTCTGAACAGTGCACCACACGTATTGAAGCCCACAGGTACAAGAAAGGAGATAAACAGCAAAAGAGCTGTCACACAGGTAAGATGGTCTTTAATGAAAAAACTTTTTTTAGTAATGTATGACATGAAAGAAAAAACTGGATCACCCATCATTGCAAGGAAAAGCACCAGGGGCATTAGTTTGAATGGCTGCAATAGTGGGCGAAATAGTAGGCTTAAATCTACTAGGTGCTACAAGGTTTCTTAAATTTGGGGACCTGCGAAAAGTTACACCGGGTTGTGGGGGAATAAATTCTTTTAAAATCGGATCGTCCATCAAAATAGACCAATGTTTTTTAAGAGCATTTTTGATATTAGATGCCGCACAATTGTAATCAGTGATAAAATTATATTTATAAGGATTAATGGCATTTATTGCATCGCCTGATCTTTTGGGGGTTTTTATACTTACTAGCGATTCTTGTGATATCGATTTTACTTTATTAAAAGCATGGGAGAGAATCGATTTAGGGTAACCTTTATCTAAAAAGCGCTTGCAGAGGATATCAGATTGTCTCAAGAAATCATGATTATTAGTACAGTTCTTCCGAACACGTAAATATTGTCCACAGGGGACATTTTTTATTCATTTTCAAAAATGGAAGCTGTTAAAATTTAGCAGACTGTTCACATCTACTTTTTTGAAAAAAGTTTCAGTGAAAATGTTATCATCATTATCTTTTTTATTATCTATTTATTATTTTTTAAAAGACAACCCCCAGTTATTCGAGTTTAAATAAGTGACGAATTGTTCCGCTAAAAGTGAAGTGCCCGACGAAATGAAAATTAAATCATCGATGAAGCGCCTATAAAAAATCTACCCAACGGTCGTTCTACGATTGTGAGTCATACTGTTTTAGAACCCTTGATACGTGACCATTCAGACAGTGCATCTCCTTTCTTGGGTCCTGAATTTGCATGCTCCCCACGAGTTTCTCAGTTACAGAATGATTTTTGCTCATCGATTTCATCAGATGAGGATACTTTTTTAGCTAATATTACTGTCCATGAAGTGGACCTTGATAACCACACTTCTATGAGTAATCCTTCTAGTATTGTTTCTACACATGAGGAATCCACCTGTTTTTTAGATCCCTGTCCTGTGTGTGTGAACATTGCCCTTCCCACACTGGGACTAAAAAGCCCACTGATGAATTGCATCACTCAGTATTTTCTACCAGCCCACAACACTATCACAAAAAAAAAAGAAAAAACATCCCAGAGGGTCTAGAGGAGGGACCAAGCGAAAAAATAGACCATCACACCAAAAAAAACAAAATTTAGTCGAAGATAATTATTTATCAAATTCGAATTAAACTTTTCAATTTATCGTCTTATTTATTACAACAGAATGAAACAGAATTATTAAGTAAGGGCCTTTCGTTTTGTCCAACTGCCCTACCAAATAACTTTAAGCTATTTCTTGATTTAAATAGATTCATTCGTAAACTGACGATTGGGCGTCATTTTTCTTTATTACAAAAACGTGATAACGAATTAGTCAACAATCCTATTGATAACCCTAGCCATCTTTACAACCAGGTTGACATACCTTCCCTTGTTATTAATAAAGATGTAGATATACCCCCCTCCAATATGAGTGCGAATATTGAGAGTGCTCCATTTGTGAGACATGTAAAGGTGACACCGTATTCCACATTCTATCCCCTTCAACATAAAGGTTCCCATCTTGAAACCTTTTATTCTCTAGTCTCAAAAGATTTATGTAAACTACATGAGATAGTTAAATTTACTGGTTATATGGATAACCTTACTCATGATGAACGTAGTGCCATTAAAAGTTTACAGTATAAAACGTCTATTATTGTCCGTCCGGACGATAAAGGGGGAGGGATTGCCATCCTAAATAGAAATGATTATATCAAAGAGGTCTATAATATCTTGTCCGATACAAATTATTATGAGGTGTTAGATACTGATCCATCTCTACAGTACCAACTTGAGTATAATTTACTTATTAAAAAAGCTTTGGATTTATTCCTGCTCAATAAAAAAAAAAAATAATTTCTGTCGGTGAAGAATTGTTCCCTACCTATTTTTTATTTTTACCTAAACTTCACAAGTCTATCACTAATCCCCCTGGTCGTCCCATTATTTCGGGTGTTGGTTCTTTAACTAGTAACCTGTCTCTCTATATTGATTTGTTTCTTCAACCCTATGTTCTGCAGCTACCTTCCTATTTGAAGGATTCAACACAACTTATTAGGGAATTGCACTCTTTAACGCTACCCTCACATTTTTCTTTTATAACTTTGGATGTTTGTGCACTGTACTCTAATATCTCTATACTTATTGGTTTAAAAGCTATCCATGACACATTCGATAGTGATCCCTTATTTAACCCCTCACAGAGTTCTTTTTTAATTGAAGCGATAGAATTTATTTTGGAACACAATGCATTTCAGTTCGACAATTCCATTTTTAGACAGACCAAGGGATTTGCGATGGGGATTCGTTTCGCTCCTAGTTATGCTAATTTAGTCATGGGGCGATTCGAGTCCCTGTATATATCGCAATGCACTAATTTCACTCCCTATATTATTTTTTATAGGCGCTTCATCGATGATTTAATTTTAATTTGGTCAGGCACTTCACTTTTAGCGGAACAATTCGTCACTTACTTAAACTCGAATAACTGGGGGTTGTCTTTTACCCTGCATTATTCCGATAATAAAATAGAATTTTTGGATCTACTCATAAAAAAAAAGATAATAACATTTTCACTGAAACTTTTTTCAAAAAAGTAGATGTGAACAGTCTGCTAGATTTTAACAGCTCCCATTTTCCAAAATGGATAAAAAATGTCCCCTATGGACAATATTTACGTGTTCGGAAGAACTGTACTAAAAATCATGATTTCTTGAGACAATCTGATATCCTCCGCAAGCGCTTTTTAGATAAAGGTTACCCTAAATCAATTCTCTTCCATGCTTTTAATAAAGTAAAATCGATATCACAAGAATTGCTAGTAAGTATAAAATCCCCCAAAAGATCAGACGATGCAATAAATGCCATTAATCCTTATAAATATAATTTTATCACTGATTACAATTGTGCGGCGTCTAATATCAAAAGTGCTCTTAAAAAACATTGGTCTATTTTGATGGACGATCCGATTTTAAAAGAATTTATTCCCCCACAACCTGGTGTAACTTTTCGCAGGTCCCCATATTTAAGAAACCTTGTAGCACTTAGTAGATTTAAGCCTACTATTTCGCCGACTATCGCAGCCATTCGAACTAATTCCCCTGGTGCATTTTCTTGCAATCGCACCCGGTGCATGTGTTGCGCGATGATGGGCGATCCAGTTTTTTCTTTTATGTCATACATTACTAAAAAAAAGTTTTTTCGTTAAAGAGTACCTGTCATCAACAAAAACTTTTAATATGTTGTTCATAATCATTAATGAAGAGATATTTTAATATATCTTCATTAAAAAATATTAATATTTATACCAGTTTTTTCATTTTAGACTTTTGGCCACTAGGGGTCACTCTTCTATGCCTGGTCTGCAGGCAGCTTCCTAAGCTTTTCATAGTAAGTGTACAGCTTTTAGGACTAATGCTGAGAGTACTGAACTTCCGGTGGAAGGACCAGAACCCTTTCAGCATTAGTCCTAAAAGCTGTACACTTACTATGAAAAGCATAGGAAGCTGCCTGCAGACCAGGCATAGAAGAGTGACCCCTAGTGGCCAAAAGTATAAAATGAAAAAACTGGTATAAATATTAATATTTTTTTATGAAGATATATTACAATATCTCTTCATTAATGATTATGAACAACATATTAAAAGTTTTTGTTGATGACAGGTACTCTTTAAAGACCATCTTACCTGTGACAGCTCTTTTGCTGTTTATCTCCTTTCTTGTACCTGTGGGCTTCAATACGTGGGGTGCACGGTTCAGACCGTGCGCTCACGTATGAATAAACACAGGTCCAATATAAAAATCGGGTTTATGCTCCATAGTGTTTCCCGACATATGAAGCTTAAACATAATAGCTGCATAGATAGTATAAAACTTACTATTTTGGAAACCATTCCAGTACAGACACCCAACCGTATGCAGAGATTAAATAATAGGGAGGCTTTTTGGATTTTTTCCCTTGTCACTTTACTTCCAGATGGTTTGAATGAAACCCTGGAAAATGCATGGTAATTATTAAATTTTATAATTATTTTGATATGAATTTATAAATTTATTGATACCTTTCATTTATATAGAAAATACATTTTTATATGAATTTTTTCATATAATTTATTTATATTTACATCTATTCATATTTTTTCAATTTAATATATGTTCTAATTTAATATATATTTTTTATATGTATGTATGTGTTTCTTTTATTGATTTTGTATTTATATGTAAATACACATGTATTTTTAAACATAAAAAATTATTATTAGTATGTAAGGGGTTAATTCCTTTCCCTGAATGGATTAAGAATTCTCCCTATATAATCCTTGTCTGTACTGCCCTCCTACATGCCTGAAGAAGCGGAACTCCCGCGAAACGCTTTGCATTGTGGGTAATTAAACACCCTGAATTTTATCTTGGTCTCAGCACTTGATTTTACCTTGCCTTTATAAGAACAGCGGCAGGCATCTGCCTCCAAAAAGGGATAATTTTTTTTATATTGATTTTAAAAAGCATAAAAAAATCAGCTGGTGCAATGTGTTTAAATTTTACTTGTTAGGAAGGACTTACTGCCGACGAAGATGGCCGCCTAGTGCTTGAGCTCCTGTACCTCGTGGTCGAAAAATTTGCAAAAAAGCTCCCAGTGCCCTGCAACCCATGAGGAAAAGTGCCCGGCGCAGATGGAGGAATCCCCCCACCGGCCTGGAACCTCACTTCCCTCCCGGGAGCATCACCAAATACCTCCGCCAGCCCTCCTACTCAGCCCTGGGCTCCCCGCCTACTCAGCCCCAGGCTTGGTGGTGTTGCTGCCCTGCGCTCCAGTCCCAGACTCTCCTCCAGCCAGCGAGGTGATCCTCGTGAGTGAGGCCCCTGCCCTGCTGCCTTCTGTGCTAACTTCACCCCAGCTGCCCTCTCCACTCACTGAGAGGGCCAAACAGGCTCTCCCGCCATCTGCGAGTGGGCCGCCATCTTGTGCAGACCTTGTGAGGAGTTCTCCCTCTCTAGCAAGGGATCTCCCACCACCTAGGTTTTCTCCCTCTGCCTGTGCGCAACCTGTTTCTCCTGCACCCCTTCCTGCTACCCCTACAGACTGGACAGCTGCACCGCATTTACCTTCTGACTCCTTGCAGGGTGTCCCTTCTGGAGCTCTCTGTTATCCTGTGAGTGCTCCTCCTAAACCCCAAAGGACTGTGTTGGCTAACAAGCATGCTGCTGACCCCTGAGCACCCCTCTTTGGAGACTGGTTTGGACTCTGATCTGGACTTCTCTGGAGCTCCAGCCCCTACCCCTGCCTCCCCTGACCTGAGCCAGTTACTCTCCCAAATTCCTACCAAAGATGCCTTTAGGGCTCTCATCACAGAGGATGCCTGCCGGGTAAAGATTTCTGTACTTCTTCAGGACCTTCAGCAGGTTTCGGAGAGTGTAGAGGTTCTGGAGGAGGCCCATGACTCAACCCAGTCTTATGTTGCTCAGCTTCAAAACACCATTGCAGCCCAATCTGAGTTTCTCAATGATCTGCATTCCCAGGTAGAGGACTTGGACAGCAGAGGCAGGTGTAACATCATTAGAGTCTTTGGACTCGAAGAAGCTACTCAGGCGGAGAACTTACATGTTACCCTGGAAGCTATATTTACTATGATATTAAGTGAGTCCCCTTCTCCCCGGATCAAGTTAGACCATGCTCATAGGGCCCTATGTCCCCACCCCACTAATGACCCCCTCTCCTGGGACGTCATTTGCTGTGTAGCTTACTTCCAACTGAAAGAACGGATCATGGCCAAATCCCGCTCCCTTCGGAGTTTTGACATTGATGGTGCTCCTAATCAGTTATACCAGGACCTCTCATGGATCACACTGTGGAAGAGACTGATGCTACAGCCTCTCCTGTCGACCCTACGCTCTAGCCCAGATACCCTAGAGGTGGTCTTTTCCGTTTGCCTTGCGTGATGGACACTCTGCAGTACTATACTCCTTTGCTGACTTACCAGCATTCTGCATTGCCTTGGATCTTCCGGTCCCTCAGCTCACAGATTGGAAACTCACAGTCTGTTTGGGGAAAGCACTCCAGAGTGAGCCGAGGCATGGCTTCTCCGGGACACCGAGGCTCCTGCCCTTATCCTCTGTGATGGACACCTCCGGGACTTTACTACTAGTCCACTGCTGTTTTCCGGGACTTTTTGACCATTGCTTTTCATCATTGTTATATGCTATTTGCTACCTTTGCCCAGTTTAGTATTGTTGTCTTAGTACATTTCATTTGCCATTTTTATAGGACTACTCTCTCTTGCCAGGCCTCTGGGCGGGACTCTCATTTGATCGCGGTAGTTCCTTCTGGAGCGATATTCTACTTCCTTCTCCGAGGCCATGGCAATTACCGGTTTGTTAGTGATATTTTTGATTGCCTTGTTCCACTCTACTTATATGGCCTCCTCTCTGGCTTCTGAGCCATTGGTTCATTTATGGTTATGTTTTCCCTTTGTATTCCTCCCAATGTCCTTGTTCGTTTATTTTTTGTCTCCCACTTTGTCTATTGTCCTACTGTCCTCCCTCTCTACTTGTTTTCTTTGTTGTTTTTTCTATCCCTTAGGTCCGGACGGCTATCACAGTGGCTTCCCTGGTTCTGTCAAAGTATTCTACCTTCCACAGGGCTCCTTGACTGTGTCACTTGATGGAGTTAGTACTTTCCAACATATGCACCTCATTCCTTACTTCCTCCCTCATGGCTAAGTGCGTCTCCCTGAACGTAAAGGGCCTTATTTCCCCTTACAAGTGACATTTGTTGCGGAATGAGTTGGTAGCACTAAAAGCGGATATTGTTTACCTCCATGAGATGCATTTTGACAAGATGGGCTCTTTTCAATTCCTTCATCACCTCTACCCCCACGTATTCCTGGCCTCTACAGATAGGAAGGTGGTGGGGTGGCTATTTTAGTTTCTAGGTCCTGTCCCTTGCAGGTCTCTTCTTCCTATGCAAATCCCCTACGTTGGTTTCTTATAGTCGAAGGCTCCCTGGGAGGTAGACAGTTGCTCCTCTGTAATGTGTATGCCCCAACGCCTCCCAAGTGCCTTTTTCCCCTTCTACTGACTGCCATTCCGCTGTGGGCATGCTCCCATCCCCTTCCCAGTTGCGCTGATCTACGCTTTTTCAGCAATTGATCCGTTCAGCTTCCCTAAACGACCTTTGGCGCATTAACCCCTTAAGGACCAAGCCCATTTTCAGCTTTTTGTGTGACCAATTGTATTTGTAATGAAACCTCTCATTGTACCATAAAATGTACGGCGAACCCCCCCAAAAAAAATTTTAGGGAGGAAATTTAAATGAAAACCACAAATTTGCATATTTTGGAGGGTTTTGTTTTCACACTTTACACTTTACGGTAAAAATGACATGATCTTTATTCTGTGGGTCAATACGATTAAAATGATACTCATGGCTAGATACTTTTATATTTTTGTACCGCTTAAAAAAAATCTAAAACTTTATGTACAAAATCATTAATTTGACCACCTATAACTTTTTCAATTTCAATATATAGGGCAGTATGAGGGCTAATTTTTTGCGCCGTCATCTGTACTTTTTATAGATACCACATTTGCATATATAAAACTTTTATATAATTTTTAATTACATTTTTTAAAATAAAATGTGACAAAAAAGCTGCATTTTTGGACTTTTAAAATTTTTTACGTTTACGCCATTCAGCGTACAGGATAATTAACATTATATTTTGATAGTACAGACATTTACGCACACGGTGATACCAAATGTGTTTATAAAAAAAAATTTACGCTTTTTGGGGGTAAAATGGGAAAAAAAAGGACAAATTTCATTTTTATAGGGGGATTTTTCACTTTTTTTTACTTTTTATTTTTACATTTTTCAACTTTTATTTTACACTTTTTATGTCCCCATAGGGGACTATCTATAGCAATCCTTTGATTGCTAATACTGTTCAGTGCTATGTATAGGACACAACACTGATCAGCATTATCGGTCATCTTCTGCTCTGGTCTGCTCGATCTCAGACCAGAGCAGAAGACCCCGGGAGACAGCCAGAGCCAGGTGAGGGGACCTCCAGCCACCAAGCTGGATGATCAGATTGCCGCAGCAGTGCTGCGGGCGATCCGATCATCCATTCAAAGTACCGCACTGCCGCAGATGCTGTGATCTGTATTGATCACGGCATCTGAGGGGTTAATGGCGGACATCCACGCGATCGCGGATGTCGGCCATTAACGGCGGGTCCCCGGCTGCCAGTGTATGACGCGAGCACCGCTCTGATGCTAGCGGTCATACACAGGACGTAAATATACTTCCTGGTGAGGGATGTCCCGCCAAACCAGGACGTAGGTTTATGTCCGTGGTCATTAAGCGGTTAATCACCCTTCTGACCCCTCTTTTACCTTTTACTCTCATCCTCATAAACTTCATAATCGTATTGATTACTTCTTTGGTAACCTTCCTATGGTCCATATGCTTTCCTCTGCATCTCTAGAACCTATTTCCTGTTCTGATCATAGCCCTGTCCTCCTTTCTTTCTCTCCTTTTTCCGCCTCTCCACATCGATGCCACTGGCGTCTCAATGATTCTATGCTTAAGTATCCTTCTTCCCGGGACTCGATCCAAGCGAGCATAAGTGAGTACTGTGCCGATAATGAAGGCTCTGTGTCTTCCCCGGTGATATTATGGGAGGCCCATAAAGCCTGGTCAGGGGTCATTGTATCGCTCTGGGCTCTAGATTAAAATGTGACATTATAGCTCACTCCCAGGAACTTCAGTCCCAGATAGCTCACCTGGAAACCCTTCTATTGTCCTCCCCCTCTCTTTTAGTCCTACAGCGTTTGGTTGCAGCCTTTTCCCAGTTGGGTGATTTGACTCTTTATAAGGTTAAGTGTCAATTGCTGTACACTAAGCAACGTTTCTATGAAAAGGGCAACGAAGCTCATATTATGTTGGCAAGACGCCTGCAGGATCGTGCTGCTGCTCAGGCTCCCTCCACCCTAAGAGACTCTTCTGGTACCCTTCATTATCACACTGAAGCTATTTTTCATCTATTTTTTGATTACTATTCTAGACTCTATTCCCTTCCCTCTCAGCTTCCCTCGGATCCGGGAGAGCGTGATGCAGCACTTTATTCTTTTCTCTCTTGCTGTAGCCTGCCGTCTCTTTCAGCAGCTGTCCGTGAGACTTTAAATGTCCCTATCACTCTTGAATAGCTTTCTGAAGTTCTCAAGACCCTCCCTGCGGGGCGCTCTTGGGGCCCAGATGGCTTCACCTACCTGTACTATAAAACCTATTCCTCTATTCTCCTTCCTAAACTGATCCCTCTTTTTAATTTGTTTATGTGGGGTGGAGGGGATCCCGCAGACCTTTCTCTACTCCTCGATTACGCTGATTCCCTAACCAGGTAAGGACCCTCACGATTGCTCCAGCTACTGACCCATTGCCCTTCTCAATTCTGACTTGAAGCTGTTCTCCAAAGTGTTGGCGAACCGCCTTAGCTGCTTTCTCCCTACCCTTGTGCATAAGGATCAGGTTGGCTTTATTCCTTGCTGACAAGGTGGAGACAATATGAGAAGGGTGGTGGATCTCATAGATGTAGTCAATCGGAGGTCGGAGAAGGCTCTGCTATTGAGCTTTTGATTGGCTGGGTTGGCCGTTTCTATTTGCCACCCTCCAAAAGTTTGGTATTTCTGGTCATTTCCGTACAGCACTGCGGGGTCTCTACTCTTCTCCCACTTCTTCCCTCAAGCTACCTCATGCCTCTTCCCCCTCTTACCCTTTATTTAATGGTACCAGGCAGGGCTGCCCGCTCTTCCCTCTGATCTTTGCCTTCTGCATTGAGCCCCTTGCTGCAATGATTCGGGGGGATCTGGACATTTCAGGTATCACCCTCCATGGTAAGGAATTTAAGCTATGTCTTTTTGCTGACAATGTCTTGCTTACCCTAACCAATCCTTTGCTGTCTATGCTTAATCTATATAACCTTCTACACGCCCATGGCCTTGTTTCGGGTTATAAGGTGAACCTCTCTAAGGCTATGTCTCTTAACCTCTCTTCTTCCTTGACTTCTCTTTTAAGGGCTAACTACTCGTTTTGCTGGTCCCCGTCTGCATTCACATACTTGGGTGTGTTGATTTCTCCTCGCTACTCTTCTCTGTACTCTGCTAGTTTTCCCTCTCTTTTTCGTGAGTTACGTGCTTTGATGTAAATATGGAGGTCTCAGTATATTACTTTTTACAGACGTATCGCGGCGGTTAAGATTACTATCCTCCCTAAACTACTTTACTTTTTTGAAGACACTTCTGGTCCGGGTACCCTTAGTTGCGTTGCGTTCTTTTCAATCGGCTATTTTCCGGCCATAGTCTCCCTATGTCGGTAATGTTGGCTAGTTGATATATGGGAGGGTTGGGGGTTCCTGATATTGCTCAATATTATTGGGCACACTTATGCCACCTGGTGGCGTGGTCTACATACCACACCTACAGTAAATGAATGGAATTGAAGGAGTTGTAGTTGGCACCGATTCATCCTAATTAGCTCCTGTGGACCTTTTTTCCCCCTTCCCCTGGGGGCCCTCTTTTGGGGCCAATGTCGGTATCTCGATATTTTTTAGACTTACTGCTCCTGACGGTTCCGACTTCTTTCCTCTTTCTCCCCCCTGCAATCTTTTCTCATCACCCTGACTTCACACCGGGATTGTCCTCTGTTATGGTTAGAGAATTGGGCACTAAAGGCCTTTTCTGCTGGGCTGATGTTGTTGACCCTCTTACTCGTTCTCTTCTTTCTCTTCTATCCTTTGACCAGCTAGTGACTCCCCGGGAACTCCCTCTGAGATACACCATTATGTCCAGCTCTGCCACTACTTGTCCTCCCAGCAGGCTTCGATGACTGTTTCCATGAGAGGCTGTGTAGGGGTGGTCCTCAGGTGAAGGGACTTCTCTCTAATATTTATTCCTTCCTACTATCTCCCCCAGACCTCCCCCTCCTTCCCATCATTACATGAGCCGTTGGGAGGAAGCTCTTCATAATACTATTTCTATCCCACAATGGTGTGTTATTTGGGAGCAGGCCTCTATCTTCTTAGCTTACAAAGAAACACAATTTAAGATGCTCATGGGTTAGTATCACACTCCGGTTTTGCTGAATAAATTGAATCCCAATATCCCTCCCCAATGTTGGCATTGTGGTGTAGGCCTGGGTACGATATAACACATTTTTTGGTCATGTCCATTGATTAGTAATTTTTGGGTGCAGGTTCAGAGCCTGCTACATGCTGTCTTGGGAGTTTCAATCCCCCTAGACCCTATGGTTTACCTTTTGCACCTCTCCACTAGGCTTTTATCCCAAATTTTTTAGTTTTTTATGCATGTAGTTCTTGCAGCCAAGACTCTCATAGCAAAGCATTGGAAACAGACCCTGCCCCCGTCGGAAGACGAGCTTATGGCTCGTATTGATGAATTACGCTCCCTGAAATCTCTTGCATCCATGCAAAACACTGTCCCTATGTTTTTGTCCACATGGGACCCTTGGCATAGGTTCACTGATAGGCAGCCTCCATGATCTTGCTTTTTTTCTACCTTTTTATGTCTGCACCTCTCGTTCTCCTCCTTTTTCTTCTTTCTACCTCTGCTCTGGCTTTTCTTACTCTGAGTGTTTTCCTTCTTCATCTCGTCAATTTCTCCTTTCCTACTCCCTCCCACCCTTCTGTTTCCTCTTTCCTCCCCCCTTCCCCTCCCTCCTTTTGCGAGTTCTCTCCCTGTTATGTGTTTTTATAGAATTTTTCCTTATTGCCTTATATTGTTATATTTATTTGGCAGATCTGTTAGATCTGCAGTGGTTTATTCACTCTTGGTACTACTGACTGTATTGTCTGTTCCTAGCTGGCGATTACTTTGCCCAGGGCCGGCCTTTGGGGTGTGCAAGTTGTGCGGCTGCACAGGGCACCATAGCAGCAGGGGCGCCGGGCGGCCGACACAGCTCGCAGTGTAACAGGCCGGTGTGAGGTGGAATTTTCCGCTCCTCCCCCAGCCCTCCAAAGATTTCCGAAGCTAGAGCTGGGGGAGGACAGAGCAAGGGGAGAGAGTAGGTACATGCCCCCTCCCTCATCTCCCCCCCTGAGCTTGAGAGGACACAGGTCTGCACGGGGAGAGAGTACACGCCACCTCCCTCATCTCCGCAAGCTCTGGAGGACGCAGGTTTGCACGGGGAGAGAGTACACGCCCCCTCCCTCATCTCCCCTCCCTGAGCTCGGGAGGACGCAGGTCTGCACGGGGAGAGAGTACACGCCCCCTCCTTCATCTACCCGAGCTCGGGAGGACGCAGGTCTGCACGGGGAGAAAAAAGCCAGAGCAGGGGGAGAGAGGAGGAGCACGGCTCCCGCATCTCCCCTCCCCTCAGAGGACGCAGGTCTGCACGGGGAGAAAGAAGCCACAGCAGTGCTCCTCATTTCCCCTGCCTGAGCTCTGTCTTTGTCATTCTGTTCAGTAAACAAAGTACACGGGCTGGGGATTCATACACTGCAGGGACTGGGGAATAAATCTCTGACTGGGGATGATTTCTATGTGAGAAGGGGGGGGGGCACATGCTGGGAGTTGTAGTCCCTGTTATGTGTGTGGGTGTATGCTATTGGTTCCCAACCAGGGAATGATGGGAGTTGTAGTCCCTGTTATGTGTGTGTATGCTAGTGTTTCCCAACCAGGAAATGCTGGGAGTTGTAGTTAAATTATCTGTAATAAAAAAAATATTTGTTACAAAGATTTTTTTGCTCTTTGTGCATGTTTATGGGGTAATGGGGGGGCACAAAGTTAGCTCGCTCAGGGCACCTGAACACCTAAGGCCGGCCCTGACTTGGCCTCACAGATATGATTGTATTTGTTTTTCTGTTTTTACAGTTGAAAAATTTTTTTTACTTGTTAGTTTTTCCGTTTTCCCATAGCCATACATGTTGCCATAACTTTGAACTTTGCCTCATATATTCATTTCTAGGTGACCCAACAGTGTTATACAGGGCTTTTAGGGCTCTTAGACAGTGTTACACATTTCTAGGTGACCCAACAGTGTTATACAGGGCTTTTAGGGCTCTTGGACAGTGTTACACACAAGTTTACTGACTGTACTTTGACTATTGGTAAAATACAGATTCAGACAGAACTAGTTTAGTTTGAACCAGAACTTTTTGCCGGACTTTTTGCTAAAATGGCAGAACCGAACTTTTGAAAAGTTTGCTCTACTCTTATATTTACATGCATTACACAGCTAAAACTGCAGAAAAAAGTTGGACACCCCTGTTCTAGTGGGACATTTACAAAAAATAGGTTATTTCACAAATAGAACATCTCAATACAGCTCAAAAACATGGGTGTGTGGTATACAAATGTTTTATTTTGCAGTGGCTTTGTATTGCCTGATTTAGTTTATTTCATAGGAAACTGTTCAAGTGTTCAGCAGGAATATTTTATGTTATTAGCCTATTGTAGCTCTATTTTTAGCCTTATCACACACCATGCCCTGTAGACTGGTGCCACCTAATGGTGAATAGACCAACTGCACTGTACGGCATCTTAAATATAAAATATGGAATACTTTCCAATAAACATTAAAATTCTGTATATATAACTATAAAATAGTCCCAATAATGATAGGTAGGAAAACACTAAAGTAGGTTTATATGCAAGACAAGGGTCTTACTACCAAACTGATTGTTGGGCAAGTTTGTATAGTCTAGTGAGCTTGTGTCTAGTCCAGTGTGTTTTTTGTTTTTTTTTTGCTTTTTGTGTGTGTGTTTTTTTCATCATTCATTCCAAGAGTTATAATTTTATTTCTTCATTGAAGCAGATGTTTTTGGGTTCATATGGTTTTCTTGTATATATTTTATTTTTTGGGAGGGAAGTAAAAAAGAAACAGTAATACCAAAATTTTATAGGTTTTGGTTTCTTGGATTTTATTTTCATGGTTTGACTCTTGATCCTGAAATATACGGAAATGTTAATTGCAGGTTAGTTCTGTTACAGCAATATTAAGTCAGATTCTAAAAGCCAACTTACATAAGCTGATTGATGGTTTATTTTTATGGGGCACCATTTCTGGTATACAACTTTTTTTACTCAATTTTTGGGGATGTGAGTTGACCAAGAAATAGTAATTCTGGTATTTTTTTCGGGTTCAGCTCACAGGATAAATAATGTTATATTTTTCAGGTTAATATGGATTTATTGATATTATTTGTATGTCATTTTTTCTTGTTTCCTTTATTTACACTATGAAAGTATTTATTACTTTTTCTGTTTAACTTTTTTTCTCACTGGGGGTGTCACGTAGAACAGGGACATGTGTTGCCCTCAGTTTACCCATAACCTCTGTCTCTGCCTACTTGATGGGTTTCCCTTAACGACAGACCATTAACTGGGCAACAATCCCTATAATGCTACATGCAGGGCTTCACAATGTTAAAATAATAAAACAGACAGTACGGAAGTCAGGGCACAGGTGAGGGCACAATCAAAGAATCCAAGTCAGTAACAGAGAGAGTGTTGCAGTATAGATACAGTAGGCATTAGAGGAGTCAGAGAACAAGCCAAGAAAATATATAATTACACAAGATATAGCAAAACCCAGAGGACAACAAAGAATCCTTTATCTCAGGCAAGTGTCTGGAAGCAGAGTGCAGTTTAAAGGGGTTGTGCGCTGCCCTGCAGTTCGGAGCTCCGCTCACAGCGTCCAGAAGTTCATTACTCTGAACGCTGTGTGCGGGCTTCCGGGTTCGCAGGCCCCTTTGTGACATCTCGCCCGCCCCCTCGTGATGTCACGCCCGCCCCCTCTACCAAAGTCTATGGGAAGGGGGTGTGACAGCGGTCGCGCCCCCTTCCCATAGACTTTCGTTGAGGGGGCGGGCGAGACATCACGAGGGGGCGGGCGAGATGTCACGAAGGGGCCGGGCGTGACGTCACGCCCGGCGGCTGCGAACATGGAAGCCCGCATACAGCGTTCGGAGTAATGAACTTCCGGATGCTGTAAGCGGAGCTCCGAACTGCAGGGCAGCGCACAACCCCTTTAAATAGACAATCTCAGAAGGGTATCATCGATATGGTCAGACACAGTTAGCCAGTTGTCCACCCTTCTTGATTGGCCCGGGCGTGATCACAACAATAGTTGATACCACAGCTGGAGCTGAAGTCATAACAAGAGACAGACACAACTGTTACAGGGGCTTGCACATGAAATCACTTGATCATTAGTATGATACCCTGTAATACTTCTGTACTGCAGCATATTATGACTATATATCAGTGGAAAATTGACATGAATTTAGCTTGGACCCTGGCTCCAACATCTCAATTTAATTCTTAGCTTACCTCCTTTGAATATTTTTTTTTGGACTCAACAGAACCAGATCACACAGTTTCTCTGGTCTATGGTATTTTGACTACTGAGGAAATTGGGAACATCCACCATTGATTTATAGAGGCTTGGGAAAATTGGATCTAAATATGGACTGAAAACAATGGAATAAGTTAATTCTTCTTACTCAAACTTTCATGCCTAGCAGGATCTAGAAGTTGAACTATTGACACAATGGGACCTTACCCCCAATGCACTTATACAAGTTGTTTTCAATGGTATCCAGTCAATGTTGAAAAATGCTGTGCAGGAGTGAGAACAATGCTACATAGATGGTGGTCCTGACCCCCAGGAAATTACAGATTTATGTGGAAATATTTGGCAGGATATCATTGTTGTCTATTTTTTCAGGTCCCATGCCAATGTTTAAGAACAGCTTGCTTGGGTTCTGCAATGGCAACGAGGCAAATTATTGTGAGACTCTGGGGGTAATCTAATCCTCCATTGAAACATTAGTGGATGGAAACCCTGAACTTCTAATGAAAATGTCAAAACTCACCAACCAACTCATCAATATCATAATTTTTTATTTTGGAAATTAACCCCTACCTCTTCCTGTTTTCCCTTCCTTAGTTTTTTCTCTCTCCTATCCTCTTTTTTGCTCCATACACGGACAATTATTTTTTTTATATTTCAGACAATAAAAAATAACTGCAAATAATAACTAATACAATAAAAACAATGCATTAAATAACACAATTCCACAGCAACATGAGAACACATCCCAACTGTTCTCTTGGCTGACAAATGTCAGCTGTGTAACTGCGTCTGTGCCTTGCCGCTGTCCTGTGCGAGTGACTGTGGGAGGTAGCGTAGATCAGCGGCAAAAAGTAAAACTGTCAGATTATTGACAGTTTTCCTTATTGAAGGCTGAAAGCAGCACATACGCGGGCAAGATGTCATTGAGACATAGAAAACGAAAACCCTGTCAGCTTGAGGAAGTGAAAATGTTTAACCCCATAAGGACACAGCCCATTTTGGCCTTGAGGACACAGTCAATTTTATTTTAGCATTTTCGTTTTTTCCTCCTCGCCTTCGAAAAATCATAACTCTTTTATATTTTCATCCACAGACCCATAGGAGGGGTTGTTTTTTTGCATGACCAGTAGTCCTTTGTAATGACATCACTCATTTTCCCATAAAATGTATGGCGCAAACAAAAATTTTTTATCTGTGTTGGGAAATTTTAATAAAAACAAACACAATTTTGCTAATTTTGGAAGGTTTCGTTTTCGATACTCCGGACCCATGGTCGTCACGCTGCACACTCGGAGCCTCCAGTGCTGCGGAAAATTGGCAAAGGTGGGTTCTGAATGACAGATTGCGGGGGTCCCCCGCAATCAGACATTTTAATCCCTATCCTTTGGATAGGGGATAAGATGTATTAGGGCTGGAGTACCCCTTCAAGATATTGGGCAGTAAGATAAGATGGTAAAGTTGACCATAATGAGAGTTGATGTTTCTCAGGATAGGGAATGAGGAAGTCAGAAGGCTAAGTGATCAAAAAACAGGCAAGGTAGGTCAGGGGGTGGAACGCCCCTGGATGCATAGGCAACAGTTGTAAAACCACTACATTTAAATGTCCACATGCATCAATATCTAAATTAAATTGCATATAAGCACATGTTGCAACACATTTTTGTGTTTGATAAATTTGTCACAACATATATCACTACATTATCATTTACTTTCAATATTCAAAATTCTTGCATTTTAAGACTTATTTGGAGTCCAATTAAAAAATGAGTCTAAATCATGACCAAGCATGGACAGGCTCACGTATCCTCAATTTCTACAAACTGAATGCATGGAGCAAATTGTTAATAAACGTGCAGCAGATAACAGCTTTAAATATGCCAACACAGCACTATATTAATTATACAGTTTATTATAAATATATCTGAGTCACTCTTCCATCAATGACAATTCTATATTACTGTAGAAATAAAATAGTACTAGCCACATTGCAAAAACCTGTTCAATCATAATATAAATTCCAAAGCTAAGATACCATTGTAGTGCTTCATCATAGGACATCATAATACTACAATATGTACAAAAGACTAAAATACAGTGAGGCATAGAGAAAGGCACAATAAGCAGTAAATCCAGTGACTCAGGGATAACATCTTCTCTAATTACAGTCATTTGCTTCTCTTTTTTTTACATGCTTCTCTGTTTTTAAAATTATGAAGGTTGGTTGGTGGTTTGAGGGTGGTCTGTTCACTGTCTGCTATGATATTTGTGGTGTGGGATACCAGCAGGTAAAAGTTGGTCTTACATAACCAATCTATGCTGTGGGATCACGCTCTCTTATGCAGAAACATATTGGGGGAGATTTAACAAAACCTGTCCAGAGGAAAAGTTGCCCAGTTGCCCATAGCAACCAATCAGATCGCTTCTTTCATTTCGCAGAGGTCTTGTTAAAAATGAAAGAAGCGAACTGATTGGTTGCTATGGGAAACTGGGCAACTTTTTCTCTGAACAGGTTTTCATAAATCTCCCCCATTGTATCTGACGCTCAATATCATAGGGCTGCTAAGTGATTTGTAACCCGGACAGATGCACAAAAAGGGTCGAAAATAGAAGGGTGTGTGGCTATGCTGGATGGGATGTGACTTTGCGAACTGACACACTCACCCAAGATGCAGAGCGTAGCTTGTAAAGTACCAGAAGAGCCATAGACTTGCATGGGATGTCAGACAAAAACCTCTAACCTCACGTTGGGGGTAAGAACGGTTATTTTAACTGTCCTACATTTTTAGTTTACATAGAAGTAGCATGTATACAGAGTATTATCGAAATATCTTCAGTTATTTGGAAATTATGCTTTCCATAGTATATTATCATCATTCTCATTCTAACACCATATAGAAAAAGGTGATCACGTCCTCCCCTTCCTACAACTGCAGTTTAGTGATCTATAAAACTACTTAACCTATATCCTGGCATCCAGCACCCAGTCTGGACCCACGTACATGCCATGCTATGGCCATCACATAGCAAAATGCACAACAGGTGCTATATACACAATAAGGAAGCTGGCAACAATCTTTTATTTTTAAGATAAGTAAGATGTAAAATAACTCCAAAATAGCACAATCAGTATGATAATTTATAAGGGATAGCCTAAGATAAACTCCTAAGGATTTCACTCTGAATTGGATAAATCAGCCGTGTTAAATTAAAAAAAAACATATTGGCAGCAAAATACAGATTAAGCAAGATATTTTAATAAAGATCTATGGATAAAACATTTTACACATGATGATAAGTACAATTCAGTAATTAAAAAAATGCATTCAAAGGTGTCTATAGACTTTACAAAGAACCTTTCATGTGCCTGGGGCCTTACACGGTGGTCAATCCATCCCCCCCTCCCTCCCCTGTATATATCTACTGAAGGGTATTAGGCACCAACATGCCCCACCAACTTCATTGCCACACCCATTCCTCTCATTGTCTCTGTCATACCAGCTGTCACAGAACAAAAGTTGTAAAAACATTTGGCTGAGCAGATTATTTATGCTGGTTAGAGAATCCTTCCAGCAGTCGCAGCAGGGAGAAATATTCAGGCTTTTCCACCTCTATAGATCTCCCCTCCTCCTCTCCGTCTACAAACACAGGGCAGTGGTTGGGCTGCCATACGAGTAAGTGCAGCAGGCAGTGATTCCCTACCTCCACCCTCCTGTCCTCCTCATATGTGCTCCTGACAGGCTGGGAGCAATGCACCACTGGGTCCGTGTGACCAGTTGGTGCAGCTATAACTCTATATACTGGAGTGGCAAGGGGGGCATCTGCATGATTTCAATGGGGGGGGGGTTATGGATGGAGATCCAGGACATATTGTTTAGTTTGGGAGACAGATCAATAAAATGGACTGTCCATAGCCTCCTCCATAAAAATCCTACTTGTTTTGTTCTTAGTTTTGTAGTTTCTCCAAGGCCTTTTGTTCACTTATCCCTATGGTTGGTTCACAGGTCACCTTGGCTTGAAATTACCAAAGTTCAGATGTTTAGTTATTTGAGGAGTGGCTGAAATATTGGAGTGCATAATTTAGCTGCCCCTCTGGTAGTTGATATTCCAGAGGGTCTACTTTTTCCCGGTGTCTCTAAGGGCTCCATCACACTACCATTTATACCCTCTGAATCATGCCCGTTATGTTCTCCCGTCATGAACTCCTAATAATGGGTCATAAAAGACCCATTAATTTCAATGGGTTCCTTTTTGCATCCTTTATAATCAGTTACTGTCAGTTATTGGTTTTGTCCGTTATTGTGACGAGAGAAAGGATGGTACTTACACTAATTTGTTTCCCGTAAAAAATAACAGATGAATAACGGCCGTTATAAATTTTACATTGAAGTCTATGCATGACGAACTACCACAAATAGTATGTGTTATGCTCTGTTATTTTCATATTCCGTTATGATCTGTTATTGCTACTGAGCATGAAATAACTGACAGTACCGGACGCAACATGTCCATTATTTCAGTAGAATATCCGTTAAACTAACAAACATCTGTCATGCATTGAGATCTGTTATGAACAGTTGTGTAGTTTGTTTTTTCCATGATTCGTTATTGCATAATAAGGGGTCTATAACGGGGCGGCTCCTAACGGTAGTGTGAACCTTGCTTATATGTTTACCAATAGCAGCATTCCACTGAATACCATCTCTTCCTGAAATTCCTACAGACATGGTCCTGGTGACATAGTATTGTCATCCACTCAGTAAACTTGTCATGTCTGTTGTTAGTTTTCTTTCTTTGATGTAAGAATTTTCACCTGCTCATGATGGTAATGAAATGTAAAAAAAAAGCAGTTAGCAACCAGATTCCGGCTGTCATTACTTTGAGGGCTTTTGGAAAACAAAAGCAACAACCTAACTGGTCTTGTGTGTAACTGATCTGTGTGGTGGCATACAGAGTTCAGAATGCTTCACAGTAGAAAAATGATGGCGCTTGCTATGAAGGCCCCAGTATGCCTCCTAATAAAATCGGGCTTATACAGAGGTAGAGTAAGAATTTGTATAGTAGCCATACTACATCTCTCTGCAATTCAAAGGCAGTACAAAGCAATAGTTCAGCTGTTTCCATGAACCCTAACAAGTAGACAATTTCTGAGGCTAATTTAATACAGATTTAAACACTGAGTGCAAATGAGAGAAATGTGTAGTAAATTATTTGCCAGAAGTTTAAATATAGAATAGTGCAAATTCCTTGTAAACGAGCCAGCCAATACAAATGACCAAATATTGAGACAGTAGCATAAAATCATTGGCTGCAGTTCAGCAACACTCGTAAACTTATATTACCGTTACTTTGGTAGCATTATTTACTATAAAATCAAACAAACAAGGCCCCTGTAGGCAAGAGGAAGACTGGAAGTGAGGCAAAACCTGTTGTTTTATTATACTGCTTTATATTGTCATCAAACTTTACACAAACAGACAATTTACACCATATTACAGTGTAGATTTATTTTTATTGACTCAGTACTGTCTGCCATTGCCATTAAAGTGCTCCAGTAAGGTTAATAAAATCAATAAAAAGCTTTTAAGATCAACTTACTCCTCCTTGACTGTTATTATGCATTGCCCTTCTCAGGCTTTATTTGGCAGTGGTCTCTAGTTGGTTAATTAGAGCGCCATTTGGGGTTTGAGCAATTCTTTGACACGTCACCCATTTATTCTTAGTTGAAGCATGATGTCATACATGTTAAACAACCTTCAGCTTCAACAAAGATCATATTTAACCTGTATGTGTTAGCAATCCAGTATAATCCAATCCAAGTATAATTTAGCGATTTGTCATTCATTACCCTAAGGCCGTTTTAACGTTAGTATGGGTGCATTTTTGCCTCCATATTATGACCACAAGACACCTGACTATGCGGGTGATCAGACACACGGTTATTCCCCTATTGATCCTGCACTGTAATACAAAGCTTTTACACGCCTCAAGCATCAGCCACTACGAGCAGACACAGAGGGAGCTACAAGCCGCTTGCACAGGCACAGTTTTATTCACTCTCTTGGCCTAGCTCAGGGAGCAGGGGGAGCGGCCGCGATGTCTGGAGAGCTGTCCGCACGCGACTCACAGCTGGTGTCCGCTTGTAGCAGGGGATTGCTGCTGTGAGCAGGACATACGGGCACTGCTGGAGGCACACTCTAGGCAGTAGCATCAAATACGCTGCGGATGTGATACGTGTGACCCTACTCTTAGTCTTCTAACCCGGTAACTTCCAGACCTCTTCCTAGTAAGTCACACAGACATCATGGTGTTGTCCAACAATGAGTACATAATGTTAAAGGGGTACTCCCCTGGAAAACTTTTTTTTTTTTAAATCAACTGGTGCCAGAAAGTTAAACAGATTTGTAAATTACTTCTATTAAAAAATCTTAATCCTTCCAGCACTTATCAGCTGCTATGTGCTCCACAGAACTTTCCTTTCTGTCTGACCACAGCGCTCTCTGCTGACATCTCTGTCCATGTCAGGAACTTTCTGAAACAGGATAGGTTTGCTATGGGGATTTGCTCCTAATCTGGACAGTTCCTAAAATGGACAGAGGTGTCCGCAGAGAGCACTGTGGTCAGACAGAAAGGAAAAAAAAAAAAAAAAAAGAACTTCCCCTGGAGCATACAGCAGCTGATAAGTACTGGAAGGATTAAGATTTTTAACCCCTTAAGGACCCAGCCATTTTACACCTTAGGACCCGGCCATTTTTTGAACATCTGACCACTGTCACTTTAAACATTAATAACTCTGGGATGCTTTTAGTTATCATTCTGATTCTGAGATTGTTTTTTCGTGACACATTCTACTTTATTTTGGTGGTAAATTTTCGGCGTTAATTGCATCCTTTTTTGGAGAAAAAATCCCAAAATGTCATGAAAATTTTGAAAATTTAGCATTTTTCTAACTTTGAAGCTATCTACTTGTAAGGAAAATGGATATTCCTAATAAATTTTATTTTTCTTCACAAACGCAATATGTCCACTTTATGCTGGCATCATAAAATGGACATACTTTTGCTTTTTGAAAAAATTTGAGGGCTTCAAAGTAGAGCAGCAATTTTCAAAAATGTCACGGCATGCTGGGAGTTGCAGTTTGGCCTTCCTAGTGGTTGCCACAGTAAAGATCACTTTACTTTCACTTTCAATTCCCCCCCACCGTCGCTTCCCTACCTGAGCCAGGATCCAGCAGTCTCCAGCGACGATCAGCTGTTCCCAGGCATCTTCAGGTAAGGTACCCGGCCTCCATCTTCTTCCCACGATCCCCTCGACATCCAGGGGTGGCCAGAACGGGGGGTTGCCATGGCAACCCACTGTCCTGCTCTGCCATTGGTCAGAATCAATTCTGACTAATGGCAGAGGATAGGAGTAGATCGCAGCATTGCGACTTCACTCCTACCCTGCAAGATGATCAGGGCTGACACTGACAGCTCCAATCATCACAATTTTCCGGGTGATCGGGTCACCAGAGACCCAATCAGCCCAGAATAGGAGAAAATCACATGTCTGAATTGACATGCGATTTTCTGCGATCAACGACATGGAGGGGTCCCGGGACCCCCTCGGCATTTGCACGTCATGCCTGCTGAAGGATTTCAGCAGGCATGCCGTTCCAATCTCCGCCCAGTGAGCGGCAGAGACCGGAAAATGCCATGACGTACTCATACGTCATGGGTCCTTAAAGCCCAGGGTGCGGAGATGTACGCATACGTCATGGGTCCTTAAGGGGTTAAATAGAAGTAATTTACAAATCTGTTTAACTTTCTGGCACCAGTTGATTTAAAAAAAATTTTTCCAGTGGAGTACCCCTTATTATTTTTTCCAGTGGAGTACCCCTTATTATATTAGTTATATAATACATTTTTTCTATAATTAACATTAATGTAGTAGCTTTGTTTCGTGATGCAGAACAAGAACAGTTGTTGTAGTGGGTTTTAAAGGGGTAGTCCAGTGGTGAAAAACTTATCCCCTATCCTAAGGATAGGGGATAAGTTTGAGATCGCGGGGGTCCGACCGCTGGGGCCCCCTGCGATCTCTCTGTACCGGGGCCAGGCTCTCCGGCCAGATAGCGGGTGTCGACCTCCGCACGAAGCAGCGGCCGACACGCCCCCTCAATACATCTCTATGGCAGAGCCGGAGATTGCCGAAGGCAGCGCTCCGGCTCTGCCATAGAGTTGTATTGAGGGGGTGTGTCGGCCTCCGCTTCGTGCGGAGGTCGACACGCCCCCTTCCCGCGGACTGTCGGGGCTCCGTAGAGGAGATCACAGGGGGCCCCAGCGGTCGGACCCCCGCGATCTCAAACTTATCCCCTATCCTTAGCATAGGGGATAAGTTGTTCACCACTGGGTTCACCACTGGACTACTCCTTTAATGTCCTTTTCTGCAGACGTATGCACTTTCTCTAAGCCAGGTTGGATTTGGAATAGGACTTTTAAATGGAAATGCAACTTTTTTTCTTCATAAATAGTGACATTGATACATACATGACCACTGCAAAGTAAAAAAAATATATAAAATTACTACGTGAGTAGATTTCAGAAATGTGCTTTGAAATAAGCAAAAATCAAAAAGTTGCAGCATCTATAGAAAAGTTGCACGTGCGCAAGTACGTGCAACTTTTTTATGAAAAGAAAAATCTACTACGGAGCTTGATAAATCTCCTTCATAGTAAATGGAAATTAGTAATGTCATTATTCTCTTTACAAATCATCTAATAGTAAGTAAATAGCCTCAATTCCCCATACACCCTAGAATAATAATAAAAGCTAAGTTTTATTTGGTGAAGGCCCAGTAAATTAGTTCAAGAGTTATAATAGAATTAGTCTTCCTTTTGGCAGTAAAACCTACCCAGAATGTATATATTTCCATTGTGTACACCTGCAGGTATACATTATAGTGATAAAGAACTGATATATTAGCTGAATGTTAACCCCTTAACCTCTTCAGAACACAGGGCGTATGGATACGCCCTGCATTCCGAGTCCTTAAGGACCGAGGGCGTATCCATACGCCCGTGGGAAATCCGGTCCCCACCGCTAGCCGGTTGGGAACCGAAGCCGGATGCTGCTGAAATCATTCAGAAGGCACCCTGGCACATCGCCCAGGGGGGTCCTGAGACCCCCCCATGTCGACGATCGGAGAAAATCGCATGTCAATTCAGAGATGCGATTTTCTCCAATTCCGGGCTGATCGGTCTCTGGTGACCCGATCACCCGGAAAATAGCGCTGATCGGAGCTGTCAGCAACAGCCCCGATCAGCCTAAAGGATAGGAGTGAGGTCGCAAAGCTGCGATCTCCTCCTATCCCCTGGCATTAGTCAGAATGGAGTTCTGACCAATGGCAGCGCAGGACAGGGGTTGCCATGGCAACCCCCCGTTCTGCCCGCCCCTGGATGTCGAGGGGCTCTGGGAAGAAGATGAAGGCCGTACCTGCAGGAGAAGATGCCTGGGGACCTGGGATCTTCGCTGGAGCCTGCTGGATCCTGATCAGGTAGGGAATCGACAGTGGGGGGGGGGGGGGGGGGGGAATTGAAAGTGAAAGTAAATCGATCTTTACTGTGGCAACCACTAGGGGGGCCAAACTGCAACTCCCAGCATGCCCAGACAGCCAAAGGCTGTCTGGGCATGCTGGGAGTTGTAGTTTTGCAACATCTGGAGGGTCACAGTTTGGAGACCACTGTTACAGTGGTGCCCAAACAGTAGCCCTCAGATGTTGCCAAACTACAACTCTCAGCATGCCTTGACTGCCCAGGCATGCTGGGAGTTGTAGTTCTGTAACATCTGTCCCTTCAGATTTAGCAATTTTCATGACATTTTTGAAAATTGCTGCTCTACTTTGAAGCCCTCTAATTTTTTCAAAAAGCAAAAGTATGTCCATTTTATGATGCCAACATAAAGTGGACATATTGGGAGAGATTAATCAAAACCTGTGCAAAGGAAAAGTTGCCCAGTTGTCCATAGCAACCAATCAGATCGCTTCTTTCATTTTTAACAAGGCCTCTACCTCTACAAAATGAAAGAAGCGATCTGATTGGTTGCTATGGGCAACTGGGCAACTTTTCCTTTGCACAGGTTTTGATAAATCTCCCCCATTGTGTTTGTGAAGAAAAATAAAATGTATTTGGAATATCCAATTTCCTTACAATTAGAGAGCTTCAAAGTTAGAAAAATGCAAAATTTTCTTGAAATTTGGGGATTTTTCACCAAAAAAGGATGCAATTAACGCCGAAAATTTACCACCAAAATAAAGTAGAATATGTCACGAAAAAACAATCTCAGAATCAGAATATTCGGTAAAAGCGATTTCGCGTTATTAATTCGTAAAGTGACGGTGGTCATAATTGCTAAAAAGGGCTCAGTTCTTAAGGTGAAAAAGGGCTGCGTCCTTAAGGGGTTAAGGACGGACCCATTTTTTACCCTAATGACCAGGCTCTTTTTCATTTTTTTCATTTGACTTATTTACATGGTAATAAATTTAGAACGCTTTTTTTCAGTAGAGCGATTCCGAGATTGTTTTTTTAGATGACATATTGTACTTTATATAAGTGGTGCATTTTTGTTGACACATGCATAATTTTTTGTGAAAAACTCAAAAATATTGTGAAAAACTTTAACATTTCTGGCGTTTTAAAAAAGTTTTTTTTTATGGTGTACACTGTGCGGTAAAAGTGATGTTATATATATTCTGTGGGTCAGTATGATTATGGGGATACCCATTTTATATAGCTTTCTATGTTCTTTTTCCTTTTCTGAGCAGAATTCTTTTTCTACCATTCATTTTCCAACACCCGTAATTTTTTTTTTTTTTGTCCAACGCCATTGAGTGAGTATTTTTTTTTTGTAGGATGAGCTGTACTTTTTATTGGTATCATTTTTTGCGATATGTGCTACCTTCTGATCTTTTTTATTCCACTATTTGTACCAGAATTGGCAAATTTTGCGCTTTTTTGTTGCTGATCTTTTTTGATGATAATACAGGGCTTTTATTGGGAAAGGGGCATTTTTTTTTCACACCTCATACAGTGCATAGTGAAAGTACTCGGCCCCCTTGAACTTTTCGACCTTTTGCCACATTTCAGGCTTCAGACATAAACATATAAAACTGTATTTTTTTGTGAAGAATCAACAACAAGTGGGACACAATCATGAAGTGGAATGAAATTTATTGGATATTTCAAACTTTTTTAACAAAGAAAAAACTGAAAAATTGGGTGTGCAAAATTATTCAGCCCCTTTATTTTCAGTGCAGCAAACTCTCTCCAGAAGTTCAGTGAGGATCTCTGAATGATCCAATGTTGACCTAAAGGACTAATGATGATAAATAGAATCCACCTGTGTGTAATCAAGTCTCCGTATAAATGCACCTGCACTGTGATAGTCTGAGAGGTCCATTTAAAGCGCAGAGAGCATCATGAAGAACAAGGAAAACACCAGGCAGGTCCGAGATACTGTTGTGAAGAAGTTTAAATCCGGATTTGGATACAAAAAGATTTCCCAAGCTTTAAACATCCCAAGGAGCACTGTGCAAGCGATAATATTGAAATGGAAGGAGTATCAGACCACTGAAAATCTCGGAAGACCTGGCCGTCCCTCTAAACTTTCAGAGATACAGCCCATGATCACTCTGGA
The DNA here is from genome assembly GCF_029499605.1 of Hyla sarda. Taxonomy (NCBI): domain Eukaryota; kingdom Metazoa; phylum Chordata; class Amphibia; order Anura; family Hylidae; genus Hyla; species Hyla sarda. The sequence continues at coordinate 297,978,588 of NC_079189.1, forward strand.
TGAACTGTAGAGATCTACAGCTGAGGTGGGAGACTCTGTCCATAGGACAACAATCAGTCATATACTGCACAAATCTGGCCTTTATGGAAGAGTGGCAAGAAGAAAACCATTTCTTAAAGATATCCATAAAAAGTGTTGTTTAAAGTTTGCCACAAGCCACCTGGGAGACACACCAAACATGTGGAAGAAGGTGCTCTGGTTAGAATAGACCAAAATCGAACTTTTTGGCAACAATGCAAAACGTAATGTTTGGCGTAAAAGCAACACAGCTCATCACCCTGAACACACCATCCCCACTGTCAAACATGGTGGTGGCAGCATCATGGTTTGGGCCTGCTTTTCTTCAGCAGGGACAGGGAAGATGGTTAAAATTGATGGGAAGATGGATGGAGCCAAATACAGGACCATTCTGGAAGAAAACCTGATGGAGTCTGCAAAAGACCTGAGACTGAGATTTGTCTTCCAACAAGACAATGATCCAAAACATAGGCAAAATCTACAATGGAATGGTTCACAAATAAACGTATCCAGGTGTTAGAATGGCCAAGTCAAAGTCCAGACCTGAATCCAATTGAGAATCTGTGGAATGAACTGAAAACTGCTGTTCACAAACGCTTTCCATCCAACCTCACTGAGCTTGAGCTGTTTTGCAAGGAGGAATGGGCAAAATCTTCAGTCTCTCGATGTGCAAAACTGATAGAGACATACCCCAAGCGACTTACAGATGTAATCAAAGCAAAAGGTGGCGCTAGAAAGTATTAACTTAAGGGGACTGAATAATTTTGCACGCCCAATTTTTCAGTTTTTTATTTGTTAAAAAAGTTTGAAATATCCAATAAATTTCGTTCCACTTCATGATTGTGTCCCACTTGTTGTTGACTCTTCACAAAAAAATTACATTTTTATATCTTTATGTTTGAAGCCTGAAATGTGGCAAATGGTCGAAAAGTTCAAAGGGGCCGAATACTTTCCCTATGCACTATACTTTTATTAAAGAACTTATTATTTAATCTTTACACTTTTTACAGGTTATACTATGCTGCAATACATTTGTACTGCAGCACAGTATGATGTCCTATAGCGGGAAGGGGTTAAAACAAAAAACAACCCCCCCCCACAAAGTGTTTTATCCTCAGGCGGGATGGGACAATGGCTGATAGAAAAGCAGAAAATGAGGTTATGTAACCTTCTTATTATATATACAGTTGGGAAAAAAGTGAGGAATTTCACATATTTTTGCATTCATTTCCTAATTTTATGTGCTGTTATCCACAGTAAATCACGTTTGTCATTTCTCTGCCCAAGCCTCTAGATTCCCCAAATCACTCTGTAATATAATATTGTGCTCCTCCATGTCTATTACCTTACAGAGCTAATGTGGTAGCCTGGGGTTGTATGGAATATGGGGTGTAGCTGTGCGGTAACTAAAGGGTGTCTGGTTAACCCTTTCTATTCATGATGCCAGGGTGAGGGCTCCTCTGTAATGCTTGTCCTACCGCCACCCATCCCAAGAGCGGTAGGGAGGTATTAAATAAGTGAATGTCCACAACAGGAGAGTTTGCTGAAAACTGTTGAAACTTTTACTGAAGTTTTAAAGTCCGAAGACTAATATGCACTGTTCAACTGGATTTAGGGGATTTAGTTACGGTCCAGTAGTCACGCTAGCTTTAGCGGGGATTTGGTTTAGGACTCACGGTTAGATTCAGGCTGAGGCCGGCTGGCTTCAAGCCTAGGATTGTCTTTGCAAGTTACGCAGAACTCAACTCTCCGATGATCCGGAACCCAAGAGAGCGATCATTGGCTGCAGCTCCCTTATATGGGCAGGGGCTGGCCTTAAGCTGATTGGTCCAAAACTTCTGTCAATTATCTGTACAAAGGATCATGGTCTGACATGTGACCACACCATGTGACCTCCGAAAGATCCTAAAGCAAAACCCCAAAAAATTAACATAGTCACATGGGGTCAACAGTGACGGGGATGATACACCGGACCTCATTTATCAAAACTATTTTAACCCCTTAAGGACTCAGCGTCTTCCGTTTTTGCATTTTCCTTTTTTCCTCATCATCTTCTAAAAATCATAACGCTTTCAATTTTGCACCTAAAAATCCATATGATGGCTTATCTTTTGCGCCACCAATTCTACTTTGCAGTGATATTAGTCATTTTACCAAAAAATCCACGGCGAAACGGAAAAAAAAATAATTGTGCGACAAAATTGAAGAAAAAAAATTCATTTTGTAACTTTTGGGGGCTTCCGTTTCTGTGCAGTGCATTTTTTGGTCAAAATTACACCTTATGTTTATTCTAGGTTCATACGGTTAAAATGATACCCTACTTATATAGGTTTGATTATGTCGCACTTCTGAAAAAAATCATAACTACATGCAAGAAAATGTATACGTTTAAAATTGTCATCTTCTGACCCCTGTAACTTTTTATTTTTCCGTGTACGGGCCAGTATAAGGGTTCATTTTTTGTGCCGTGTTCTGCAGTTTTTTTTGGTACCATTTTTGTGTTGATCTGTCTTTTTGATCACTTTTTATTCATTGACCGTGCGGTTTAATTAATGATATCATTTTATAGTTCGGACATTTACGCACGCGGCGATACCACATATGTTAATTTTTATTTACACAGTTTTTTTAATGGGAAAAGGGGGGTGATTCAAACTTTTATTAGGGAAGGGGTTAAATGACCTTTGTTAACTTTTTTTTTCACTTTTTTTTTGCAGTGCTATAGCTCCCATAGGGAGCTATAACACTGCACACACTGATCTCTTATGCTGATCCCTGCAAAGCCATAGCTTTGCACGGATCAGCAAGATAGGGGCTCGATTGCTCAAACCTGTAGCTCAGGCTTGGAGCAATCAAACCCCGATCGGACACGGCGGAGACAGATAAGGAGACCTCCACCTGCATCCCAGCTGATCGGAACATCGCGATTTTATCGCAATGTCCCGATCAGCCCGACTGAGCTGCCGGGAAGCGTTTACTTTCGTTTTCAGACGCGGCGGTCAACTTTGATCGCCACGTCTTAAGGGTTAACAATGATCAGTGCCGCATGCTGTTAGCCCAGGGTCCCGGCTATTGTTAGCAGCCGGGACCGACCCGGTGTGTTGTAGGGTCACGACGTGACCCTGTTTTTCACACTGGGACCAGGCTCAGGTACGCCCTGAGTCCTTAAGAGGTTAAATAAAGTGCATATCAACCAATCACAGATCAGATTTTATTTTGCCAGAGCAGTTTAATGAAAGCTAAGCTGCATTTGGTAGCTATGGGCAACAAAGACAGTTTTTATTTTACTTTTGATAATTCTGGCCAATTGTGTGTGAAATAGGGAGATTAGATTATGAGCTCCTGGGGTCAAAGATGATAGAGTAATAGATTTCATGGGACATAGGGATGAAGGTAGTCTGGGGCGGACTGACAACACTCAGGGCCCCAGTCCAAATAAAGCAAGGGCCTCCTGTGAGAATCCGCCCCTGGCCACACCTCTGTCATGCCCCTATACCACCCAAATCCCTCCTCAGGCACCACCCCTACACACCAAATAAAATAAATAATTTTCCATTGCCAATAATACCAGTACACAAGGAGGAAATATATACCACCACACAATAACTGGTTAATACCGCCATACTGTACTGAATAAAACCCCTATACACAGACCAGTATTCCTCTATACAGGGCCCATATAGTGGTAAATATCAGCTGTACACAGTATCTGTATACCATATAAGTGATTATATAGAGGACCATATGGCAGTAGATATCAGCTGTACACAGGATTGGTATACAATATACGTGATTTTATACAGGACTATATGGTGATAGAGATCAGCTGTACACATGATCTGTATACTATATAAGTGATTATATACAGGGTCATATAGAGGTATATGGATCGCGGCCGCCATTCATCCAGACCTCCGTCCGGATCTCCCCTCTTTCATTTTTATAGGTGTCTTTAAGACACTGATATAAATGAATAGCCACGGCCCGAAGCGAGGGAGCACTGTGTTCCCTGCCCGGCCGCCCGGCGCTTCTCCTATGATGCAGGCAGCGCGCTTAGCCTGACTAGAAGAGGCCAGAGCAGCGCGGGACCTGGGACGGGAGCCAAGCTCTCAGGTACAAATTTGTGTTCCCCCACCTGTGACTCTCAAGTTGTTGTAGAACTACAGCTCCCATCATGACCTTCTGTCTGTGCATGATGGGAGTTGTAGTTTGCAACAGCTGGAAAGTCAGAGTGGCAAAGTTTATGTAGGTTCTGGTTGCACAGCAGCATCACTAATTCTGGGGGCACAATGGCAACACTAACTCTGGGGGCACAGTGGCATCACTAATTCTGGGGGCACGGCGGCATAATTAATTTTGGGGGCACATTGGTATCATTCATTCTGGGGGCTCAGTAGCATCATTAATTTTGGGGGCACAGCAGGATCATTAATTCTGGGGGCACAGTGGCATCATTAATTCTGGGGGCACAGTGGCATCATTAATTTTGGGGGCATAGCGGCATCATTAATTCTGGCGGCACAGTGGCATCACTAATTCTGGGGGCACAGCGGCATTAATTCTGTGCTGCACAGCGGCATCATTAATTCTGGGGGAACAGTGGCATCACTAATTCTGGGGGCACAGTGGCATCATTAATTTTGTGCAGTACAGTGGCACAGTGGCATCATTAATTCTGAGGGCACAGTGGCATTCTTAAATCTGGGGCACAGTGGCATAAATAACTCTGGGGCACAGTGGCATCATTAATTCTGGGGACACAGTGGCATAAATTATTTGGGGCACAGAGGTACAATTAGTCGGTACAGGGCACACTGTTTGTCGATAATTTATTTGGGGGCATAATGTGTGGCAATAATATTGCAGGAGAATAGCGTGTGGCAGTAAAATTGCAGGGGAATAGTGTGTGGCAGTAATATACGAGGGGCATAGTATGTGGCAGTAATATATTCATGGGGTACAGTGTATGGCAGAATTATTTTCGGCGGTAAAGTGTGTGGCAGTAATATACCAGGGGTACAGTGTGTGGCAGTTTTATATTCAGGGACACAGTGTGCGGCAGTATTATATTCAGGGGTACAGTATATGGCAGTATTCAGGTCATACATCCTTCACACTTCAGTTGCTCATTTGCTCTTTCCTTCATGGCACTGAGGACACTATTTGTGAACCAGGCCTTAGTGTTTAGCTCGGACCTTCACCGGATGACAGACGTGGATAAGCGGACCCTCACTAGAAATAGTTGAGTACCCCTGCTGTAGGCCCCAGTTAGCTCAGCTGACTCTAAGGTAGGAGTGGTTCCGTTTTGACTACTTGGAGTAATGTAGAGTAACTTAACTGCAAACCCATAGGGAATCATGTGAGAACCCTGCTGTCTTCTGTAGCAGTAGCTCTATACAGTCTTTTTTTTTTTTTTAACACAGTTTGTCTAAAATCATGGGGCTCCCATCATCTTCCTCCCTCCGCTGAATCCAGACATTCTCCACCAGAGAGCAATCTATTTGGATTCAAGGTAATTGTCTGTTATCCTGTGTTGTACAGGGAGGGGTGTACTGGATTGGAAAGAATCCCAGATAAAGAAGAGGGTTAACTACCAAGCTGCTACAAGTCAGTGAATTGAATCAACAGGGTGACTCCCCCTCCCACAAACCAAAATGCAATTCTGAAATTATATAAATCTTTCTCGAGAACAGAATTTTAACCCAAGAAGACAACACCGTCTCAAAGCTGCACCCCAGACAGACAAGCCTTACATTTATTCAAGGCAAAATTATGCAAAATAAAAAGGTTGCTTCATATTTTATCATAAGAGATAAACTACATACTGAAAAAACACAAGAAAAACAAAAGAAAACAAACTATGAATGCTGCTCTAACAGAACTCTGAGAAAAACAGGACAGATAAAATGCAGCCCCCTCCTGCCTTCAGCGTCAAGCATCTCATACACAACCCCTGACGAAATGTAGCCCCTGACGTGCACGTACCTGATTCACTACAGATGTGCCGTGTCCCACACCCTAGCTGTAAATAACAACTAAGCCCCAATCCATTGCTGAACTACAATACAGGAGCGTCAAACCAAACAGAACAGCAGACCAGTACAGATTAGGAACATGTCAAAATCAAGGAGAGGCAAGGGTTAAAACAAATAACCAGCCAAAGAATGATCAGTGACATGCAATGAAATACAGATAAAAAACACTACAAAATAATAAACAGACATATCAAGACACAAGATCAGGATTAGTATATAGCAGCCAAAACTCAACACAAACCAACATATGCTAAAGTCCTACTGTTTAAACACAAACACTGAATTTTATCTTTGGAGATCCAGAATTACAACCAAACAAAAACAGTAGTGACATACTCAGAGACACAGAAGTTTATCAATAGCCTTCTTAAGCAGCCTCACTGAGAGATTATATTCTGCTTGTAACACTCACATTTCCGAAGACTGGAACACTGATGATAGTGGATCCGCTGGACCTGTGTGGTAGATGACTCGGACTGTACCAGGGAGCAGAGTCTAAGGTGCCGCTGGTTTTCACCAGAGCCCGCTGCAAAGTGGGATGGACTTGCTGCGGCAGGCAGCACCCAGGTCGCTACCCCTGGCACGGATGGACCACACAAGCGGCTGAGGAGATTCGAGGCACAGGTGAGATGAGGCAACTTGTGGTCTGAATAGAAGGAGGTCAGGGCAGACGGCACAGTAGCATAGTCAGGAACAAAGCAAATAGTCAGTATGCAGGTGGCAAAGGAGCAAGGTCAGGTCACCGAGCAAGGGTATGATACATGGCAACCCGTTAAGGACCCAGCCAATTTTCAGTGTAGGACCCGGCCATTTTTTTCACATCTGACCACTTTAAGCATTAATAAATCTGGGATGCTTTTATCTTTCATTCGGATTCCGAGATTGTTTTTTCGTGACATATTCTACTTTATGTTAGTGGTAAACTTTCATTGATACTTGCATAAGTTCTTGGTGAAAAATTCCAAAATTTCATGAAAAAATTGAAAATGTTGCATTTTTTTTTTACTTTGAATCTTTCTGCTTGTAAGGAAAATAGAGATTCCAAATAAATTATATATTGATTCACATATACATTATGTCTACTTTATGATTGCATCATAAAGTTGACATGTTTTTACTTTTGGAAGACATCAGAGGGCTTCAAAGTTCAGCAGCAATTTTCCAATTTTTCACAAAATTTTCAAAATCGAAATTTTTCAGGGATCAGTTCAGTTTTGAAGTGGATTTGAAGGGCCTTCATATTAGAAATACCCCACAAATGACCCCATTAAAAAAAACTGCACCCCTCAAAGTATTCAAAATGACATTCAGTAAGTGTGTTAACCCTTTAGGTGTTTCACAGAAACAGCAGCAAAGTGAAGAAGAAAATTCAAAATCTTCATTTTTTACACTCACATGTTCTTGTAGACCCAGTTTTTGAATTTTTGCAAGGGGTAATAGGAGAAAAAGTCCCCCAAAAACTCTTGAGTAAGGAAATACCTCATATGTGTATGTCGGGCACAGTAGAGGGCTCAGAAGGGATGGAGCAACAATGGGATTTTGGAGAGTGAATTTTAATGAAATGGTTTTTGGGGGGCATGTCACATTTAGGAAGCCCCTATGGTGCCAGAACAGCAGAACCCCCCCCCCCCCACATGGCATACCATTTTGAAACTACACCCCTAAAGGCACATAACAAGGGGTCCAGTGAGCCCTAACACCCCACAGGTGTTTGACGACTTTTCGTTAAAGTCGAATGTGTAAATGAAAAAAAAATGTTTTCACTAAAGTGGTTTTTTCCCCAAATTTACCATTTTTACAAAAGGAAATGGGAGAAAATGCCCCCCAAAATTTGCAACCCCATCTCTTCTGAGTATGGAAATACCCCATGTTAGGATGTAAAATGCTCTGCGGGCGAACTACAATGCTCAGAAGAGGAGTCATATTTTGCTTTTAGAAAGCAAATTTTGCTGAAATGGTTTTTGGTGGGCATGTCGCATTTAGGAAGCCCCTATGGTGCCAGCACAGCAAAAATAAACCCACATGGCATACTATTTTGAAAACGACACCCCTCAAGGAACATAACAAGGGCTACAGTGAGCCTTAACACCTCACAGGTGTTTTACGACTTTTTGTTAAATTTGGATGTGTAAATGAAAAAAAAAATTTCACAAATATGCTGTTTTTTCCCCAAATTTAAAATTTTTACAAGGGGTAATAGGAGAACATGACCCCCAAAATTTGTAACCCCATTTGTGGACGTCAAGGGCTCCGCTACCGAACTACAATGCTCAGAAGAAAAAGAGCACCATTGAGCTTTTGGAGAGTGAATTTATTTGGAATGGAAGTCAGGGGCCATGTGCGTTTACAAAGCCCCCGTGGTGCCAGAACAGTGGACCCTCACCCCATTTGTGACCCCATTTTGGAAACTACACACCTCACAGAATTTAATAAGGGGTGCAGTATTTACACCCCACTGGCGTTTGAAAGATCTTTGGAACAGTGGGCTGTGCAAATGAAAAATTACTGTTTCAAAAATCTGTCAGACACCTGTGGGGTGTAAATGCTCACTGTACCCCTTATTACGTTACGTGAGGGGTGTAGTTTCCGAAATGGGCCACATGTGGGTGGGGGGGTCCATTGTTCTGGCACTATGGGGACTTCGTAAACACACGTGGCCTTCAATTCCTGACACATTTTCTCTTCAAAAGCCCAATGTCGCTCCTTCTCTTCTGAGCATTGTAGTGCACCAGCAGAGCACTTTACATCCATGGGGTATGTTCTTACTCAGAAGAAATGGGGTTACAAATTTTGGGGGGCTTTTTTCCTATTTTCCCTTGCAAAAATGAAAAATTTAGGGTAACACCAGCATTTCAGTGAAAATTTTTTTTTTTCATTTTCCCATCCAACTTTAACGAAAATTCATCAAACACCTGTGGGGTGTTAAGGCTCACTATATCCCTTGTTACATTACGTGAGGGGTGTAGTTTCCAAAATGGGGTCACATGTGGGTATTTATTTTTTTGCGTTTATGTCAGAACCACTGTAAAATCAGCCACCCCTGTGCAAATCACCTATTTAGGCCTCAAATGTACATGGTGTGCTCTCACTCCAGAGCCTTGTTGTGCGCCCGCAGCGCATTTTACGCCCACATATTGGGTATTTCCGTACTAAGGAGAAACTGCGTTACAAATTTTGGGGGTCTTTTTTTTCCTTTTACCACTTGTGAAAATAAAAAGTATGAGGCAACACCAGCATGTTAGTGAATATTTTTTTTTTTTTTTACACTAAGAGGCTGGTGTAGCCCCCAACTTTTTCTTTTCATAAGGAGTAAAAGGAGAAAAAGACCCTCAAAATTTATAGTGCGATTTCTCCCGAGTACGGAAATACCCCATATGTGGCCCTAAACTGTTTCCTTGAAATACAACAGGGCTCCGAAGTGAGAGAGCACCATGTGCATTTGAGGACTAAATTAAGGATTGCATAGGGGTGGACATAGGGGTATTCTATGCCAGTGATTCCTAAACAGGGTGCCTACAGCTGTTGCTAAACTCCCAGCATGCCTGGACAGTCAGTGGCTGTCGAGAAATGCTGGGAGTTATTGTTTTGCAACGGCTGGAGGCTCCGTTTTGGAAATACTGCCGTACAATACATTTTTCATTTTTATTGGGGGGGGGGGGGGACAGTGTAAGGGGGTGTATATGTAGTGTTTTACCCTTTATTATGTGTTAGTGTAGTGTAGAGTATTTAGGGTACATTCGCACCGGCGCAGGTTTACAGTGAGTTTCCCGGTAGCAGTTTGCGCTGTGGCGAAAAATTTGACGCAGCTCAAACTTCAAGCAGGAAACTTACTGTAAACTTGCCCGTGTAAATGTACCCTGTACATTCACATGGGGGGGGGGGGGGGGGCAAACCTCCAGCTGTTTCAAAACTACAACTCCCAGCATGCACTGACAGACCGTGCATCCTGGGAGTTGTAGTTTTGCAACAGCTGGAGGCACACTGGTTGGAAAACCTTCAGTTAGGTTCTGTTACCTAACTCAGTATTTTCCAACCAGTGTGCCTCCAGATGTTGCAAAACTACAACCTTCAGCATGTACTGATGCTAGGAGTTGTAGTTTTGCAAGACCAGGAGGGCTACAGGGTATGTGGGCTTCAGCGCCGGTCCACTGTTGGTTTCATCGTTCTTCACCGCATATTGTGGGTGGGCAGTTTTTCTAAGTACGAACGGCACCCGCTCCAATAGATGAGGCATCAACCTCCAAAGCAAAGGGCCTCTCCGGATCTGGTCTTGTAATCATAGGAGCAGGGGCAAACACAGACTTTAAACGGGAGAAGGCCTCTTCAGCCTCTTGAGGCCAAGACTTAGGATTAGAAGTCTTCTTAGTGAGAGCCACGATTGGAGCAACCAAGGATGAAAAATGTGGGATAAATTAACGATAATAGTTAGCGAATGCCAGAAAGCGTTGAATAGCACATAGGCCCGAAGGACGAGGCCAATCCAATACTGAACACAATTTATCTGGATCCATCTGCAGGCCCGATGAGAGACAATGTAGCCAAGAAACGGAAGGCTAGACTTCTCGAACAGGCATTTCTCCAGTTTGGCGTAGAGATGATTCTTCCATAGTCTCTGAAGAACCAGACGAACATGAGTACGATGTTCCTCTAATTTGGAAGAGAAGATCAGGATGTCATCTAGGTATAACGACAACACAGGTGTAGAGAAGATCACGAAAGTTATCATTGACAAACTCTTGAAAAATGGCTGGAGCATTGCAGAGACCAAATAGCATTACGAGATACTCAAAATAGCAAATATTGAAGGCTGTTTTCCATTCATTTCCCTTGCGGATATGAATGAGGTTATACGATCCATGTAAGTCCAACTTAGAGAAACCCTTGGCACCATGTAGACGGTCAAAATTCCTTTTGCAGATTCTCCTGGATGTACTCATGAGGCGATAGAGGGTAAATCCTTCCACGAGGAGGAGTGGTACCAGGCAGAAGATTTATAAGGCAGTCGTAAGGATGATGTGAAGGCAGAGCCTGTTTCTTGCAGAATACGTCAGAGAAATCTTGGTAAGGTGGCAGTAGGCCAAGTAAAGGAGGAAGACAAGAAGCAACTATAGGCTGAACTGGTTGGAGGATTTTGACAGGATTGTCCCCAGTGAATTATTTCTCCAGTTCTCCAATCCAGTTGCGGAGAATGGCGTTGCAGCCAAGGAAGAACGATCCACTTGCATAGCCTCTTCGGCAAGAGGCGCAGGAAACTGAAGAGGTGGATGTTGAAACACAGGTGCCAGGCGAGGAAATCTCCATGTTTGGGCTGGTTCCCTCTCTAAGCACAGTTCCTCCTGACTCTCAGAAAAATGCACATCAATGCGTGTGGCCAAGTGGATAAGTTCAGTCAAAGAAGATGGTGGATCACGTGCTGTGAGGGCATCCTTAATCCTGCTTGACAGTCCTTTTTTGAATGTGGCAAACAAGGCCTCATCATTCCATGTAAGTTCTGAGGCTAGAATGCGGAATTGAACCGCGTAGTCACCAACGGAAGAATTCCCTTGACAGAGGTTCAGCAAAACCGTCTCAGCAAAAGAGGCACGTGCAGGTGCTGGCGAAGAAAGCTGACAAATTGGAGGATCACCACGGTCCCAAAGGGGGGTAGCCTAGGCCTTGGCTTTTCCAGACAGTAGACTAATGACAAAGGCCACCTTCGCATGTTCCGTCGGAAACTGTTCAGACATGAGCACTGTGTGAAAAAGCCCTGCATAACTTGGAATCACCATCATATTTAGAAGGTAAAGGCAGACGTAGCTGAGAGCCAGAAGACACTGCAGGAACTGGTGGTGGGAGTGGCAAGTTTGCGGTACCTGCTGCTGTTGCTGCTGCAAGGCCAATAGCTGTTGCATCATAGCAGACAGTTGGGTAAGTTGCTGCTCCTGTCATACCAATTGCTGAGACTCATGTACCTCAGCGGGATCCATGGCCGGATCTTACTGTAACACTCATGTTTCAGTAGACTGGAACATTGTTGATAGTGGATCCGCTGGACCTGTGTGGTTGATGACTTGGACCGTACCAGGTAGAAGAGTCTAAGGTGCCGCTGGTTTTCACCAGTGCCCGCCGCAAAGCGGGATGGACTTGCTGCGGCAGGCGGCACCCAGGTTGCTACCCCTGGCACGGCTCGACCACACAGGTGGCTGAGGAGATTCGAGCCACAGGTGGGATAAGGCAACTCGTGGTCTGGATAGCAGGAGGTCAGGGCAGACGGCACAGTAGCGTAGTCAGGAACGTAGCAAATAGTCAGTAGGCAGGCGGCAAAGGAGCAAGGTCAGGTCACGGAGCAAGGGTATGATACATGGCAAGGCAATACACAGGAATGCTTTCTCTAAGGCTCTAGGGCAACAAAGATCCGGCAGGGAAGTGTGGGAGGTGGAGGAATTTATCAATGAGCCACAGGTGTTACTTCACTAATGGGCGCACTGGCCCTTAAAATCTTAAATCTCCTGCGAGCGCGTGCCCTTGGGGTCGGAAACACATGCGGCAGAGCAGAGAGGCAGAGGCGGGGCAGGAGAAGCACCAGGTGAGTGAGGGGCTGGGATTCGCATGCGGGCGCGATGCGAATCCCAGCCCGGCCGGCAGCAGCAGGTAACGGGACTATGCGCTCACGGCCAGCGTGTGCGGCCGGAGCACATAACATAACACTGCTATTCCTAATTCAACTAAAACACTGCATACTCCAGAATTTCCCCTAATCCGGCAATTTCTACATTTATTGAATATATATACTGCAAATATGAAACACAATTTATCCCATGAAATTATGTCTTTAGCATTTACTAAAACCATTCACAAATTCTCCTACTATGTTAATTACACATTTCTTTGTCTACAGTATGTGACATACAAGCCCCTCCCCTCTCTGAAAGGTCTGGATGCCATTTTGAGATATAAACCTATCATACCTCACATAAGAGATAGGAAAAAGAAGTTCGATTTTACATCTTCCATTCCCATAGAAATATAAGATTCATGTTAGATATAACATGTGCTGTATATATATATATATATATATATATATATATATATATATATTTACGTTTATATAGTAGACAATATTACAGACTTCACAATAACATACATACACATAAACTTCACAGAAAGCTTCTGTCTATAACTTCCTATTTTCTTCACTTTTAAGTCAACTTAACTTGTCAACATTTCCCATAACCTTCTGTCTTTCAAATGCTGATTACTCAGTATTCCATCACTGTCACATCCTGACTTCCTTTTTAACTACTTACATCCCTTTATTCCCACTATAGCACTACTTTCCATATGTTTTCCAAACAAATGAATAATGATTTTGTATGTTTTTTTAGGGCACTAGGGCACTCCCCCTCTTCCCTCCCTCTCTTATTCCTGCCTTATTCTATAAAAGCTTATTGGGATGTTGTCCCTCTATCAGGATAGAGGCTTCCCATTTCCCAGAAAAATTACCCTCTGTAGAGGTCTCTCTTTTAATTCCTAGAGATCGGTTGAGGGGGTGCATCAGGGATAATTCCCTCTTAACCCCTTAAGGACTCAGGGTTTTTCAGTTTTTGCACTTTTTTTCCTCCTTACCTTTTAAAAATCATAACCCTTTCAATTTTCAATCCATATTATGGCTTATTTTTTGCGTCACCAATTCTACTTTGCAGTGACATTAGTCATTTTACCCAAAAATTCACGGCGACACGGAAAAAAAATAATTGTGCGACAAAATCGAAGAAAAAACGCCATTTTGTAACTTTTGGGGGCTTCCGTTTCTACGCAGTCGATATTTAGGTAAAAATAACACCTTAATATTATTCTGTAGGTCCATACGGTTAAAATGATACCCTACTTATATAGGTGTGCTTTTGTCGTACTTCTGGAAAAAATCATAACTACATGCAGGAAAATGTATACGTTTAAAAATGTCATTTTCTGACCCCTATCACTTTTTTATTTTTCCACGTATAGGGCGATATGAGGACTCATTTTTTGCGCCGTGATCTGAAGTTTTTATCGGTACGATTTTTGTTTTCATCGGACTTTTTGATCACTTTTTATTCATTTTTAATGGTATAAAAAGTGACCAAAAATATGCTTTTTTGTACTTTGGATTTTTTTGCGCGTACGCCATTGACCGTGTGGTTTAATTAACGATATATTTTTATAGTTCGGACATTTACGTACGCGGCGATACCACATATGTTTATTTTTATTCACACTGTTTTATTTTTTATGGGAAAAGGGGGGTGATTCAAACTTTTATTAGGGAAGGGGTTAAATGACCTTTATTAACACTTTTTTTTTACTCTTTTTTTGCAGTGTTATAGGTCCCATAGGGACCTGTAACACTACACACAATGATCTCTCATGCTGATCACTGGCGTGTATTAACACGCCTGTGATGAGTGTTATCGGCGCTTGACTGCTCCTGCCTGGATCTCAGGCACGGAGCAGTCATTCGTCGATCGGACACCGCGGCGGTCTTGAACAGCCCGACTGACTAGCTGGGATAGTTTCACTTTCGCTTTAGAAGCGGCGGTCAGCTTTGACCGCCGCTTCTAAAGGGTTAATAGCGCATATTTTCACGATCGGCGATGTGTGGTATTAGTCGCGGGTCCCGGCCGTTGATGAGCGCCGGGACCGACGCGAAGTGATGCGGGGTCATATAACGGGAGCCGGCGCAGGACGTAAATATACATCCTGCGTCGTTAAGGGGTTAATTACTTAACAGGCTCCCTGTCTTATACAAACCCCACAAAACAAAACACACATATATGGACAAACAGAGACCAACCACATATTACTCAAATAACATATCCTCTATAAAGGGTTCTTTTGACTCGAAGGAAAAACATTATACTGAAAGTATGCATACCTACCCCCTCAGACAAAGGAGTAGGATCAGCCCGGGAAGCACAAAGGTGGCAAAATAAAGTCTTACCCTACAGCGCTGCTTTATTAATCTGTAGTTCTAGGTTTCACTGCTCCTCCTCGAGGTCCGAAGGTTCGGTAATGCAGCTTTTTCAGTCATCTTCGAGCCCACCCAGAGAAACGCCAAATTGATAGGGAATTCAATGGATTTCTTCATATGTTGTTTGATTTCTAATCAGTAGTTATAAGTTACTAGGCCTAGGAGAAGATAGACACAAACTCCAAAGCTGTGTGGGTTTACTTACAGAGACCAAGATTCTTATAGCACACAAGAGAGAGGATGGCTCAATGCCAAATTATACGTAGCTACAAACATATGTCTAATCTCATAAGCAGGAAATAAGGCTTCAAACTGAATGGCCTTGAAGGTTTCTTGTAAGCTCAGCAATAGTAACATTGAATCACAGGCTCCCTGGCCACAATTGCTATTAAATGAATGAAAAAAATACAGACAAGATGGCAAGCAGAGCAGAGTTGACACAGCTCACCCTTATGCCCTCGCCACGACACGGACAGGACCGAACCCCAGTCCAGCAAATGCAGTAGAAATGAAGAGAAAGTCCAGCGTGGCAATTCAAGCAATACTTGGTACTTTATTCAGCAATCAGCCAACATGGAAGACAGGTGACGCGTTTCGGCCACAGTGCGTAGCCTTAGTCGTACGTAGACAAGATGGCAACTTATAGACAACATGGCTGATATACAAGATGTATAGAGTATAAAATATAAAAGGAGTATATGAAAACGTATATAAAAACGTATAACAAGCTGACTTTCCTCACATCTCCTCTCTATGTAGGTCGCAGATGCGGCTCACACAGAGAGGAGGTTTTTCAACTGTGTGCACGCAAGCCGCACACACAGCTGAAGAAGCAGCGTCAGCCTGCCTGGGGATCCGGGATAATTGTCCCGGATACCCAGTAGCGATGGCTGCAGGCCCTTTACCAGGCCCTTGGACCACATCCAATGATACATTGTGTGAGAAAAAGAGATTAGATTGTGAGCTCCTTGGGACAGGGAACATAGAAGGGATATATGTTACACTAAAAACATTGGGCATGACATTAGTTAGTTTAACTTGAGACCTGTGGTACCTAATGGACTTCATTACTGATGAACCTGATGGACTCCATTACTAGTCAATGCAACCAGTCATGATTTGTTTATATCCATTTGTAGAAAGGAAGCCATGATGCTAATGTGAACAAAACCTAATCTCCACTTCAGTCATTCAGGCATTTTACAA
Organism: Hyla sarda; assembly: GCF_029499605.1. Classification (NCBI taxonomy): domain Eukaryota; kingdom Metazoa; phylum Chordata; class Amphibia; order Anura; family Hylidae; genus Hyla; species Hyla sarda. Next base: position 297,994,836 of record NC_079189.1, read on the forward strand.
CCACATTTTAAAATCTGGACTTTTTCTCTAAGGGTTTATTCACACCACGACTATGCAATACGGCCACCAGATCAGGTGGGGGAGTTTAAAAACTGGCCGCTGCCATACCCCCACCAAACCTGCACCATACCTCATTGAGATAGTGACTCCGGTTGGCTCATTTTTGAACCGTACTAGTTTTATTGCCAGATTAAAAACAGTCCGGAAAGAAAACCAGATACGGTCCAAAAATAAGTAAACCTTGAACTTTTTCAAAACTATATATCAGTATGCCCAGCTGCTCCTGCTCTATAACATGACGCCTGCTCATTAGATAGCATTTTTAATGTGACAGGTTCCTTTTAACCTATTCCTACCCCATGACTTATATTTACTTTATAATTGGAATACGTTAATGCAAAATAACTTATATTTACATTATGATGCAAAAGCAATCAATGAAGCAAGCGTAGTAGCTTATTTCATAGACTGTGAGTAAGACTGCTTTAAAAAAAAATGGTACAGATAAAAATTTTCAGACCATGGTGCAAAAAATGAACCCTCATGAAGCCCTATATATGGAAAAATTAAAAGAATTATAGGGGTTAGAAGAGGAGGACAATTTTAAAGCCTACCCATCAGATCCAACAAAAAAATTTTTTTTAAATATATCACTCAGTACCTAATCCTGGCCATGTACATCTAATTTTTCTGTGTCTAGCACCTTTATTTATTTTTTTATTACACTTTTAATTTAGCTCATTAGTCTGAATTCCTCTCAAAGTGAGGGGGCAGGGCCTCACTGTGCAGGTCTCCGCCCCCTCCCTCAGTATGCTGTCTGCTCACATTTCCCCTAGCATTAGCAAAACTACAACTCCCAGCTTGTCCTCACTGACAGTAGCGGGACACAAGCTGACAGTGGGAGGATTTTTCCTCCAGCTGTGAGCCCTGCACTCACAGCTGTCAATCAAGGAAGTGTGTCCATGACATAGTTGATGACGCATGGACACAGCACGACTAGTATGTGTCCAAGCAGGCAGGGGGGGGGGCAGTTGTTTGACTGGCTTTTTCAGTATGAAATACTGAAAATGTTCTAATGAAAGCAATTGCAAAACCTATTGGTTATACATGCTTTACAACTTATCAAAAGTTTTTGTATCTGACAGTGCCCATTTAAGCATACTAATTTATTAGTATTATTATAATTTATTAGTAAAATAAAACAAAACTTATATAAATTAGTTATCGTTGTAATTGTATTGACCTACAGAATAAAGATAACATGTCATTTTAACTGTAAAACGCACTGCGTAGAAACAAACCTACCCACCCACTCCCCAAAAAAGTTGCATAATTGCATTTTTCAATTTTGTCCAACAAGCAATTTTTTTTGGCTTCACTGTAGATTATGTGGCAAAATGTGTAATTACAAGTAACAATTTGTTCTGCATGAAAAAAAACTTAAATGGCCTTGTAGAGGAGACATTAAAGACTTATGGCTATTAAAAGGCCAGGAGAAACAAAACAATATGCAAAAATTAAAGTCGGCTCTTAGGCCCGAAACAGGCTGCATCAATAAAGTGTTAAAAGAAATGACAAATAAAAAATGTCTTAACACACAAAGACAAAAGTCAGGCAAAATAATGTCATACTTTAAAAAAATATAATATAAGCCAGTTACATTTAAAAAAAAAACGTAAACTAGTACATGAAAAGTAAACTACACAAGCTCCGAAGACTAAATAAAAAGTAAACAGAAGTGATATTTACATCACAGGACAAATATTTATGTACATAAAAGATCAGAAATCCAATATGTGTTTATTTCATAATTTGATAATTAACATAAATTGGGAAATGACTACAGTTATGTTTTAAATATATTTAGAGACAAACTATAGAGACATTTACATATTTAGAGACAAACTGTAACAAAAGTACAACTAGATATAAATAATAAACTTAAAGGGGATACCCCTTGATTACAACTTATCACCTTTCAATAGGATAGGTAATAAGTGGCTGATCAATAGGAGTCTGACTGCTTGGACCTCCTGAGTTTAAATCCTGAGTGCCCTTGTTTGAATAAAACACTGCTATACTCAGCTTTAGCCATCCCATATAATTTAAATTTAATGGTAGAATCCTTATCCTAGTGACTACCCCCTTCATACATTAAAGTGAATTCACATACATTAATTGACAAAACAAATAATGCACCCAAACAGAGATGTTGGATTGCTGCAAATCTTGGCCTGCAGTTATGTCTCATGCAGACAGATATGTAAATTATTACAGGTGTGATCTTATTAGACACTGGGTCTTGCCACAAGAAGATGTAAAAGTACTTCCACTGCTGCCCTATAAAAAGGCTCTCCGAGGCTACTTTTAAGTAGTGTACCTTTTAATGACTGACCGTTAACTGCTAGACATGCCTCTGTGATGCATCTAAAAACATTTAGCATAGTTAGACTTTGAGAGGACTGCATTAATGGACTGAGAGAAGAAGGGTGCTAATTTTGAGAATTTGCCTGCCATCCTGACCAATCTGTAAGTAGGCTCAGACCGATCACCAACAAAAAGTATGGTGTGATCCGTCGACAAGAATGAGCAGTCACTGCTGTTTCCTTGTCCACTATCCATAACCAAATGGCACCTTCATTTCACACCCATCTCTGCCTAGACCATTTTCAGGTGCTTAGCAAAAGGAAATTGGTGTCAAGGCTCTCATTACATTTCCTATAATTGACAGACAACAACCTGCACACCTTCATTTGTAGTGATGTCAACGAGAATACTGGGTTACTATGGTTTGAAACCATATCTTCTTTAACAATGAATCCAGGTTCTGTTTTGGATCCAAGGATGGTCGGATCAAGGAACGGGGGCCTTGTGGTGAGCACTTCAATCCTGCCTTGGCTGCACATTGCCCCAACTGGTGTGATGATCTGGAAAGCCATTACATATGATATTCTGTCATTACATGTGATAAGTGCAGGACATCCTGTTGCCTCTGTGTTGCTTCTCGTGGCAAGGTTTCCAATGGGCATTTTTTTTGCTTCAAAATAATTCTCAGTCACACAGCCAGGGTTTCCTAGGAATGTTTCTGCGAGATAGCAACACTTCCTTGGCCTCATTTGTCACTAGATTTAATGCCAATTGATTTATGGGACTAGCAGGGATGGCAGCTTTGGCAACCTACGTGTATGAACAATGAAACTATGTGGTTGTTATATTTTACCTGAGGTTGCTTATCTGTTTGCTTTAGGTTACTTAGGTTCAGAAAATTTAGATCTAAGCTAGCTGAAAACAAACTCTGACCAGTCTTTTTGGGGGCCAGGAGGACATTTGTTTGTCAATATTTAAAATGTGACTTTCGGCCTTTGTTCTAGACTAAATGTTTGTATTTGTCACGCTTTTCCTGAATTGTAATTTTCCCATGTATAACATGCGTTTCTAATGATTTCCTGGTTCACCATTGTTTTTCTATGAAGTATAAAGTAAAGGTATTCTGGGCAACTGCCACACATAATACAGATACTGTATGTATGTCTTCTTTTTCTACAATGCACTGTATTTAATTCGGAATCAGAGTTTAGAATTGATCAAGGACCTTTATTTAATCCAAACAAAATGAATTTATCATACGAGTGTGCAGGATGCAAATGTACTACAGGATGCCATACGGAACCTGTATGCTTCTATGTCCAATTGTATCTCATCTAGTACCCAGACTTGAGGTGACCCACTCACTTACATATACCATCATTACATTAACACATACTGTATGAAGTCCTTTATAATTTCATTTTGAAAAGTCCAGAAAAAGACAAGACAAGAAAATATGCAGCAAAATACGGCATGTGCGAGTCTACCCTTAATGTTGCGTATACATTTTATATTTGTAAACCCTCTGTGTCAGTGGAAGCGAACCTGTCTGGTCTTGTACTGGACTTTTCAAAATGAAACTATAAATGTAAATTTTATATCATTATAAATATTAAATATATATATATTCACTGACAAAGTTATGCACCAAGACGGAGTTGTTGGAATGGAATAAAACTTCACACAGTATGTGTTAATGTAATGATGATATATGTAAGTGAGTGGGTCACCTCAAGTCTGGGTACTAGAAGAGATACAATTGGACATAGAAGCATACAGGTTAGAAGCATACAGGAGCCACCAAACGGACTCTTCTCCCCCAGGCCAGCATATAACACTGGCCACAAGCCACATATGTACACTGCTCAAAAAAAGGGAACACTAAGACAACACATCCTAGATCTGAATGAATTAATTGTATGAAATACTTTTGTCTTTACATAGTTGAATGTGCTGACAACAGAATTACACAAAAATGATCAATGGAAATCAAATTGATCAACTCATGGAGGTCTTCATATGGAGTCTCACTCAAAATCAAAGTGGAAAACCACACTGCAGGGTGATCCAACTTTGATGTAATGTCCTTAAAACAAGTAAAAATGAGGCTTAGTAGTGTGTGTGTCCTCCACATGCCTGTATGACCTTCCTACAACGCCTGGGCATGCTCTTGATGAGGTGACGGATGATCTCCTGAGGGATGTCCTCCCAGACCTGGACTAAAGCATCCCCCAACTCCTGGACAGTCTGTGGTGCAACATGGTGTTGGTGGATGGAGCGAGACATGATGTTCCAGATGTGTTCAATCTGATTCAGATCTGGGGAACAGGCAGGCCAGTCGATAGCATCAATGCCTTCCTCTTACAGGAACTGCTGACACACTCCAGCCACATGAGGTCTAGCATTGTTTTGCATTAGGAGGAACCCAGGGCCAACCGCACCAGCATATGGTCTCAGAAGGGGTCTGAGGATCTCATCTCGGTACCTATGGGCAATCAGGCTACCTATGGCAAGCACATGGAGGGCTGTGCGTCTCCCAAAGAAATGCCACCCCACACCATTACTGACCCACCGCCAAACCAGTCATACTGGTGGATGTTGCAGGCAGCATAACGTTCTCCACAGCATCTCCAGACTCAGTGTGAACCTGCTTTAATCTGGGCACCAGTGGCGAATTTGTCAATCTTGATGTTTCCTAGCAAAAGCCAAACGTCCTGCACGGTGTTGCGCTGTAAGCACAACCCCCACTTATGGACGTCGGGCCCTCACACTACCCTCACGGAGTCTGTTTCTGACCGTTTGACTGGACAAATGCACATTTGTGGCCTGCTGGAGGTCATTTAGCAGGGCTCTGACAGTGTCCCTCCTGTTCCTCCTTGCACAATGGTGGAGGTAGGTTCTTGCTGCTGGGTTGTTGGCCTCCTACGGCCTCCTCCACATCTCCTGATGTACTGGCCTGTCTCCTGGTAGCGCCTCCATGCTCTGGACACTACGCTGACAGACACAGCAAACCTTCTTGCCACAGCTTGCAATGATGTGCCATCCTGGATGAGCTGCATTACCTGAGCCACTTGTGTGGGTTGTAGACCCAGTCTCATTCTACCACTAGAGTGAAAGCACCACCAGCATTCAAAAGTGACCAAAACATCAGCCAGGAAGCATAGGAACTGAGAAGTGGTCTGTGGTCACCACCTGCAGAACCACTCCTTTATTGGGGGTGTTTTGCTAATTGCCTATAATTTCCACCTGTTGTCTGTTCCATTTTCACAACAGTATGTGAAATTGATCGCCAATCAGCGTTGCTTCCTGATTGGACAGTGTGATTTCAAGGAAGTGTGATTGACTTGGAGTTACATTGTGTTGTTTAAGTGTTCCCTTAAATTTTTTGAGCAGTATATTTTATATTAGCTGTTGCATTTTTTTTTTAGCATTGTTCTTAAAGGTAATCTGTCACCTCATATTTATGATATAAGCTGCAGGCACTGAAAGATTGGTAATAGGACAACAATATCAGACATATCTTTGTTAGTGTTGATGAATTGGCCACTTACAAATGATGATTTTCCCCCCAGGCTCATGTCACGGCTAACTGTGGCACTGAGGCCCCTAGAGAAAGGGGATTTAGCCTCTGGACAGGCCTCCTAACATTATTAAAAATAGGTCATTGGGCAAAAAGTCCTCTACACCATGGTCTTTAACAGTGTGGAGTCAACCACCATCAAAAATTATCATATACTGTGGTAACCCCAGAAAGCTGATTATATGGGTCAGAGCAGTGAGAGCCCACCTTGTCTAAGGCCGGTCCACATTCAGAAATTGTATTGTCAAAACTATTTCCTATTTTAACAATTAATGACTTCACAAGAAATTGGTTTAAATGTGTTGTGATAAGGTGAAAGGCATCGTGGTGGATGGGCAATATGTGTCACCAAGGCTCCTGGCATTGGTGAACTAAGAGACGGTATTTATTCAGTGTCTGTGCTGCGATGCAGACTGACACTATGACCGTAGTATGGCTGGAAGGCCAATCCGGCATAGCTCTTACTGGGAATGGTTAAGTGCTGGGTGGGGGCCATTCCCCACAATCCAGACGGCCTTTTGTTGGCCTTAAAGGCAGCTTGCTTTACCAGCTGAGGGGGATTTGCTAGTTGCAGCTATCACTGCCAGAGAAAGAGCTGAGTGTGGAGTTCTTCCCTGTGTTTGCTCCAAGGTGGGAAGCTGGTGAACAGTCTGCCTGCAGGCCTGGAAAAGACTTGCTCAGGTGTGAACAAACACCTAAGGATTACAGGTGGACTTTTGTTACGTTTTCTTTGGTTCTGCATTTAAAGACTGTTTGCTATGTGCCAAGTGAGAATAAAACACTGAACTTTGATTTGAAAATACTGCAACCGCACCTATTTACAAGAGCAAGTCATCATAGTGTCTTTTGGAAATTCCCATAAAATATTTTTGTCCCTAAATTAGGAAAATAAACTTTTAATATCCATTTCTGAGCTCTCTACTTTTTCTCTTTTCCCACTCCACCGGTCTTCTGCCTCCCTCACCAATCCATGATGATGGGCAATGACTATTGATATCGTATCATCACAAACCACCGGAAATAGCAGTGTGGGATACACAAGACTGATCGCTGCAGATCTGAGATGTAGTAGGTTATTACATAAAAGACTTTATTATTTTCCAAATTAAGGTTACAAAAAAAAAACCTAATGTGAATGCTCAGAAAATGTACTGAAATATAAAATACTGATATGTAGAAAGTAAACACAATACTGTTATGTTAAAAAAGAAAGCAAACTCTAGATTCATATTTTATGTACCCATGAAAGGGAGCTTTTCATTGTAACATTATCTCCTTACGTTTGCAAAGACAATAAATGCACAATTTTACACAATGACAATCTCTGCACTAGATAATTTAAACATTTTCACCACTGTAAGGAACAAAAAAGGAAATGTAGCATAAATCTTTGATTATCTGCCAGTAATATAAACATGAGTATATACAAAGTAAAAGAAACCAGGGTGTAAACCATTCTCAGATGTCAACTATTCATCACACGAAGCCCTTTTCCCTGCCACGTGACATTCTTTGATTCTCCTGGAAACCAGAGCATACTGAGTCTCCCAGCAACAGAGACAGTACAGAGAGGCCAGACACATGACATGACAGCCAAGCATTGATACAGGAGGTAAGTCTAGGTTTACATATAACTAGAAAAAAAAATTATATATATATATATATATATATATATATATATATATATATATACACATAGATGTGTGTATTGTTCATGTTATCTACATGGTGGCTACCTCTGCAGATGCTTTCATGGACTGGAGGTCAGAGCACAGGATGTGTTATCAGATACAGAAGTTACTGTGCAAACACAATTATTTGTTTTCGCCTCAGACAGCTGGGCAAACCAACTAGTGTAATGTGGACTGACTTAAGAATATATATACTGAGAAATATAAAGGTGTTGAGCTGTGTTTTTGTCAATATAATTATCGCTAAGTAAAGTAAATATTAACTGATAACATGACATGTATGTGTCACTGAGGGCCGCAGTGTTCGGAAAGCAGCAGAATAAAATGAGCGTATATGCATATATATTGTCTTTACATTGTATGTGTATATATATATATATATATATATATATATATATATATATATACACACATACACACACACATATATTAGAAACTAAAACAGCACTCAAATGTAGTGTAGAAAACTTAAGGTGAACTACGGTAATTAATTCTATCAGATGCCTACAACAAGTGATGCTTCTGCCTTTTCTAAGCCAGAGAGGGAGCAGAAACACAGTTTTTTTGGAATTAAGTTCACCTTAGGAATCTTTTGGCCTTTTTTAACCCCTTCAGGACCAAGCCCATTTTGGCCTTAAGGACCAGAGCGTTTTTTGCACATCTGACCACTGTCACTTTAAACATTAATAACTCTGGAATGCTTTTAGTTATCATTCTGATTCCGAGATTGTTTTTTCGTGACATATTCTACTTTAACGTAGTGGTAACATTTTTTGGTAACTTGCATCCTTTCCTTGTGAAAAATCCTAAAATTTGATGAAAAATTTGAAAATTTTGCATTTTTCTAACTTTGAAGCTCTCTGCTTGTAAGGAAAATGTATATTACAAATTAAAAAAAAATTTATTCACATATACAATATGTCTACTTTATGTTTGCATCATAAAAGTGACGAGTTTTTACTTTTGGAAGACACCAGAGGGCTTCAAAGTTCAGCAGCAATTTTCCAATTTTTCACAAAATTTTCAAACTCACTATTTTTCAGGGACCAGTTCAGGTTTGAAGTGGATTTGAAGGGTCTTCTTATTAGAAATACCCCACAAAAGACCCCATTATAAAAACTGCACCCCCGAAAGTATTCAAAATGACATTCAGTCATCATTTTAACCCTTTAGGTGTTTCACAGGAATAGAAGCAAAGTGAAGGAGAAAATTCACAATCTTAATTTTTTACACTCGCATGTTCTTGTAGACCCAATTTTTAAATTTTTACAAGGGGTAAAAGGAGAAAATGTATACTTGTATTTGTAGACCAATTTCTCTCGAGTAAGCACATACCTCATATGTCTATGTTAAGTGTTCGGCGGGCGCAGTAGAGGGCTCAGAAGGGAAAGAGCGACAAGGGGATTTTGGAGAGTACGTTTTTCTGAAATGGTTTTTGGGGGGCATGTTGCATTTAGGAAGCCCCTATGGTGCCAGAACAGCAAAAAACCCTCACATGGCATACCATTTTGGAAACTAGACCCCTTGAGGTACGTAACAAGGAATAAAGTGAGCCTTAATACCCCACAGGTGTTTCACGACTTTTGCATATGTAAAAAAAAATTATTTTTTTTCACTAAAATGTGTGTTTCCCCCCAAATTTCACATTTTTCCAAGGGTTAATAGCAGGAAATACCCCCCAATATTTGTAACCCCTTCTCTTCTGAGTATGGAGGTACCCCATAAGTTGACCTGAAGTGCACTATGGGCGAACTACAATGCTCAGAAGAGAAGGAGTCATATTTGGCTTTTTGAGAGCAAATTTTGCTCGGGGGGCATGTCGCATTTAGGAAGCCCCTATGGTGCCAGAACAGCAAAAAATACCCACATGGCATACCATTTTGGAAACTAGACCCCTTGAGGAATGTAATAAGGAATAAAGTGAGCCTTATTACCCCACAGGTGTTTCACGACTTTTGCATATGTAAAAAAAAAATAAATAATTTCCACTAAAATGTGTGTTTCCCCCCTAATTTCACCTTTTTGCAAGGGTTAATAGCAGAAAATACCCCCCAAAATTTGTAACCCCATCTCTTCTGAGTATGGAGGTACCCCATAAGTTGACCTGAAGTGCACTATGGGCGAACTACAATGCTCAGAAGAGAAGGAGTCATATTTGGCTTTTTGAGAGCAAATTTTGCTCGGGGAGCATGTCGCATTTAGGAAGCCCCTAAGGTGTCAGAACAGCAAAAAAAAACACACATGGCATACCATTTTGGAAACTAGACCCCTTGAGGAACGTAACAAGGGGTACAGTGAGCATTTGCCCCCCACTGGTGTCTGACAGATCTTTGGAACAGTGGGCTGTACAAGTTTTCATTTTCATGGACCACTGTTCCAAAGATCCGTCAGACACCTGTGGGGGGTAAATTCTCACTGCACCCCTCATTACATTCCGTGAGGGGTGTCGTTTCCGAAATGGGGTCACATGTGGGGTTTTTTTTTTTTTGCGTTTGTCAAAACCGCTGTAACAATCAGCCACCCCTGTGCAAATCACCTCAAATGTACATGGTGCACTCTCCCTTCTGGGCCTTGTTGTGCGCCCCCAGAGCACTTTGCGCTCACATATGGGGTATCTCTGTAGTCGGGAGAAATTGCGTTACAAATTTTGGGGGGCTTTTTTCCCTTTTACCTCTTGTGAAAATGTAAAGTATAGGGCAACATCAGCATGTTAGTGTAAAAAATAAAAAAATTTTACACTAACATTCTGGTGTAGACCCCAACATTTCCTTTTCATGAAGGGTTAAAGAAGAAAAAGCCCCCCAAACCTTGTAACGCAATTTCTCCCGAGTACAGCGATACCCCATATGTGACCCTAAACTGTTGCCCTGAAATACGACAGGGCTCCAAAGTGAGAGCGCCATGTGCATTTGAGGCCTAAATTAGGGATTTGCATAGGGGTGGACATAGGGGTATTCTACGCCAGTGATTCCCAAACAGGGTGCCTCCAGCTGTTGCAAAACTCCCAGCATGCCTGGACAGTCAACGGCTGTCCGACAATACTGGGAGTTGTTGTTTTTCAACAGCTGGAGGCTCTGCTTTGGAAACAGTGGTGTACCGGACGTTCTTATTGGGGGAGGGGGGCTGTGTAGGGGTATGTGTATATGTAGTGTTTTTAACTTTTTATTTTATTTTGTGTTAGTGTAGTGTAGTGTTTTTAGGGTACAGTCACATGGGCGGGGGTTACAGCGAGTTTCCCAGCGCAAAATTTGCTGCATCTCAAGATGCGAGAAACCCACTGTAAAAGCCTCGCCCATGTGAATGTACCCTGTACATTCACGGGGGTGGCGGGGCGGGGGGGGCTTGCATCAGCTGTTGCAAAACCACAACTCCCAGCATGCATGGTCTGTTAGTGCATGCTGGGAGTCATAGTTTTGCAACAGCTGGAGGCACACAGGTTAGGAAACACTGAGTTAGAAACAGACAATGTTTCCCAACCAGTGTGTCTCCAGTTGTTGCAAAACTACAACTCCCAGCATGCCCAGACAGCTGAAGGGCATGCTGGGAGTTGTAGTTCGGCAACATCTGAAGGGCCAGATGTTGCTGAACTAAAACTCCCAGCATGCCTGGACAGTCAGTGCATACTGGGAGTTGTAGTTTTGCAACAGCTGGAAGAGCACAGATTGGAGACCATTATACAATGGTCTCCAAACTGGGGCCCTCCAGATGTTGCAAAACTACAACTCCCAGCATGCATGGTCTTTTAGTGCATGCTGGGAGTTATAGTTTTGCAACAGCTGGAGGCACACAGGTTAGGAAACACTGAGTTAGAAACAATGTTTCCCAACCAGTGTGTCTCCAGCTGTTGCAAAACTACAACTCCCAGCATGCCCAGACAGCTGAAGGGCATGCTGGGAGTTGTAGTTCGGCAACATCTGAAGGGCCAGATGTTGCTGAACTAAAACTCCCAGCATGCCTGGACAGTCAGTGCATGCTGGGAGTTGTAGTTTTGCAACAGCTGGAAGAGCACAGATTGGAGACCATTATACAATGGTCTCCAAACTGGGGCCCTCCAGATGTTGCAAAACTACAACTCCCAGCATGCCCGGACAGCCAAAGGCTGTCTAGGCATGCTGGGAGTTGTAGTTTTCAGACTCCTAGAAGCAGCAGTGAAGATCTTCACTGCTGCCTCTGAGGACCACATACTTACCCGTCGCTGCTCGTCCACGTGGCCGGTCCCGCGCTGCTCCTCGGTCCCGCCGCTGGATCAGGTAAGTCCGCCGGTCCCCACGTGTTCCCCCCCTATGCCGCAGGTCCCCGCGAGCCCCTGCAGCGCTTCGTCCCCCGTTCTGCCCGACTTCCAGGGGCGGGCAGTGCGGGGGATCTGAACTTTCACCCCAGATCACTGTGATTGGTCCACAGGGACCAATCACAGTGATCGCTGACCAGGACCACCAATTGATGGTCCTGGGGGTGAAGCAGAAGTTGTCCCCTGCTGGAAACAGCGGGACTTCTGCCAGTTAACCCGTGCGATGCTGCGCATCGCCGGGTTTACTGCATGTCATTTATAAACGCCGGGATGCGCGAACGCACTGCACAACCCGGCGTTTATATATGACATTCTGCGGGAAGGGGTTAATACTTTAGCGTGTTGATCGCACTTGGAATCTCCAGCTGGATTTTTGCCATCCAGAAATTCCGCAGTGTGAACCCAGCCTTACTCTTTAGGAGCTGAACCCAGATGACAAACACCATTGGGGAGATTTATCAAAATGTGTGCAGAGGAATAGTTGACCAATTGTCCACATCAACCAATCAGATAGCTTCTTAAATGTTATTTTATTTTTTAAAGGCCTCTGCAAAATGAAAGTGATCTGGTCAACTTTTCCTCTGCTCAGGTTTTGATAAATCTCCCCATATGACTTTTGCAATGAGTTGCAGCATCCTAAAATGTGGACTTCAGCAGCTTGCTCACCCTAAGGTAAATTTCCTGGAATAAGGTCAGTACATCGAAAGACCATTCCAACATAAACATTTTATATTATACAGGTTGTAACGCTCACGGTAGTAGTAGTAGCGCTGCTGGATGTGGATCCTCCAACCTGTGTGGCAGATGACACGGGCCGTATCAGGGAGCAGAGTCTAAGGTGCTGCTGGTCTTCACCAGAGCCCACCGCAAGACAGGATGGGCTTGCTGCGGCAGGCAACACCCAGGTCGCTACCCCCGATACGACCTGACCACACAGGTAACTGGGCAAAATGAGGTACAGAAGGATGAGGCACAGGCGTAGTCAGACTTAGCAGAAGGTCAGGGCAGGCGGCAAAGGTGCATAGTCAAATAACGTAGCTGAAGGGTGAAAATACAAGGGCAAGGCAAACAGAGAATAGGAACACTTAATCTCAGGCTAGGGGCACTGAAGATCCGGCAGGGAAGTGTGCGAGGTGGAGGAACTTATAACAGAGGCACAGGTGATTGCTTAATTATTGGGCATACTGGCCCTTTAAATTTCCAAGCTCCGGCATGCGCGAGCCCTAGGGGACGGGGACACGTGTGCCGGAGCAGAGAAGCAGAGGAGGAGGCAGAAAGAACATGTGTGAGTGATTGGCTGGGATTCACATGCGGGCACGTCCCGCGATGCGAATTCCAGCCCGACCGGCAGCAGCAGGAGACGGGGCCATAGCAGAGGCAGGTGAGAAACGAGGAGGTGAGCGCTCACGGTTGGAGCGCTGGACCGGAGCGCTCACCGTAACAGTACCCCCCCCCTTTGGTCTCCCCCTCTTTTTGGAGTCCAGAATTTCCTTGACGGTACCTGAGATGGGAGTAGGAGAGATGTCTTTTTTAGAGAAGCGGTTATGGATAACAGGTTTCAAGAGGGAGACATGAAAAGAATTTGGGATTCGGAAAGAAGATGGCAGATGGAGAGAATAAGCCACAGAATTTTTTTTTTAACAAGTCTGTTTTTATTTTACATAACAGTGAGCAAGATACAATGATAACAATGAATAGGATCGTCACAATGTGCTCTCATTGCTGGATAAGGCAATAAGCAGTCGGAATGGTACATATATGCAGTATACATAGCTGTTTACAAACAAAAGAGATATGCGCAGATATGTCATCCTAGAAAGATCCTATTATTAAAATACAAATATCAACATACAAAACAAAACAAGTCACGTGAATTGAGCTGGTGGAGGACTTGTTACCCTTAGGTGAGAAAAAATAGTGAGCTAGCTAAGATAACTAAGGGTGCACAGATAGAGTGTGATCTCTAGGAGGATAAAAGCTATATAAGTGCATCAGTGTGGGGGGATGGGGGAGTGATTGAGGGGTAAGGGGAGGGGGGATATGCTTGGGAGTCCTGCGTGGTGTAGCATGCCTGGAGTTTGTACACTGCGGTGGTCTATACGTAAGGTCTAGAGACTTCGAATCTGCTTAATTGGAGGCCAATGGTGTAGAAAGGGGCTGTGTCATGCAAAGGCGTTTGTACGAGAGCCAGGGTCCCCATAACATTTCAAACTTGTCATGTGTGAGAGATGACCAACTGGATAGTTCCTCCATTCTGCATATTTGATTCAACTTCTCCACCGATTGTGTTTTTGTGGGAGGTATAAGCCACAGAATTTAAACGTTTCTTGATCTTGTAAGGACCCAAATAGCAAGGGCCCAGTTTATAACTGGGTACCTTTTCAAAGTGGATATATTTTAATGACAATCATACTCTGTCTCCTGGAAGAGAACGCCTATTCTTGTCCACTTGAGCCTTCATAGGGGGCGTGGCATACAAAAGGGAGCGACAAGTCTTCTGCCAGATGGAGGTGAAATTCCGCACTTGTTCATCAGCCAAGGGAACTCCGGAGGAAGAAGACAAGGGAAGAGGAAGACAAGGATGGAGTCCATAGACCACAGAGAAAGGTGAAGTCCCAGTGGAGGCAGAATCCCTATGATTGTAAGAAAATTCTGCCCAGGGAAGTAAAATGGCCCAGTCGTCTTGACGAGCAGAAACAAAATGCCGAAGAAAGTCTCCCAAGACCTGGCTCACCCTTTCGAATTGTCCATTGGATTGGGGGTGATAAGCTACGGAAAAGTCCAGTTTAACTTGGAGACGTGAGCAGAGAGCCCTCCAGAACTTAGAGACGAACTGGACTCCACAGTCGGATACCATATGAGAGGGCAATCCATGAAAGCGAAAGATATGGCAAAGGAAAAGCTTAGCAAGCTGCAGTGCAGATGGTAATCCTGGCAGAGGTACAAAATGAGCCATTTTAGAGAATAGGTCCACTACAACCCAAATGACCATATTGCTGCCAGGAGTGGGAAGGTCTGTAACAAAGTCCATTGGAATATTGGTCCAGGGCAGCTCTGGAACTGGCAAGGGATGTAGAAGACCTGCTGGTTTTGAACGGGGGTACTTGTCCCGGGCACAGACCGAACAGGAACGGACAAAATCAAGTAAATCCTGTTTTAAAGTAGGCCACTAATATTGTCGGGAAATGAGCTACAAGGACTTGCGTATTCTGGCATGACCGGCCAGAAGAGAGGAATGACCCCATTTAAAGTCATTTTGAAGTCTTAAATGGGGAGATACGCAAGTTTTTCCAGGAGGCAGGTGCTGTAGACTCACAGGTGCTGGAGAGATGAGTCGATCAGGAGCAATAATATGTTGAGGGTGAGATTCCTGGTCTTGAACATCTGAGGCTCTAGATAGGACGTCAGCTCGAAGATTCTTCTCTGCTGGACGGAAGTGAATAAAAAAGTCAAATCTGGAGAAGAACAGAGACCAACAAGATTGCCGGGGATTGAGATGATGGGCAGTCTGAAAATAGAGCAAGTTCTTCTGGCCAAAGTAAATAGTAAGAAGATGTAAAGAGTCCTCCAAGAGATGACGCCATTCTTCCAAAGCCAGCTTTATTGCCAGGAGTCCGCAATCTCCAATGGTACAGTTTTTCTCCGCTGGAGAGAAGGTCTCAGAGAAAAAAAATGCAGGTTACAATTTTTCCTTTAGAGGACTTTTGCGTCAATACTGCACCTGCTCCAACTGAAGAAGCATCCACTTCCAAAATAAATGGCTTGCTTGGATTGGGTCTAGATAAAACAGGAGCAGAGGTGAAGGCGGACTTTAACTGTTTGGAAGCTTCTTCAGTCTCTGGAGTCCAGACCTTCGGATTAGCAGTCTTCTTGGTGAGAGAAACAATGGGGGCTACCAAGGTGGAGTAGTGACGAATAAATTGCCAATAATAATTGGCAAAGCTGAGAAAGCACTGAATAGCTTTCAAGCCAGAAAGTCGTGGCCAGTCCAGTACTGCGGACAACTTGTTAGGATCCATTTGAAGACCTTGACTGGTAACGATATACCCCAGAAATGGAAGGCTGTTTTTTTTTTTAAAGTACACTACTCAAGTTTAGCATAGAGATGATTGTCTCGGAGACACTGTAAAACTTGGCGCAGGTGAGAGCGATGAGTCTGGATATTGGGTGAGTAGATGAGAATGTCATCCAAATAGATCACAACACAGGAGTAAAGGAGTTCAAGAAATATGTCATTGACGAATTCCTGGAAGCCTGCTGGAGCATTACAGAGTCCGAAAGGCATAACAAGATACTCGAAATGTCCATCACGAGTATTGAACGCAGTCTTCCATTCATCTCCTTCACGTATGCGGATCAAATTATAGGCCCCACGAAGGTCGAGTTTGGAAAAGATACTCGCTCCACACAGACGATCAAATAATTCTGAGATCGAAGGAAGCGGGTAGCGGTTCTTGACAGTAATTTTATTCAAGCCACGGTAGTTGATGCAAGCTCGCCAAGATCACTTTTTTTTTTCCACGAAGAAGAATCCAACTCCGGCAGGGGAGGATTACTTTCTGAAGATTTTCTTGGATGTATTTAGACATGGCCTGGGTTTCGGGAACAGACAAAGGGTAAATTCTGCCCCGAGGAGGTGTGGTCCCTTGAAATAAGTCGATAGGACAATCGTAGGGATGATGTGGTGGTAAAACTTTAGCTTGTTTCTCGCTGAAGACGTGACTCCTGGAGAAAAGATGGCAGACCAGGCAGAGGAGTAGAAGGAGACACGAACTTGGACGGTAGGGTATGAAAACAGTTGTTATAGCAGTAGGTTCCCCAACTAAGTACTTCTCCAGTCTTCCAATTGAGATGCGGGGCATGTAGTTGTAACCAAGGAAGGCCAAGAAGAATAGTGGAGGTTGCAATGTGGAAGAACATAGAAGGACAATTTTTCATTATGCAGAACTCCAACCTGCATAGATAAAGGTTCTGTGCGGAATAAGACAGTACAGTCCAGATTTTCTCCGTTGACCGAAGAGATGTACAAAGGCTTCAGAAGGCGGGTTACTGGCAAACGATACATATTTACTAAGGAGGCATCGATAAAGTTTCCCACGGAACCAGAGTCCAAGAAGGCAAGAACGGAAATAGTCTCTTTGGAGGGTAGAGATAACTGGACCATCAAATTCAAGCGTGGAGAAGAGGTATTCCCACCTAGGGAGGCCTCTCCTACAAACCCTAGGTGCGAGCGCTTCCCTGTGACTGTGGACGCAGAGGACAATCTCTGAGGAAATTATCTGCACTGGCGCAGTAAAGGCAAAGATTCTCAGCCCAGCAAATATAGAATGTATGTCACCTATTCGCACTTGGGCGGGTGTCCTTGGTTTTTCAATAGTGAGGGCTCAAACTCACTGGGAATCCAAGTAGCAATTATGAAAAAACGCCACCAACAACTTGATTGCTTTATAACTTGCTTTAGTGAAAAAATGTTTAAAACATTCACAATATGAAAAATAGAGTCTTTGCAAAAAAAGTAGAAATTAGAGAATTTCAAATCACCCAAAGTGCATCGATACCTTACGACGTTTCGGAGGACACACCCCCTTTCTCAAGTATCCCTAACGTGCTCACCACCACCACATTACATAGGCATGTCAATCTCGCGAGACTTTATCTCTACAAAGGAGAGCCATAAGATTAAAATCATATATTAAAAAACTGACATCAGTAAAACATCGGACAGCATACAAGATGACCTCTCACAGGTAAACTCCATAATTACATGATTCATTAAGACCATTCGGATACAGTGAATTGAGTGTCTCGATCCAATAAACTTCACGTTGTAGCAATCTTTTCTTTATTTCACTTTCACTTTTACCTTGTACTTCTTCAATTATCATCCATCTCAATTCACTGATCCTATGGTTCTGTTCGACAAAATGTCTAGCAACACCCGTTTCACTGTATTTTTTACTTTCTTCGGCTAGGTTTCCACTTGTTTTTTTTTACAAAAACGCCAATAAAAACGCCCATTCTGCCGCATGGCGTTTTTTTTTTGTGAAAAAACGCTGCGGCCAGATGTTAGCTGCAAGTCAATAGCAAACTGCAAAATGCCAAATCCACTTGGCGTTTTTCAGTTTGGCGTTTTTTAAATCCTTTTGGCGTTTTTGGGCTTCTTGGCAGTTTTTAAAAAACGACCTCTTGTCGAGACTTTGGTGTTTTTTCGGGAAAATCTTGGCGTTTTTCTCAAAGAGGTCTATGGTAATGAAAAAACGCCAAGAAAAACGCCATGTGCGTTTTAAATTTGGCATTTTTTCAGGCGGTTTTCATTCTCTTTTGGACTTTAGCGATCCAAAAAGTGTTGGAGATATCTTTTTTATTAAAATTTAGTAGGGTACCATTAAAAAATAATAGAAAAGATACAGTAGTGATAGAAAAAATTGTATTTAACAAAATGTATCTTTTTTATAACAAAATTTTAATACATTTTTAAACAGGGATCAATTTATGTGCGTGGGGAGGGCACTAAAAATGTAGCCGACAATAATAAAAATGTAGTGTGTGTGTGTGTGTGTGTTTCACTTTTTTATTTTTTTTAACCTTTTTTTAGGTAGTACTACTACTCCCAGCATGGAACACACTGTTCCATGATAGGAGGAGTAGTTACCTGTACTAATTCACAGATCGCCGGGGTCCGTTGCGATCCTGTATAATGTATGGATGCGGCGGCCGCTCTTCTATGGTTCCCTGCACTGACGTATATAGACACATATTCCTATTTCTCACAGAGAGCTGTGATTGGCCAGATGGTTCCAGCCTATCACAACTCTGTGGGAAATATGAATATGTGTCTATATACGGCAGTGCAGAGGACCATAGAAGAGCAGCCGCCCGTATCTATACATTATAGCGGAGGATCGCAACGGGTGTCAGGAGGAGTGACACTCGCTGAGATCTGTCTATTAATGCAGGTACTACTGCTCCCAGCATGGAGCAGAGTGAGCTCCATGTTGGGAGTAGTAGTACCTGCAGTAAGGGACAGATCACAGCGGATGTCACTCCTCCTGACACCCGCTGCAATCCTCCTGAAGTGACTGTCGGGATCAGCTGTTCTCAAGGCTAGAGCCGGGAGAACAGCTGACGCTGAGCCGTAGATATACATCGTATACCTACTGCCCAGCAAGAACTTACAGTGAGTCTGCAATGTGTCTACAGTATACACCTTGCTGGCTCACTTAACCCCTTGCTGAGCTGTGCGCGAAGCCAGCCCGGCAAGGAAAGAGTTAACTTACACTGCTGGACAGTGTAGGTTAACTCTTTGGGCAGTATACACTATATACAGATATCTATAGATAGCTATATATAGTGTATGCAGAAGATGGAGAAGTCCCCTTACCTCCGTGCAGTCCCCGCATGTCAGTGTAGCTCCGCCCCCTAGAGCTACAGACGCGATCCAGGCTGGCAAGGGTATAAGGCTCTGTTAACATTGTCCGTATTGGATAATGGGAACAGACCTTTCTGCCAGTGTCTACCCAGACAGGGAGACTCCAGCTGTTGCTAAACTACAACTCCCAGCATGCCCAGACAGCCAAAGGCTGTCTGGGCATGCTGGGAGTTGTAGTTTTGCACCAGTTGGAGGCTCACTGTTTAGGTAGACATTGCATTATGGGCACTCTCCCCTACAGAGAGCGCAAAAAATGTCCTAACTCATTTTTTGGTGTGTTTTTTTCTTTCTTCTCGTTTCAGATCCGTGTATGCAGAGGATTACAACGGATTCGATGGATTACCACGGATTAACAGGATTTTTTATATTTTAATAAAATGGTTAACAAGGGCTGTGGGGGGAGTGTTTTTTTTTTATAAAATAATTTTTCCAATGTGTTGTGTTTTCTTTTTTATTGAATATTCAGGCTTAATTATGGAAGCTGTCCAATAGACATAATCCATTACTAAGTCAGGGCTTAGCGCTAGCGCTAACCCCCAATTATTACCCTGGTACCGACCGCCACAGGGGTGCCAGGAAGAGCCGGCACCAACAGGCTCGGAGCGTCAAAAGTGGTGCTCCTGGGCCTAGGCGGTAACAGGCTGGCGTTATTTAGGCTGGGGAGGGCCAGTAACAATGGTCCTCGCCCACCCTGGTAACATCAGGCTGTTGCTGCTTGGTTGGTATCTGGCTGATACTGAAAATAGGGGGAACCCTATACGTTTTTTTTTTGCTTGTTTTTTATTTATGAAAAAAAAACGCATAGGGTTCCCTGTATATTCAGTATCAGCACAATACCCACAAAGCAGGCACAGCCTGACATTACCTGGGTGGGCGAGGACCATTGTTACTGGCCCTCCCCAGCCTAAATAATGCCAGCCTGTTACCACCTAGGCCCAGGAGCGCCATTTTTGACGCTCTGGGCTTGTTGGTAGCGGCTCTTCCCGGCACCCCTGTGGCAGTGGGTACCAGGGTAATATTTGGGGGTTACCACTAGCTGTTTTTGGGGCTAACGCTAAGCCCCGGCTTAGTAATGGATTCCGTCTATTAGACAGCCTCCATAACTAAGCCTGAATATTCAATTCAAAAAAGACACAACACATTGGAAAAATTATTTTATTTTAAAAAACACTCCCCCACAGCCCTCGTTAACCATTTTATTAAAATAAAAAAAATAAAGTTCATCCGTCGTAATCCATCGAATCCGTCGTAATCCTCTGCATACACGGATCTGAAACGAGAAGAAAAAAAAACACAAAAAAATTGGTTAGGACATTTTTTGTACTCTCTGCAGGGGAGAACACCCATAATGCAAGGTCTACCTAAACAGTGAGCCTCCAATTGGTGAAAAACTACAACTCCCAGCATGCCCAGACAGCCCCTGTCTGGGTAGACACTGGCAGAAGGGTCTGTTCCCATTATCCAAAACGGACAATGTGAACAGAGCTTCAGACTAGCCTGAATAAGTCTGTAGCTCTGCCCCTAATGACATCATCACTAGGGGGTGGAGCTACACGGACCAGTGGTGACAGAAACGAGGGAGGTAAGTGGACCTCCTGTTCTGTATACACTATATACAGCTATCTATAGATAGCTGTATATTCTGTATACTGCCCAAAGGGGCTATAGGGGCAGGGAGTCCTGTCAGTCTGGTGACAGGATTCCCGGCGCCTGTATAGTATACAAGGGTACACTATGCCCCCCTGTATACTATATGGCCGGGGGAGGTCAGCAGTGATGCTATACATCATTCCTCATCTCCTTACACTCTGTGGACCGGGCACTCAACATCCGACCCACAGAGTGGTACCCAGAAGGCAGTGAGAAAACTGCCACAGGGGACAAATTTGGCTCTTTCCACACACCAGGGAAAACGCCAGAAAAAACGTCAGAAAAACTGCCAAAACTCAGGAAAAACCTGTGGCAGTTTTTCTGGCGTTTTTGCTGGCGTTTTTTTAGGTGTACAAAAAAAAAACAAGTGGAAACCTAGCCTTCTACTGTTTTTTTCTTAGCTAGGGCATTCCGGATTACCGAACGATGTTCCGTTTCACACTTTGCATTGTTTGGCCAACATCAATTCTGCCACACGGGCACTTTAGTATATAGATCACCTGTTTCGTTTCAAACTATACCATCCCCTGATTGGAAACTTAGTTCCATACAGTGGATGAACGATGTGATCATGTGATCATCAGTCTTAAGGAGACCCCAGTATTTCTTTATAGTATTTTTAATCAAACGGGCATGTTTGTCATATGTGCCCAGATATACAATCTCATCAGATAACTTCTTTTTGTCCTTTTTTTTCTATGTCTAAATTGTTGTCTAGGAATCTCTTGCACTTCGTCTCCCACCTTTTTAACCTTATCTTCTTTGTATCCTCTTTCTAAGAATTTCTTGACTAACATTTTTCACATACTCCTCCTCAGTGCTGCAAATTCGTTTAGCCCTAAAGGATTGACTCTTGGGAATCCCTTTGAATGTCTGTGGAGCATGAAAGCTATCTCTAGATAGCAAATTATTTTTATCAGCCTCCTTTTTGTATAGTGTGGACTGTCCCTTCTTTGTAAACCTCTACATCTAAGTAATGGATCCTCTGGAGATCTGCCTCCAATGTGAACTCAATTAATTCATGGCACTGATTTAGT
Organism: Hyla sarda; assembly: GCF_029499605.1. NCBI lineage: Eukaryota > Metazoa > Chordata > Amphibia > Anura > Hylidae > Hyla > Hyla sarda. Next base: position 298,016,878 of record NC_079189.1, read on the forward strand.
ACTTCAACATACCTATCTAATTCATTACGTGTTCCTCCCCACAGCATAAACACGTCGTCCACATATCTCACCCACGTGGCGACGTGTTCACTCTGTGGGAGGGAATATACAAATTTTCCTTCAAACATGGACATAAAAATATTGGCGAACCATGGGGCCACCGGGGACCCCATTGAAACGCCCTGTAGTTGTAAGAAAAAATCTTCTCCAAATCTAAAATAATGTTTAGTTAGAATAAGCTCCAGAAGATCCATCACAAATCGAATTTTAGAATTGTCCAGGGAAGCATCCTTGTACAATTCTTCTTTAACTGCTATTAGCCCCTAACATGTAGGAATATTTGTGTATAAGCTCTTAATATCTAACGTACATAGCCATATGTCCTCACTAATATTGACCATGTCTATGCGATCCAAGAACTCGTTTGTATAACATAGACAAAAGTCCAATCTCTGTACAATTGTTTGTAGAAAACCATCCACATACACAGCCAAGGGATAGATTATGGAGTCCACCCCGGAGACGATCGGGCGTCCCAGGGGGGACTCCATACTCTTATGGACCTTGGGCAACAAATACAGTATAGGTGTTCTTGGAAAGTTATTTATTAGTGCACGGTGTAAATTTGCATCTATGATGCCTGACTCTAATGTTTCATCAAGTAAAATCTGTATCTCTTTCTTAAATGTGGCTGTCGGATCGCCTTCCAATCTTCTGTACACTTTTTCATCACTCAATTGTTTTTCTGCTTCATTTAAGTATAACTGTTTATCCCACAAAACCGTGGCGCCACCTTTATCTGCTTTCTTTATTACCACCCTATCTTCTTTTATTAGATCAGAAAAAGCTCTTTTTTCTTGTACACTTAAATTGGAAGGAGATCTTAGGCCACATTTATCCCATTTTTCACATACTTCATTAATAACAGCTTTTTGAAAACTTTCTAATAGCTGACAATTCACATTAGGGTCAAATTGACTGCGTTTTCTCAAGGATATTGGAATCTCACTAAACAAATCGCTATTTCCCCTTCCTTTTGTTCTATTAACATCATAGAAAAACATTTTTAGCCTTAAACTCCGACAGAATAAAAAAAATTCTACCTTAAAGTCAAACTTCTCAGGCTCAAATGTGGGTACAAACCCTAAACCTTTATTAAACAATTTATTCTGACTTTCTGTTAGTACTAGTGGGGAGATATTGATAAGGAGCTCACCTCCTTGAGTTCCTGTTTCTTTTTCGCACTTCGTGTTTTTCCCTCTATTGGTTCTTGATCTTGATCTTTCTTTTTCTTTTCCGTTTTGGTGTACCCCTAAAAAATCTTTCTTATTTTTCTTTTGGGGCCACTGTTTTCTATCAATCAAGCCGGTGTCACTTTCTGATGTTAACGCTTGACGAAGCTCTTTGATTATTACAAGTACTTATTTTCCGGGCTTTACCTCTTTCCTCTGCCCATGTATAGACACGGTCCAATTGGTAGTCTCGAGTGTCCCTCTCAAATTTCTGTAATTTCATTTGTAAAATCAATGTTCTTAATTTAGCAATATTTTCCTTTACCTTCAAGTACTCTGTGAGTGTAGAAGCATGCAAAAGCAAGCTGGCTTTTCACTTAGAAGTCTTAAAGAAAATTTTAAAGTGGACTATGCTAAAAGACTGCTACAATTGAAAAAGAAAGAAGCCAGCTTTCTTTTGCATGCTTCTACACTCACAGAGTCCTTGAAGGTCCAACGGATTCCCCGGGGCCTGAGAAGCCCGTTAACACCTGTGCTGCTCACAGATGATCATGATTATCAGCAGAAATTGTTTGCAATGTAACCACCACTCATTGGATTTGATGTACCTGACAGTGCAGCACCTTCAGATGGCGATCCAAGGAATACAAAATGAAATTAAAGCATTAGAGTCTGAGTTCAGAAATTCGTCTACAGTCGAAATAATAGAAAAAAAACAAAAAGATCTGGAAGAAAATATTGCTAAATTAAGAACATTGATTTTACAAACGAAATTACAGAAATTTGTGAGGGACACTCGAGACTACCAATTGGACCGTGTCTATACATGGGCAGAGGAAAGACGTAAAGCCCGGAAAATAAGTACTTGGAATAATCAGAGAGCTTCGTCAAGCGAAGCGTTAACATCCGAAAGTGACACCGGCTCGATTGATAGAAAACAGTGGCCCCAAAAGAAAAATAAGAAAGATTTTTTAGGGGTACACCAAAATGGAAAACGGAAAAGAAAAAGAAAGATCAAGATCAAGAATCAATAGAGGGAAAAACACCAAGTGTGAAAAAGAAACAGGAAACAGGAACTCAATATCAATATCTCCCCACTAGTACTAACAGAAAGACAGAATAAATTATTTAATAAAGGTTTAGGGTTTGTACCCATTTGAGCTTGTGAAGTTTGACTTTAAAGGGGTATTCCAAGAAAAAACTTTTTTTATATATCAACTGGTTCCAGAAAGTTAGATTTGTAAATTACTTCTATTAAAAAATATTAATCCTTTCAGTACTTATGAGCTTCTGAAGTTAAGGTTGTTATTTTCTGTCTAAGTAATCTCTGATGACACGTGTCTCGGGAAACGCCCAGTTTAGAAGCAAATTCCCATAGCAAACCTCTTCTAAACTGGGCGGTTCCCGAGACACGTGTCATCAGAGATTACTTAGAAAAGAACAGCCTAAACTTCAGAAGCTCATAAGTACTGAAAGGATTAAGATTTTTTAATAGAAGTAATTTACAAATCTGTTTAACTTTCTGGAGCCAGTTGATATATAAAAAAAAGTTTTTTCCTGGATAACCCCTTTAATGAAGTATGTGAAAAATGGGATAAATGTGGCCTAAGATCTCCTTCCAATCTAAGTGTACAAGAAAAAAGACCTCTTTCTGATCTAATAAAAGAAGATAGGGTGGTGATAAAGAAAGCAGATAAAGGTGGCGCCACGGTGTTGTAGGATAAATAGTTATACTTAAATGAAGCAGAAAAACAATTGAGTGATGAAAAAGTGTACAGAAGATTGGCAGGAGATCCGACAGCCACATTTAAGAAAGAGATACAGATTTTACTTGATGAAACATTAGAGTCAGGCATCATAGATGCAAATTTACATCGTGCACTAATCAATAACTTTCCTAGAACGCCTATACTGTATTTGTTGCCCAAGGTCCATAAGAGTATGGAGTCCCGTCCCCCCCCCGGGACGCCCGATTGTCTCTGGGGTGGACTTAATACTCTATCCCCTGGCTGTGTATGTGGATGGTTTTCTACAAAAAATTGTACAGAGATTGGACAATTGTCTATGTGATACAAACAAGTTCTTGGATCGCATAGACAAGGTCAATATTAGTGAGGACATATGGCTATGTACGTTAGATATTAAGAGCTTATACACGAATATTCCTACATATGAGGGGCTAATAGCAGTTAAAGAAGAATTGTACAAGGATGCTTCCCTGGACAATTCTAAAATTCGATTTGTGATGGATCTTCTGGAGCTTATTCTAACTAAAAATTATTTTAGATTTGGAGAAGATTTTTTCTTACAACTACATGGTGTTTCAATGGGGTCCCCGGTGGCCCCATCCTTCGCCAATATTTTTATGTCCATGTTTGAAGAAAAATTTGTATATTCCCTCCTACAGAGTGAACACGTCGCCACGTGGGTGAGATATGTGGACGACGTGTTTATGCTGTGGGGAGGAACACATAACGAATTAGATAGGTATGTTGAAGCACTAAATCAGTGCCATGAATTAATTGAGTTCACATTGGAGGCAGATCTCCAGAGGAACCATTACTTAGATGTAGAGGTTTACAAAGAAGGGACAGTCCACACTATACAAAAAGGAGGCTGATAGAAATAATTTGCTATCTAGAGATAGCTTTCATGCCCCACAGACATTCAAAGGGATTCCCAAGAGTCAATTCATTAGGGCTAAACGAATTTGCAGCACCGAGGAGGAGTATGTGAAAAATAAGGAGATGTTAGTCAAGAAATTCTTAGAAAGAGGATACAAAGAAGATGAGGTTAAAAAGTGGGAGGTGGGAGACGAAGTGCAAGAGATTCCTAGACAACAATTTAGACATAGAAAAAAGAAGGACAAAAAGAAGTTATCTGATGAGTTTGTATATCTGGGCACATATGACAAACATGCCCGATTGATTAAAAATACTATAAGAAATACTGGGGTCTCCTTAAGGCTGATGCGAAATTCGGTAAGATGTTTGGCAACATGCCCCGTTTCACGTATAAAAAAGGAAAGACATTGGCTAACAGCCTGGTGAGGGCTGATATTAAAAAGAAGAAAATAACAAAACAGACTTTTCTAAAATCTAAAAATAAAGGTACATTTGCTTGCGTGTCATGCGCAAATTGTTCTGGTATTATCAAAAGCGATCACATCGTTCATCCACTGTAAGGAACTAAGTTTCCTATCAGGGGATGGTATAGTTGTGAAACGAAACAGGTGTTCTATCCACTAAAGTGTCGCAGAATTTATTTAAGTGTACCGGATTATGGGACATCGTTCGGTAATCCGGAATGCACTAGCTAAGAAAAAACCAGTAGAAGAAAGTAAAAAATACAGTGAAACGAGTGTTGCCAGACATTTTGTCGAACAGAACCATAGGATCAGTGAATTGAGATGGATGATAATTGAAGAAGTACAAGGTAAAAGTGAAAGCGAAATAAAGAAAAGATTGCTACGATGTGAAGTTTATTGGATCGAGACACTCAATTCACTGTATCCAAATGGTCTTAATGAATCATGTAATTATGGAGTTTACCTGTGAGAGGTCATCTTGTATGCTGTCCGATGTTTTACTGATGTCAGTTTTTTAATATATGATTTTAATATATGATTTTAATCTTATGGCTCTCGTTTGTAGAGATAAAGTCTTGCGAGATTGACATGCCTATGTAATGTGGTGGTGAGCACGTTAGGGATACTTGAGAAAGGGGGCGTGTCCTCCGAAACGTCGTAAGGTATCGATGCAAGCTCCATCCGATTCCCCTTTGTGAGAGGAAGGTCTATGCGCTGAAGGAAGCCCGGACATGGGCTGAAATTTACCTACAGCCTGGAGAGTGTCGAGCGCGTCCGAAGAAGGTGCACTTAGGGTGATTTGAAATTCTGTCATTTCTACTTTTTTGCAAAGACTCTATTTTTCATATTGTGAATGTTTTAAAAAATTTTCACTAAAGCAAGTTATAAATCAATCAAGTTGTTCGTGGCGTTTTTTCATAACTGCTACAAAGATTCTCAGCCAACTGTATGAGTTCATTCAGGGTAGTGGGCAATTCCGGGGCAGCAAGAACATCCTTGATATGGCTAGAAAGTCCTGTCTTGAAAGTGGCACAAAGAGCTTCATTGTTCCAGGATAACTCCGATGCCAGGGTATGGAATCGGATGGCATACTCGCCCACAGAGGAGTTACAGTGTGAAAAACTCAGCAAAGCCATCTCAGCAGAGGAAGCTTGGGCAGATTCTTCAAAGACACCACGGAATTCTGACAGAAAAGCCTTGAGATTAGTTGTGATTGGATCACTGCAATCCCATAGCGGGGTTGCCCAGGCCAGGGCCCTACCAGTTAAGAGACTGAGGACAAAGACCACCTTTGCTCGTTCCGTAGGGAACTGTTCCGCCATAAGTTCTATGTGCATGGAGCACTGTGTCACGAAACCACGGCAAGACTTGGGATCCCCCTCATACTTCTCAGGAAAAGACAAGTGGAGCTAAGATCCCGAGGTGACTGCAGGAGAGAGAGCCAACACTGGAGCAGGAGGAGGCTGTGGCTGCTGCGGTTGTTGTTGAGCAGAAAGCAACTGCTGCATCATGGTGGACAATTGGTCTAACTGTTGTGCCTGCTGGGCCAACTGCTGCGACTGGAGCGAGTTCCGGATTATCGGGCAGCGGAACCCCAGTGGGATCCATGGTCTGATTTTGCTGTAACGCTCACGGTAGTAGTAGCGCTGCTGGATGTGGATCCTCCAACCTGTGTAGCAGATGACACGGGCCGTATCGGGGAGCGTAGTCTAAGGTGCCGCTGGTCTTCACCAGAGCCCACTGCAAGGCAGGATGGGCTTGCTGCGGCAGGTGACACCCAGGTCGCTACCCCCGATACGACTCAACCACACAGGTAACTGGGCAAGACGAGATAGAGAAGGATGAGGCACAGGCGTAGTCAGACTTAGCAGAAGGTCAGGGCAGGCGGCAAAGGTGCGTAGTCAAATAATGTAGCTGAAGTCAAAATACATGGGCAAGGCAAACAGACAATAGGAACAATTAATTTCAGGCTAGATGCACTGAAGATCCGTCAGGGAAGTGTGGGAGGTGGAGGAACTTATTACTGAGGCACAGGTAATTACTTAATTATTGGGCGTACTGGCCCTTTAAATTTCCGAGCTCCGGCGCGTGCGCGCCCTAGGGAACTGGGACGCACGCGCCGGAACAGAGAAGCAGAGGAGGAGGCAGAAGGAACATGTGGTGAGTGACGGCGCAGCCCCGCCGGCTGCAGCAGGACACGGGGCCATAGGGGAGGCAGGCGAGAAGCAGGAACGAGAGCGCTCACGGTTGGAGCGTCGGACTGGAGCGCTCACCATAACACAGGTAATGTGATAATTTTTATCTAGGAAATCTTTACTATTTCTTATCAATTACCAGGTACACCATGTATGCAGCTCAAGTATCTTCAGAAAATCATCTTGATCTCCTTGCACATCCTAAACTGGATTTCTTAAAACAACATGACAGGTCAGTACATTCAATGACAATTCCATAAATGCTCCAATTTCAAATAATTGTCTTTGTTTAATACTGTAAATTTTACTTAAAAAATATTTGCTTACATTATATAACAATATGCTCCACTCCACAGGGCTACCATCAGAAATTTCGGGGCCCCTTACACAGCTCAAGGCATGGGCCCCCCAGCCCCATCCCCACACCCCCTGGCCTGCCCTCAATTATATTTTATTTTCTAATTATATATTTCTAATTAGAGTCCAGTGCTCTATAACACTGTGCTGCAAAGTATTATACTGTGCCGCACTCTGCTGTAATCTAATATACCCTATTCTGGTTACTATGAAACCGCCCTAGCAATTTGCCAATATTCGTACATATTGACCATATAGAGGTAGATACCAGTGAGCGCTCTGCAGACAGTATAAGTGATCATAGTTACATTTAATGACGCACAGAGGACGTCTTCTCTGATTGGAGTCATTCACCTTTTCTCCTTTTTACTATCTGGCCTGGGGCACCATGAAGATTTCTCCTGGCCAAGACTAGTCTCCACAGAACCTGCCAGAGCAGCCAGACAAACATTTTAGGCTCCTTTTTCCAGCACATGGCCCTCTCTTTACAAACTCCCCATGTGTATTGGCCCAATACATAGTACCCCTTTTGTGCCCCCATATATAGCTGTAGACCCCCTGTGCCCCCATTTATAGTTGTAGGCCCCTCTGTGCCCCCATATATAGTTGTAGGCCCCTCTGTGCCCCCATATATAGTTGTAGGCCCCCTGTGTCCCCCATATACATTGTAGGTCCCCATATATAGTTGTAGGCCCCCTGTGCCCCCCATATATAGTTGTAGGTCCCTATGTGTCCCCATATATAGCTTTAGGCCCTATGTGCCCCCATATATAGTTGTAGGCCAATCTGTGCCCCCATAGTTATAGGTCCCTATGTGCCCCATATATAGCTTTAGGCCACTCTGTGCCCCCATATACAGTTGTAGGCCCCCTGTTCCCCCCATATATAGTTATAGGTCTCTATGTGTCCCCATATATAGCTTTAGGCCCCTCTTTGCCCCCATATATAGTTTCAGCCTCCTCTGTACCCCCATATATAGTTGTAGGCTTCTCTCCCCCCCCCCCCCTATATAGTTGCAGGCCCCTCGGTATCCCTGTATATAGTTGTAGGCCCCTCTGTGCCCATATTAATAGTTAAAGCCTCCTCTGTAACCCCATATATAGTTGTAGGCTTCTCTTCCCCCCTATATAGTTGCAGGCCCCTCTGTGTCCCTGCCTATAGTTGTAGGCCCCTCTGTGCCCTTATATATAGTTGTAGGCCCCCTGTGCCTCCATATATAGTTGTAGGCTTCTCTTCCCCCCTATATAGTTGCAGGCCCCTCTGTGTCCCTGCCTATAGTTGTAGGCCCCTCTGTGCCCTTATATATAGTTGTAGGCCCCCTGTGCCTCCATATATAGTTGTAGGCTTCTCTTCCCCCCTATATAGTTGCAGGCCCCTCTGTGTCCCTGCCTATAGTTGTAGGCCCCTCTGTGCCCTTATATATAGTTGTAGACCCCCTGTGCCTCCATATATAGTTGTAAGCCCCTCTCTGTCCCCACAGATATACTGCCTCCAGCTATATATACAGTATGTCTGTGTACTGCCATGCTTCAGTGCTCCGACCACTGCTCCTCCAGTAGGTCCCTGGACCAGAAGAGCAGTGGTCTGAACACTGAAGGTGGCATGTTGGATAATTACCTTCCTGGCCAGCTCGCTTTAGGACGGAGAAACCCCTCTCAGTGAAGTAAGTGAGAGAAGAAAAATCACATGTACAATCCCCTCCTCACATGTATAATCTTCCCTCACATGTATATAACCCCCTCCTCACATGTATATAACCCCCCCTCACATGTATATAACCCCCTCCTCACATGTATATAATCCCCTCCTCACATGTATATAATCCCCCCTCACATGTATATAACCCCCTCCTCACATGTATATAATCCCCTCCTCACATGTATATAACCCCCCCTCACATGTATATAACCCCCTCCTCACATGTATATAATCCCCTCCTCACATGTATATAATTCCCTCCTCACATGTATATAACCCCCTCCTCACATGTATATAACCCCCCCTCACATGTATATAACCCCCTCCTCACATGTATATAACCCCCTCCTCACATGTATATAATCCCCCCTCACATGTATATAATCCCCCCTCACATGTATATAACCCCCTCCTCACATGTATATAATCCCCTCCTCACATGTATATATTCCCCTCCTCACATGTATATAATCCCTCCTCACATGTATATAACCCCCTCCTCACATGTATATAACCCCCTCCTCACATGTATATAACCCCCTCCTCACATGTATATAATCCCCTCCTCACATGTATATAATCCCCTCCTCACATGTATATAACCCCCTCCTCACATGTATATAACCCCCCTCACATGTATATAACCCCCTCCTCACATGTATATAACCCCCTCCTCACATGTATATAACCCCTCCTCACATGTATATAATCCCCTCCTCACATGTATATATTCCCCTCCTCACATGTATATAATCCCCTCCTCACATGTATATAATCCCCCCCTCACATGTATATAACCCCCTCCTCACATGTATATAACCCCCTCCTCACATGTATATAATTCCCCCTCACATGTATATAATCCCCTCTTCACATGTATATAATCCCCCCTCACATGTATATAACCTCCCCTCACATGTATATAATCCCCTCACATGTATATAACCTCCTCCTCACATGTATATAACCTCCTCCTCACATGTATATAATCCCCTCACATGTATATAATCCCCCCTCACATGTATATAACCCCCTCCTCACATGTATATAACCCCCTCCTCACATGTATATAATCCCCTCCTCACATGTATATAATCTCCCCTCACATGTATATAATCTCCCCTCACATGTATATAACCTCCTCCTCACATGTATATAATTTCCCCTCACATGTATATAATCCCCTCCTCACAAGTATATAATCCCCCCTCACATGTATATAATCCCCTCCTCACATGTATATAATCCCCTCCTCACATGTATATAATCTCCCCTCACATGTATATAACCCCCTCCTCACATGTATATAATCCCCTCCTCACATGTATATAATCTCCCCTCACATGTATATAATCTCCCCTCACATGTATATAACCTCCTCCTCACATGTATATAACCCCCTCCTCACATGTATATAATCTCCCCTCACATGTATATAATCCCCTCCTCACATGTATATAATCCCCTCCTCACATGTATATAATCTCCCCTCACATGTATATAATCTCCCCTCACATGTATATAACCTCCTCCTCACATGTATATAATCCCCTCCTCACATGTATATAATCTCCCCTCACATGTATATAATCCCCCCTCACATGTATATAACCCCCTCCTCACATGTATATAACCCCCTCCTCACATGTATATAATCCCCTCCTCACATGTATATAATCTCCCCTCACATGTATATAATCTCCCCTCACATGTATATAATCCCCTCCTCACAAGTATATAATCCCCCCTCACATGTATATAATCCCCTCCTCACATGTATATAATCCCCTCCTCACATGTATATAATCTCCCCTCACATGTATATAACCTCCTCCTCACATGTATATAATCCCCTCCTCACATGTATATAATCTCCCCTCACATGTATATAATCCCCTCCTCACATGTATATAATCCCCTCCTCACATGTATATAATCCCCCCTCACATGTATATAATCCCCTCCTCACATGTATATAATCCCCTCCTCACATGTATATAACCCCCTCCTCACATGTATATAACCCCCCTCACATGTATATAACCCCCTCCTCACATGTATATAACCCCCTCCTCACATGTATATAACCCCTCCTCACATGTATATAATCCCCTCCTCACATGTATATATTCCCCTCCTCACATGTATATAATCCCCTCCTCACATGTATATAATCCCCCCCTCACATGTATATAACCTCCTCCTCACATGTATATAACCCCCTCCTCACATGTATATAATCTCCCCTCACATGTATATAATCCCCTCCTCACATGTATATAATCCCCTCCTCACATGTATATAATCTCCCCTCACATGTATATAATCTCCCCTCACATGTATATAACCTCCTCCTCACATGTATATAATCCCCTCCTCACATGTATATAATCTCCCCTCACATGTATATAATCCCCCCTCACATGTATATAACCCCCTACTCACATGTATATAACCCCCTCCTCACATGTATATAATCCCCTCCTCACATGTATATAATCTCCCCTCACATGTATATAATCTCCCCTCACATGTATATAATCCCCTCCTCACAAGTATATAATCCCCCCTCACATGTATATAATCCCCTCCTCACATGTATATAATCTCCCCTCACATGTTTATAACCTCCTCCTCACATGTATATAATCCCCTCCTCACATGTATATAATCTCCCCTCACATGTATATAATCTCCCCTCACATGTATATAACCTCCTCCTCACATGTATATAACCCCCTCCTCACATGTATATAATCTCCCCTCACATGTATATAATCCCCTCCTCACATGTATATAATCCCCTCCTCACATGTATATAATCCCCTCCTCACATGTATATAATCTCCCCTCACATGTATATAATCTCCCCTCACATGTATATAACCTCCTCCTCACATGTATATAATCCCCTCCTCACATGTATATAATCTCCCCTCACATGTATATAATCTCCCCTCACATGTATATAACCTCCTCCTCACATGTATATAACCTGCTCCTCACATGTATATAATCCCCCCTCACATGTATATAATCCCCCCTCACATGTATATAATCCCCTCCTCACATGTATATAATCCCCTCCTCACATGTATATAATCTCCCCTCACATGTATATAACCTCCTCCTCACATGTATATAACCCCCTCCTCACATGTATATAATCTCCCCTCACATGTATATAATCCCCTCCTCACATGTATATAATCCCCCCTCACATGTATATAATCCCCCCTCACATGTATATAATCCCCTCCTCACATGTATATAATCCCCTCCTCACATGTATATAATCCTCCCCTCACATGTATATAATCCCCCCTCACATGTATATAATCCCCCCTCACATGTATATAATCCCCTCCTCACATGTATATAATCCCCTCCTCACATGTATATAATCCTCCCCTCACATGTTTATAATCCTCCCCTCACATGTATATAATCCTCCCTCACATGTATATAATCCCCCCTCACATGTATATAATCCCCCCTCATTTCTATGAGGAATGATAATGGGATAGGAAAGATAAATGCTGTCGGAAGAGGAGAAGATAATATAGAAAATCCTACCAGTAAGAAGATAACGCTGCCTGCAGGCTGTACACACACCAACACAGAGGGCGGCACATCCCCCTCTGCTCCGCTCCTCTCTATCAGTGTGAAATGATGTCACACATCTATTCTTCCAGGCAGCCTCTGCGCTGCTCTTAAAGGGCCGGAGCGGTTCCCTGGATAAATTTATGAATGACAGGACAAGTATGTGCAGCAGCGGTGCCTTGCAGGCTTCCGGAGAGTGACTGCGCATGCCCAAGGCGACTCTTACGTCGCAGTTTATCTGCTCGTAACGGTGTATTGTAGCTCTGAGCAGGCACATGAAAAGGCAGCACACAGCGGTCGTTCAGCGGCGGATCCACAGCGTAATACGGGCTGTAAATCTGCTCGCCTGAACGTACCCTTAGCGTTGTGCTTTAGGCAAGGTCTAATGACGGGTGGTCCTTCTGAAGATGAATTGGAGCGGAGAATGACACCTTTGTTTCAAAGGGCAAGCAGCAGAATTTAGAAAGCAGCTATGTATATATATATATATATATATATATATATATATATATATATATATGTTAACAATACAATATGAAATATGGAAAACAGAAATGGACAAACAACAACAGTGAAGAAAATTATGTGTATACACATAGGTAGTCTGGGTTCACATGTAGTATCAGAAAAATCAGAAAAAAGTACAAAACTACAAGCTGTCTGTGAGTTTCCTGCTACAGGTTGGATATGCAGGAGATTTTCCACAGTCTAATTTCCTATCCTAAAATCCACAGCGGATTATATTGACCTCAATGAGGTCTGCTGCAGATTTTCAGCTCAAACCAGCAGCAGAAAACTCGCATGTAAGCATACCCTTAGGCCATGTTCACACGTCCGGAATTTTCGTGCAGAATTCCGCATTGGAATTCTGCAGGAGATTCTGGAACAGCATTGTATTCAATGGGATTCTGTTGCATTTTGCATATAGTGGAATTTCCATGCAAGATGTTTCTGGAACGAAAAGTCCAAATTCCGTGTACGCAGAAAGAATGAACCTGTCCATTTATTCTGCAGACTCTTCACAGAATGGATAGCCGGGACTTTATGCATTAATTTATAGCCAATACATTTCAATGGGATTCCACTGTCCTATAAACACAGCAGAATTTCAGCTGCAGAATTTCAGCTGCAGGAATTCTATTGAAGTGCATTGGCTATAAATTAATGCATAAAGTCCTGGCTATCCATTCTGTGAGGAGTCCGCAGAATAAATGGACAGGTTCATTCTTTCTGCGGACACGGAATTCGGACTTTTCGTGCCAGAAACATCTTGCATGGAAATTCCGCTATGTGAATTTTCATGCAGAATTCAGTGCAGAAATTCTGCTGTGTGAAACCAGCCTAACTGTGCTGAGGAATCATGCAGAAAGCATCCAGAAATTCTACATCAATTCTGCGTCAATTCCGCATCAACTCATGCTGGACGGATGCAGAATTGAAGCCAAAATGAATGTGGACACGGAATTGATGCTGACATGCAGAATTTTAGCCGTTTGGACGCGGCCTAAGGATATGTTCACACGCCAGAATTTCTGCATGGAATTCAGCAGGGATTCCACATGAAAAATCTGCATGAATTTATAGCCAATACACTTCAGTGGGATTCTGCTGTCCCATTCACACAGCTGAATTTCTGCTGCAGAATTTCAGGCAATTCCATTGAAGTTAATGGGCAATTAATTTTTGCGGAATTTATTGCAGAATTTTCATGCAGAATACCGTGCAGAAATTCTGCCATGTGAACCCAGCCTTATAAATTTGTCTGTGTCGTGTGTGGGGCTACATACTACCTACATAGCTTATAGGCATGATGGCTACTCCGATATTTGTGTAGTGAAAATAGAGTAGAAAAAAAATCTATAAAAACACATTAGAATAAAATATGTCTTGACATCTTATGTTAATTAATGAGAAAAAGTCTGGGTGATACATTCTCTTTAATTTGCCAATAACATTTTGTATTTGCGCAACTGTTTATGCTACATTGTATCATTATGATCTTGAACTGTCGTTTACCTTCCTCTGCATTTTTAACCTCAGTTGTTTCAGGATTGTTCCTTGCACTATTCAGCACTAATCACATTTATAATCAGTGCTGACAAATATAAATAACCACCAGATAGAAAATAGTACTTATTATTTGTTACCAGGTACCTATTATCATTTTTTCTAATGCACCATTTAATTACACACTATTAATGGCAGATCCCATAAAGAGCACAATGAGACTGTAATTACAGGTGACCCAAGCTAATAAGCACTCAAGCTGCCAGAATACTGGGAAAACCAGTAATTAGTGTGCCAGTCTCTTATGTCTGTGACTGCACCCACCTCGCTCTCAACAAACACAGGAACCCTCCAATTGCTGTCAGCACTCGCCCGACATAAGGCAACAAAGGAATCACTTTTTATTTGATGGTGACAATAGTGCATACAGTTCAGCAAATATTTTCTTGCAGTATTACAGACATTCAGTAGCATCGAGTCACAGGAATTACTTCAAAGGCTGAGTATACTACAATTGTGAAATGCTCCAATATTTCCAGAAACACAGCCTGATAGAAATCTTTAAAGGGTACCTCTCATCAAATAAACTTTTGATATATTTTAGATTAATGAATGTTGAATAACTTTCCAATAGCATGTTAATGAAAAATATGCTTCTTTCTATTGTATTTTTCCCGATCAGTCCTGTCAGCAAGCATTTCTGACTCATGCTGGAGTCCTAAACACTCAGAGCTGCCAGCCTGCTTTGTTCACAGCCAGACAGGCTGTGAACAAAGCAGGCTGGCAGCTCTGAGTGTTCTCCTTTGTGAACAAAGCAGACTGGCAGCTCGTAGTGTTTAGGACTCCAGCATGAGTCTGAAATGCTTGCTGCCAGGACTGGTAGGGAGACCCCTAGTGGTCATTTCTTCAAAGTGGAAAATTAAATAGAAAGAAGCATATTTTTTAATAACATGCAATTGTAAAGTTATTCTGCATACATTAATCTATAATATATCAAAAGTTTTTTTGGATGAGAGGTACTTTTTAAGTCCAACCTGTCACAGATTTTACGTGGAGGCACTCAGAGTATTATCTTATAAATTATGTGCAATTTAATGATAAAAATATTTATTGCTTGCTACATTTTTGCTTAGAAAAGGGATGAGGCACTTGATGGGGCTACCATTCTATATACCTCCCAACTTTTGCTGAGAACAAAGAGGGGCAAGCCACACCCTAACCACACCCTCAGCCACACCCCTAAACATGCCCTCACTACGCCTGCCCATGCTGAATGGGAATACCTTTGTCAGTCTGTCACCTAAGTTTAGGAGGACCTACGATAAACAGGTGGCAACAACACCCATCATTATCTCTACAGACCATATAAGAGATTACATACAGTTACATCAGGTAACTGACAACAACCCCCATCATTACCACTACAGACCATATAAGAGATTACATACAGTTACATCAGGTAACTGACAACAACCCCCATCATTACCACTACAGGCCATATAAGAGATTACATACCGTTACATCAGGTGACTGACAACAACCACCATCTTTACCACCACAGATCATCTAAGAGATTACATACAGTTACATCTGGTGACTCGCAGGTGACGTCTTGTCTAATTGGAGTCATTCATTTTCATTTTCCTTCCCCATCCAGCCCAGACCATCATGATGATTTCTTCCAGCCACAACTCATCTCTGCAGAAACTGCCAGACCTATAGTGCCCCAAACCGTAATAATGCCCCCCTTGATTTCACACATAGTAAAGTGGGTAGATAAGTGGGTTGGGGAAGAGTTGGTTGGTCCTCCACAATAAGTAGTAAGGTTGCTCCTCTAGGTAGACAGGGCCCTTCAGGTAGTTTCTCCGATCACATAGGTACCCCGAGTAGGTAGGGCCCACCCAAAGAGAGTTGCCCCTGTTGGTAATTCCCCTAGATATCTGTCCCCTGTATGAAAACTCCCATATAAGCTATGTAGGTAGTAGTTAGCCCCCTATTAGCTTGGTAGTAATTCCCCATATTAGCTAGGCAGGAACATAGTAGATAGCGCCCCATATTAGTTAGGCAGCAGAATTCACCCCACATTCGGTAGGCAGCAGAAGTCCCCCACATTAGGCTGGGTTCACACTACGTTTTCTCGCATACGGGAGCGCATACGGCAGGGGGGAGCTAAAACCTCGCGCTCCCGTATTCCTTCGTATGCGCTCCCGTATGTCATTCATTTCAATGAGCCGGCCGGAGTGAAACGTTCGGTCCGGTCGGCTCATTTTTGCGCCGTATGCGCTTTTACGACCGGACCTCAAACCGTGGTTGACCACAGTTTTAGGTCCGGGGGAAAAGCGCATACGGCGCAAAAATGAGCCGACCAGACCGAACGTTTCACTCCGGCCGGCTCATTGAAATGAATGACATACGGGAGCGCATACGAAGGCATACGGGAGCGCAAGGTTTTAGCTCCCCCCTGCCGTATGCGCTCCCGTATGGGAGAAAACGTAGTGTGAACCCACCCTTAGCTAGGCAGTAGAAGTTCCCCACATTAGGTAGGCAGCAGTTCACCCACATTAGGTAGGCAGCAGAAGTCCCCCACATTAGCTAGGCAGTAGAAGTTCCCCACATTAGGTAGGCAGCAGTTCACCCACATTAGGTAGGCAGCAGCTCCCCACATTAGCTAAGCAGCAGTTCCCCATATTAGGTAGGAAGCCTTCCCACACATTATATAGGCAGCAGTTCCCCCACAGGTAGCCAATGGCTCTTCACCCTGTCAAAATGAGTGCCACATTTAACTGTAGACACCTCATAAGGAGGTGTTTACAGTTAAATGAGGGACATGTCAGTGCCGTTCCGAGACATCACTCCAAAAGTGGTAATGTCCTGCCGAATCCAGAACGGTTGGGAGCTATGATACTGCAACATATGGATCGATAATGAATTTGTAAAAAAAAAAATATATATATATCATTGTATTTAGCTTTTTTCTTTTTGCTTATAATCTGCACAAGATTTTTTTTGCAGTTAGCAAAAGGATCTTGCAAAAGTCAATTATAGTTTTCGACTTGCAGTGGTAACCTATTTACCAAGTGTGAGTGTGGCAAAAAGCGTCACAAACCCCTCTAATACACTGCAAATCTACAACAGATCTGGCTTAGAAAACTGCCTTTGGAAAGCACTTTTAAAAAGTTGCACATTTATTTGTGCAACTGCAACATTTTATGCAGAATTGTTATAATGGAGAGGAGGAATCTTACAAAATGGGCACACAAGGCAGCACCAGATGCACCAGGATTATGCATTCATGCATAAATCCAGTGTGCTCATGCACTGATGGGGGATTCATTTAGACTGGTGTGTGAAATGCCGGATTTAATAAATAATAATAATAAATAATCTGGCAATTTTTGGAATACGGCCACTGCAGTTTTTGAGCCAAAACCAGAAATGTATTCAAAAGAAATAGGACATATAAAGGAAGTACTAACACTTCTCCTCCCTTATGGATCCACTTCTGACTTTGGCTCAAAAACTGCAGTGGCAGATATCCAAAAACTGCCAGAAAAAAACAAGCGGAAACTTAGCCTAAGGGTGCATTCACACGGAGTAATTCAAGAGGAATTTACTCAAGTAATTCCTCTTGAATTCTCCGCTCCAAATTAATGCACATCTCCTCTGCCCATTGATTTAATGTTATTTCTGCTGTCCTGTTGACACTGCAGAAATTCTGCTAGTGGAATTCCGACACTGAATTCCTTTCCGCTTGAAGAAAGAACATGTTCATTCTTCAAGCGGAGTCTTTGAGCAGAATCCAATAGAAGTCAATGGTAAAAAAAAATTCTGCCCAACATCGTTTTCAAGCGGAATTCGAGCGGAATTCAGAAAAGTAGATTAAATAGCCACCTCCTTCATTCCTCTTCTTTTCTGCATGGAAATTCCGCTTGAATTCCGCTCGAATTCCGCTTGATGGATAAAATGACAGAAGGCAACAATTTCCTGACCGAAATTATTCCTCATGAGAAAGCACCCTAAGGCTAGGTTCACACTACGGATTCTCCGGGGAGAAAATTTCTGCCCGGAGATTCCGAGTGCGGTCAGCGCTGACTGAATCAGTTGGCGCTAGGTCCGCACATACACTGCAGTCTCCATTAGACTGCAATGTGTTCCGCAAGTATTTCCACCTGAAGAATGAGCAACGCCATTCTTCAGGCGGAAATTTCCAAGCGGATTTTCTGTTTACAAATTCCGCTTCACAAATTCCGAAGTGTGAATTTGTGAACGGAAACCCATTCACTACACTATACATTTTAGCAAACGGAATTTCTGCCTGCAATTTCAAAGCGGAATTGCAGGTGGAAATTCCGTAGTGTGTACCTAGCCTTAGTGTGACATTTCTATGGAGGACCATCACTCCCCTGCCAGTGGATTTTTGGTCTCCCACCGCTCTATGAGAGAGATAGTGAATATCTTGCGCGTTGTAACCAATAAAGATGAATAAATCCTTGTCTGTCATTTGAACAGATACAGTTTAATGGCTCACCTGAAAGACTCCTCTACTTTATTGTTTTATGTATTTAATACTTTATAGTATATTGTAAACTGAATATAATTTATATGAGTAATTAGCATCCCTACTTTTATGTGTTTTAGGCCATCTGTATATTGGCAAGACAAGACCGACATAAACTCTATTTGCAGTAAGTTCCTAATTAATCCAGAACCTGTGGAATAATTCTATGTGAAGATAGCGGAACTATGTCAAATAGTGGAGTGGTGCACGAATGAAAAGTGAACATGGATAATACAACAGTAAATGAAAATGATACATCCCGCACTCACCACGTCCACCGCTACAACGTAGCGGTGGACTTGGTGAGTGCGGGATTTATCATTTTCATTTACTGTTGTATCCTACATAATAATGTTTGTATTGTAAAAATGAATGTTTTATGCTCTGGCCATGTTCACACAGCAGAATTTATGAGCGGATTTCCGAGGAAATATTCTGATTATAATCTCCGCAGCAGCAGAATCCCATTGATTTTAATGGGATTCTGCTGCACTGTGCACATGGCGAGATTTCCGCAGCAGATTTTTCTTCCGCGGAAATCCTGATTTCGGCATCTGCGTAAATGATGAACATTGTTTCCGCAGATTCCGCACTGAAATGCATTGTCTTCTATAGAAAGGGCCTATTTCCGAGCAGTCCCAGTGCCGGCAATATGTGCAAATGTGCAGAATGTCTGCCTGTGTTTTCTGGGAAGAAATTCCTCACATTTTCCGTTGTGTGATTATTGCCTTAGAGTTAGGAATGCAGAAACACTGATAGCATGAAGTTCAATTCAAACCCGTTTCCAGACTGAACAGCTGCAGCATGTAAGATCCTGTCAAATATAGACTGCCAGGCTTAAAGGGTACTCCGGGGAAAAAAAATTAAAATCAACTGGTGCCAGAAAGTTATACAGATTTAAAAATCTTAATCCTTCCAGTACATATCAGCTGCTGTATGCTCTAGAGGAAGTTGTATAGTTCTTTCTAGTCTGACCACCGTGCTCTCTACTGACACCTCTGCTCATGTCAGGAACTATCCAAAGCAGGAGAGGTTTTCTATGGGGATTTGCTCCTACTCTGGACAGTTCCTGACATAGACAGAGGTGTCAGCAACGAGCACTGTTGTCTGACTGGAAAAAACTACACAACTTCCTCTGGAGCATACCGCAACTGATAAGTACTGGAAGGCTTAAGATTTTTAAATAGAGGTCATTTACAAATTTGTTTAACTTTCTGGCACCAGTTGATTTGAAAATTTTTTTTACACCAGAGTACCCCTTTAAGACAGATTGTGCTCACAAATAATAGATATCGCATTTTTAAATCTAGAATTCTTCCTAAAAAAATTGAGTGTTGCCCAAAAAATGTGACTTTTTTTTACACCAGTTTTCACGTGAAAGCATTGTTATATTTCTCCCTAAAAGTTTCCATAGCCTTCCATGATCCAATGGAGGCCATCAGAGTGACCTTTTATAATCTGTTAAATATATTTTAACATGTAACAGTTTAGTGATATATATCATAATATACATATATATTATATTTTAATGTTAAATCGTACATATGGCAAGTGACTAAAATACTGACACCCATTTTTTTTCCTTACGTCACCCCATTTACATAACCGGCAAATAAAGAATGCACTACTATATTGTGTGTGTCCACTAAGGGAATCAGTTTCTGTTTTCTAAGGCCCCTTTCACACTGCTGTTGCTCCCCGTCAACAACGGCCGTTAAAGTCTCTTTTTTTGGTGACTTTAACGGCCTTTCTCGTGGCAAGGCACAACTGGCAACAACGGGTCCCGACAGCTCCCATTTACTATTATGTGGGCCGACGGGCGCCATTGTTGTTTGACAGGAATAGCGGGAGAAAAAGACAGCACCAGCAGTATTTATTCTCCCACTATTCTCCCTTGCTCTTAAGGGCAGTGTGAAAGAAGCCTAACACTGTAGATTCCAAAAGTTATTATGTTCCAAAAGCATGTTTGGTGCATATATTATTTTTGGCATCAGCAAACTGCTAGAGCATATGGCAAAAGTAGCCATAGGCCGCCCACTGTCCTGAAAGAGACAAAAATTGTGCCTTTTTGGCCTCTATTAAAGGGGTACTCCGGTGAAAAACAAAATGTTTTCAAACCAACTGGTGCTAGAATGTTTTGTAAATTACTTCTATTTAAAAATCTTAACCCTTCCAGTACTTATCAGCTGCTTTATACTATAGAGAAATGTGTATAGTTCTTTCTGGTCTGACCACAGTGCTCTTTGCTGACACCTTTGTCCATGTCAGGAACTGTCCAGAGTAGAAGCAAATACCATAGCAGACCTCTCCTGCTCTTGACAGTTCTGACATGGACAGCGGTGGCAACAGAGAGAACTGTGGTCAGATTGAAAATAACTACACAACTTTCTCCGTAGTATATAGCAGCTGACAAGTACTGGAAGGATTAAGATTTTTTTTAACAGCAATTTACAAATCTGTTTAACTTTCTGGCACCAGTTATTTAGAAAAAAAAAAATTCCACTGGAGGACCCCTTTAGATATTAAGATAGATAGATTCTATATATGTGTTTTTGTTACAAGAATATTGCAGTCCTGCAAGTATCATCCTTTCTCAAGTGAGTGATTGTTATCCAGATCTAGACTAAGCACATATTTTTGGTCCTCCCATTGAAGCTGCCTATCGCTTGTGTTTACAGCTCATACCTGTGTCTATAGCTTTATGTTTGCTTTGCCTTATACAGTTCACTTACCACCTGCCTGTTTATTGACCATTTGTAATGCCCAAGGCCTGATTATTAAAATCCTATATGTGTATTATAATTAAAACTGTGTGATGTATTATCCAAGCTATGGGTGAGGGGTCATTCAGACGGTGTATCCTTTGTTTTTTGTGTATTGCATTTTATGGCTGCTTGGTATCTCCTTTGAAGTCATGCACTCTGGTCCCATCATATAATCAAAGGGGTCGTGAAGAGAGATGCCCCACCTGGTGGGATCAGAGGGGAGGGGGGGAATGGAGTTTCCCTCCAAAGAAGCAGAGATAATATTTAAACAGACTCAGGGTGTTCAAGGCTGTGCCACAAGCTGACAAGACCATCCTAAGAACAGCATTCACATGGACTGCTATATCATCATGCTGTAAGAACTTCATCTTTTGTTTTCTGAACTTGCCTTGAAAAACTTTTTTATATATTTTTGTACCTGTATGTCATTTGTTCCTGTATTTTTATATATATATATATATATATATATATATATATATATATATATATATATATAGCACTGTGATACCTTTTATCAGATTAAATGTTTAATTAATCAGCTCTGGTCTTTGATCTCTAAATATATGAGCTCACCTTTCTGAAAGCAGCTCTGGTGGAAACACGTCTATCTAAGGGTTAATTTGGTGACTTGCTGGGACTAGTAGTGGATACCCAGAGGTCTGGCGGCTTTAACCCTTGCACCATCACACTCTCTCTAATGTCTTGGCTGGACTGATAGGGTGTAATCATAACAACTGGTGGCAGCGTCGGGATATATTTAGAGATTTTTAGTGCTTGCTGGATTTTACCTGTAAGGAAATGTTAGCACTAAAAAAGAAATTGCATACATCTCCTTGTGTGTAAATTCCAAAGACAGAGCTCAGTGCTGGTTTAAAAGACATAAAAAAAAGAGTGCAAGACAGTTCTGTCCTCCCCATCTCCTGTTTTACCTCCTCTGTCTCATCTCGGAAATATGGAGGCATATCGCAAGCAGTCCAAGCCTGCACTGGAGCTACTGTGCCAAGAAAAGGACATCCCTACTGCAGGAAAGAACAAGGAACAACTTATTGCTGATCTTGTGGAGTATGATGCCCGTGCAGAAGAGCTGAGTGACATGAGGCAAAGTCCTGCAGCTGGAACTGCCATCCAAGGACTGATATCTCCTGGGGAACGCAGCAACATTACTCCCCATCAGGACAGTACTCCACATGAGGCCTTGGACTCTTATATGCGGACTGCCTTACAACACCTTGGGAATGTGGATGTCAATATGAAACTCCAACTGCTTCTCCAGTACCAAATTGCAGAGAGAGAGGCACAAGCAGCAGAAAGAGAAGCCCAGCGAAGGCATGAACTGGAGGTTCTGAGGCTGAGAGGGGATGCTTCATCCGCACGGAGTGATGTGCAGGATCAAGGAGACCACAAACCCCGCTTGGAACATTTCCCCATGTTGGAGAAAGATGGTGATCTGGATGTGTTCCTGAGGGGATTTGAAAAGGTTTGCCGGCAGTTCTATCTACCTAAGGAACAGTGGGGACGATATCTAACCCCACGGCTGCGAGGGAAAGCTCTGGATGTATTTTCTTCGCTTCCCTCTGAGAGTGACCAGGACTATGAGGCAATAAAATCTGCCCTGCTCAAAAGTTTTAATCTGACTCCAGAGACTTATCGGGAAAAAGTTTCGGACTTTGCAACAAAGTGCCACAGAAAGCTGCACTCAACATGCAGGTCAGCTAAGGACTGCATTCAGGCTATGGACTGGGGGCCTACAAGTCACTACCTATGAGGCCCTGGAGAACTTGATGGTCCAGAGCTTTGAAGCCAGAGAGTGGATTTTGGACCGCAAGCCAAGACAGTCATGGAAGCAGCAGAACTAGGAGATGACTTTGCAAACAACCAGGCTCCAGCAGCAAAGCATGGATCTGCACAAGCTGGAGCAAGTACCTGGAGGAGAGCCACACAACCACAAAGCACCACCAGGTAAGCCGGGAAATTCTTGCCATCATTCCCGAAAGCAACAGAAGCCACATTGGGTCAGGGGAACACCTGTCGATGTTACAGATGCAACAATATCGGGCACCTGAGTGCCACTTGCCCCAACAAAAATAATTCTGCACCAGTAGCTGGAGGACACACAGCTGTTCTTCTGGTGTCCGGAGCAGTGGAGAAAAGAGCGGATAACCTGCAGAGTGTAATTGTGGGTGACCGGGTGACAGTGGGTTTGCGAGATTCTGGAGCCTCCTTTACCTTGGTGCGGCCTGAAGTGGTGGATACAGAGGACATCATCCCTGGAAGAACCATGGCTTTAAAAGGAATTGGAGGTGTGCGACCGGCTGTGCCCATGGCCCGTGTGTACCTGGATTGGGGTACAGGCCAAGGTTTGCGGGAGGTGGGGGTCTCTGAGGACATCCCTGTTAATGTTCTGCTGGGGAATGATTTGGGTCAGATGCTCTGTCATTATGCTCCAGAGGATGCTACCTGCACACCGGAAGGGCTAGGAGAGAACCCTGTTCATTCTGAGGTACTGTGCGAGACTTTGGGACACCCCGCAAATGTGGTAACTGGGAGGGAGTGCAGGGGATTGATAATTGTTTACCTGTGACTGAACCAGTAATGTTTTCCAAAAGTGAAGTGGGGTGTATTGTGAAACGTGGTAACTGGGAGGGAGTGCAGGGGATTGATAATTGTTTTCCTGTGACTGAACCAGAAATCCTATATACACACTGGAACACCAATTCTATACATAAGTAATAAACTTTATTGAGAACATCATTAAATAAAAGCAATTAAAAAGGACAGTATAGCCAGACAAAAAGGAGTTGGTAAGGCAGGTAATATATCATCAGTTAGCATAAATGCATAAATGCAAAACATGACATAGTTATTCCTGACTAAAGAGTAGGGCCACCAGTATAACAAAGAATTATAAGTTACACATGACAGTCATGTATAAATTGCACAGAAAACAAAGCCTAAGTAAGGAGGTCACTGAATAAATGGCCTCCAGCGAGTGGTCAGGAGGAAGGGGAAAAGCAAATAATAGTGTGCAATTAAGAGCTCAAAGGAACTGCGGGATAGAAACCAATGCCCGCCCGTTTGGAGCACAGAAGAGCAGCATTGCCATGAAGCTTCCCCACTCACAGAGTACAAGCTAGGAGACATAAACAGTGTACCTACCCACACAACACCAGCACCCCAACGTCGTTTCGCCGTTTGGCTTCCTATTATTTGCTTTTCCCCTTCCTCCTGACCACTCGCTGGAGGCCATTTATTCAGTGACCTCCTTACTTAGGCTTTGTTTTCTGTGCAATTTATACATGACTGTCATGTGTAACTTATAATTCTTTGTTATACTGGTGGCCCTACTCTTTAGTCAGGAATAACTATGTCATGTTTTGCATTTATGCTAACTGATGATATATTACCTGCCTTACCAACTCCTTTTTGTCTGGCTATACTGTCCTTTTTAATTGCTTTTATTTAATGATGTTCTCAATAAAGTTTATTACTTATGTATAGAATTGGTGTTACAGTGTGTATATAGGATTTCTTGTTAGTTACCAACACACTCGACTTGAAATATATTGGTATTATTTTGCCCCTTCTTTGGATTTATTACTGTGACTGAACCAGTAATGTTTTCCAAAAGTGGAATGGGGTGTATTGTAAAATGTGTTGACAATGCATTGCCAATGTCAAAACCTAGTGGAGATGGGCTAGGGGGAGGGGTTGGTGTGCCCCTGGTGACATGTAAGGATGAGGGACCAGTAGTGAGTGATATATCCCAATCCTGTGAGCCTAAGGAGGAGGAGGGAAGGAGTGATAGCCCTGTGTATGATGTCTGTAACATTGTTTTGTCTGGAACTGAGGGGGAGGAAGGTAAACCCCAGGGAGGCATACCAACGGTGGAAGTGGTAACGCGTCAGCAGCATGCCAGGGCTGCAGCTTTAAAAGGAAGGGAGGTTGGTGATGCAAGGGGCAAGCTGTGTGACTTGCAAGCCCCAGCAGAGGAAGGTGGAGATGCTAGTTCACCTGGGGAAAATGTGCTCCCTGATACCACGAGATGGGGGGAGGGAAATGAGCATTTCCGGGAAGCACTGCGCAGTGACCCTTCCCTTGAAGGGCTGAGACAACGTGCTGAACATACAGGTGTTGACACAGATGGGCATCGGGTATATTGGGAAAATGATATCTTGTACTGGGAGTCCCTTTCCAAAGGCATGCTAGGGGCCCAGGAGAGAGAAAGGCAGTTAGTGGTTCCTAGGCAGTACAGGAAAGAGCTGCTGAGGTTGGCCCATGAGACCCCCCTGGCAGGACATTTGGGAGTGGCCAAGACAAAGTCCAGGTTGGCACACAATTTCTACTGGCCGGGTATGGGTACTGCTGTTGCCAATTATTGTAGATCTTGTCGTGTCTGCCAGAGGGTGGGTAAGTCTGGGGATGTTACTCATGTTCCCCTAGTTCCCCTACCAGTCATATCTGTACCCTTTGAACGAGTGGCAGTGGATATTGTGGGACCTCTAGCTATACCCAGCAGCACAGGGAAACAATTTATTCTCACTGTGGTGGATTATGCCACTAGGTACCCTGAAGCTGTTGCCTTATCCTCTGTCCGGGCAGATAAGGTGGCAGATGCACTGATCAGTATATTCTGCAGGGTGGGGTTCCCCAAAGAAATGCTCACTGATCAGGGCACCCAGTTCATGTCCAATCTCATGCAAAGCCTCTGTAAAAAAGTGAATATACCGCATTTGGTAGCAAGCCCATACCACCCACAAACAAATGGTCTCTGCGAGAGGTTCAATGGCACCTTGAAACAAATGCAAAAAACGTTTGTAGAATTGGAGGGCAGAGACTGGGAAAAGTATTTACCCCATCTGTTATTTGCTTACAGGGAGGTACCCCAAGAGTCTACAGGTTTCTCGCCCTTTGAGTTATTGTATGGTCGCAAAGTGCGGGGACCCCTAGATTTAGTTAGGGGAGAATGGGAAGGGGGGCTATATGCCCCTGAGACTTCTGAGGTGGAGTATGTTCTGAGATTCAGGGACAGGATGCAGACATTGACTGGGCTGGTACAGGACAACCTCACAGCAGCACAGTCCAGGCAGAAGTACTGGTATGATCGCAATGCAAGGGACTGGGTCTATGAAGTGGGACAGAAGTTAATGGTTCTGAACCCCATTAGGCAGAATAAGTTGCAGGCGGCCTGGGAAGGTCCCTTTACCATTTTACGGTGCCTAGAACCCACCACGTATGTAATAGCCCTTGATGAGAAAGGTCAGAGGCAGAGACAGTACCACATTAATATACTGAAGGCATACTATGACCCTGAGGAGGTGGTACTCAGTGTATGTAGTGCACCAGAGGAAGGGCTGGGTAGTGATCCCTTACTTGATCTAGTGGAGGAAGCTAAGAGCCAGGCATCCCTTCAGGATGTGGAGATCAATCCAGAGCTCTCAGATGAAAGGAGGAGGCAGCTTAATCAGGTACTAGGCCCCTTCAGTGCCACCTTTACTGGGAGGCCCGGGCGAACTAGTCTAGTCACCTACCATGTTGATACGGGGGCCCAGCCACCACTAAGACAGGTAGCCTACCGGGTATCCCCAGGGGTAAAAGCCCATATACAGAAGGAGATCGAGGACATGTTAGAGCTAGGGGTAATTAATAAGTCAAAAAGCCCCTGGGCCTCCCCAGTAGTGCTGATGCCCAAAAAAGACAAATCCACTAGGTTCTACCTGAGTAGGAAGCTATTGCCTAGAGAAGTGGCCTATGCGGTCATAGAGAAGGAATGTCTAGCTGTGGTTTGGGCTTTGCAAAAATTACAGCCATACCTGCATGGCAGGGATTTTACTGTTATAACTGATCACAACCCTCTACATTGGTTGGACAGAGTGTCAGGTAACAATGGCAAACTGTTTCGCTGGAGTCTTATCCTCCAGCAATATAATTTCCCTGTCCAACACAGAAAAGGAAGCCTGCATCAAAATGCAGATGGATTATCGCGTCAGGGGGAAATAGATGGTTAATGGAAACAGATCTATCAGCCTGGAAAGGCAAGATCTCTCTGTCCCCATCTTAAGGGGGAGGTGTCAGGCCCAAGGCCTGATTATTAAAATCATATATGTGTATTTTAATTATAACTGTGTGATGTATTATCCAAGCCATGGGTGAGGGGTCATTCAGACGGTGTATCCTTTGTTTTATGTGTATTGCATTTTATTGGGGGTCTGGCTGCTTGGTTTCTCCTTTGAAGTCATGCACTCTGGTCCCATCATATAATCAAACAGATAAGGGGTCAGGAAGAGAGATGCCCCACCTGGTGGGATCAGAGGGGAGGGGGGAATGGAGTTTCCCTCCAAAGAAGCAGAGATAATATTTAAACAATGCTAGACTGAGTTTGTTCAAGGCTGTGCCACAAGCGGACAAGACCATCCTAAGAACAGCACTCACATGGACTGCTATATCATCATGCTGTAAGAACTTCATCTTTTGTTTTCTGAACTTGCCTTGAAAAACTCTTTTATATATTTGTGTACCTGTATGTCATTTGTTCCTGTATTTTTATATATATATAGCACTGTGATATAGATATAGATATCAGATTAAATGTTTAATTAATCAGCTCTGGTCTTTGATCTCTAAATATATGAGCTCACCTTTCTGAAGGCAGCTCTGGTGGAAACACGTTTATCTAAGGGTTAATTTGGTGACTTGCTGGGACTAGTAGTGGATACCCAGAGGTCTGGTGGCTTTAACCCTTGCACCATCACACTCTAATGTCTTGGCTGGACCGATAGAGTGTGATCGTGACACCATTCTTTTGCCTGCCATTCTTTGCCTTGTAGTTCTTCTCATTCGACCATGGTTTGCATATGACTTTTCTTTTGCTTAGTGTTTTGGTACTGCATTACTGATTTAGACTCTGGCCTGTTTTCTTCTGCTTTAGTTGTCTGTCTATTTGACTGTTTGCTGTATTGTGCTCCCTGGTTTGTGCTATGTTTAACCCATTATTTTCTGACCTGATCCCTGACCTCTGTACTGTGTTCTATTTATTGATTTGACTTGATGCCCCTGCACTTTAGGCCAGCGGAGGGACTGGCGACCAGTTGTGGAACCGATATCTAAGTTACGCAAGTAGGCAGAAAAAAGGTGTTCTGGGTAAGCTCAGCTTATGAATAGAAGGCCCAATACTTGTGTAAACATGTCACACAAGCTTCCACAATCCACAGCTTTCTCCTAACAGCAAACTTTTTCATTTATTGAAGGCATAAATATAGATTTAAAGTGTGAAATGAAATGGGACAACTTGATTAGTTTCACTGTAGCAACCAAGTGGTAAATTATTTTATTTCCCGCAGTTTCTGAACATTCTTACATTCTGGGAAGCAGTTATGTGTGACAGATGATTTTTTTAAGTGATGGATAGTGGAATAGTAAATATGTGATTAAAAAATACAATATGCCAATCTCTGTATTCATTATTTATGTATGTTTCTTTCCTCCAATAGGTCTGACTGCAAGACAAAATGAGCTGGCACAGCATAAAACTGTCAACAAGCTGTATAAGGAAGACAGGTGACTTCATGATATGGACAGTCAGAGATGAAACTATAGGAAGTTGAAATGATAAACAAATATATACAATTATAGGCAACTACTAAAGGTGATGTATAATACTATCTTTCTATAGACCCTCTTCAAATTGGACAGTAAAGGCAAGTGCACTACAGGTAGTCCCATCTCCCCGGATAGAGAAACTGGCACAGGCTAAAAGTATTAGCCCAGAATGGGTGGAAGACAAACCTATATACACTGTGGTATGTTTATACTATCCTGGCACCTAAGAAATATAGCAGAAAATATTTCACAGATGTAACTATAGCATTGCATTTTCAATTTATTTCAGGTGACTGAAGCAGCCAAGAGAGCTTCTGCAAGTCCTCGCATTGTACAGTTAGCAATATCAAAAAACTGTGCTGCCCGCTCTACGCTAAGCACACCAAAAAGTCATCAAGAAGACAGCAATGGTGTCATCAATTCTGAAACACTGGTAGCTCCCACAGCTAGGACTGAGGCTTTAGCAGGTAATGGGCACAAGCAGGGGTCAAGTCATGAGAAAAAAAGTGTTGAAACTCACCCAAGATTTCCACTCAAGAGCTGGTCCTGCAGGACTCCTGCTAATGGGAACAGTGTTCTTACTGTGAAAAAAGTGCAAGAACTCAGTTCCCATTTGTTCTTGCAGGACTTGATCCCTAGGCAAAAAAGTCCCCTAGACAGTAAAAAATGAAATGCACCAGATCTATCAAGGTGGCTCAGGCTGTTTCATGAATTTGTCCCATTCTTAGTCCACACAATCAGTGTAGGTTTTATTGTAGAAACACAGCAAAAACACATAAAATGCAAATGTGGGAAAACAGTCTTACACTACAAGGTTATCAAAATTTGGTTTAATTAGTTTGAAATAAAGACAGCTTATGACATGTTATTCTCTTGTATATAGAAAGTCAATTATCCACAGAAAAGAGTATTTTAATGGGTACACGAAATCCATACAACTAGGTTTAACAGGATTTTGGTGGGAAGCATTTCTTCATGTAATATATACTAAATATATGTTTTAGTGCCTAAGATGGAGCACCCTCAGTACCATCATGACCTGGAAATTTTGCGGCATGTTCCTGCACCTGCTCTTAATGCCCAAGCCTCAGACAGAGTCTGCCAGTTGGCAAAGCCTAAAACCCGAAAGTCTATCTTCGAAGGGTATGACCCATACCGGATCTCCCCTGCAGCTAAGCATGCTGAAGCATCTCCTCGTATTATTGAGCTAAGTGCACCACCTGCTCGGAAACAGCTCTATAAAAAAGTCTAGGAGGTGTATTTTATTAAAGTAAAACAACTATATTTAGGACAAAAATTCAATAAACAAGTGATTTTATATGTTGCCTCAAATCTGATTTATATGTGACACATTATATATACACTGAAACATACAGGGGAAAAAACTATAGAAATTCAGCTTATCAGATCAGTTGTGAATATTATTTGCAGATAGTAATATCTGCATGTGTTACATGTAGCTTTTGCTGGCTCAGTGCATGGGGAAAACCAGGGCACCAGATAGGAGATCGCAGCAGGTCCCAGTGGTCATACCCCCCACGATTAGACACTTAGGGGGAGATTTATCAAAACCTGTCCAGAGGAAAAGTTGCTAAGTTGCCCATCGCAACCAATCAGATCGCTTCTTTCATTTTCAAAAGGGCCTCTGAAAAATGAAAGCAGCGATCTGATTGGTTGCTATGGGCAACTCAGCAACTTTTCCTCTCGACAGGTTTTGATAAATCTCCCTCTTATTTCCTATGCTGTGGATAGGGGATAAGTTAAGTACTGGAGTACCCCTTTAGGGTTTCATATATCAAGACAGAAACAAATCCATTCAAATGCAAGAAGGTGAATTGCTGAATCTAAAGGTATACATAAAAGTTAGATGTGTTAGAAAGTGAATAGAGCTTTTCTGACTCTTCCCTGATGGCAGAAATCAGGAGAACAGAGTTGAACTAGCCATCGGTCGGTTCGGGATGCCTTTAACTATAAGAATGCCTTAGTGGTGTGCCTATAGTTAAATTTGGCTCTAGGTTTAAATATTCACCATGTTGCTACTTTGGTGTCAATGTTGCGGCATTTGTGGCGTAGCCTGATGGATCTCCTTTGGGTTGATATTGAGGATTTTTCCGGTATCTCCATATAATATTAGGCATCTCCTTTATCTTCCATATTGGGATTTACCTGTCCCTGTTCTTCACAATCCTCTAGTTAAAGCCTCTTATCAGGCTTGGACTACATATATCCCATGCTCATCCTCAGCTACATTACTTACGAAAGAGGCCCTCCCACTTACTTTTATACAGGCTTCTATCCCCAATCTGGATTTAGCAGCATACAAATCTTTGATATATTGCCTCTGACCTCATCCCTTTCCTCGTTTTGAGAGAGACATACCACTTGCCGCAGCACGATTTTTATAAATATTTACAAATACATAATTTTTTACATGGCTTGACACCGTCCTGCATTAAATCCGATGGGTTGGCTCTCCGTCAGCTTTCAATGCCCCTTTAAAGCTCTACCTCAACCTGTTACATTCTAAAAATGATGAGTAGCAAAGAGCATTTAACCCCTTAAGGACTTAGCTCATTTTAACCTTAAGGACTCAGCCCTTTTTTGCAAATCTGATCACTGTCACTTTATGCATTAATAACTCAGGGATACTTTTACTTTTCATTCTGAATCCGGGACTGTTTTTTCATGACATATTCTACTTTAACATAGTGGTAAATTTTCGTTGTTACTTGCTTCCTTTCTTGGTGAAAAATTCAAAAATTTCATGAAAATTTTAAAAATGTAGCATTTTTCTAACTTTGAAATTCTCTGCTTGTAAGGAAAATGGATATTCAAAATAAATAATATATTGAGTCACATATACAATATGTCTATTTTATGATTGCATTATAAAGTTGACATGTTTTAACTTTTTGAGGACATTAGAGGGCTTCAAAATATAGCAGCAATTTTGAAAATGTTCATGAAAAATTCTAAATCAGAATTTTTCAGGGACCAGTTAAGCTGGAATTGGATTTGAGGGGCCTTTCTGTGAGAAATACCCCATAAATTACCCCATTATAGAAACTGCACCTCTTAAAGTATTCAAAATGACATTCAGAAAGTTTGTTAACCATTTAGGTGTTTCACAGGAAAAGCACCAAAGCGGAGGAGAAAAATCAAAATCTCGATTTTTTTACACTAACCTGTTCATGTAGCCCCATTTTTTTTTTTCATTTTTACAAGGAGTACGGTATATGGAGAAAAAGCTCCCCAAAACTTGTAACCTAATTTCTCTCGGGTATGGCAATATCACATATGTTGACGTAAAGTGCTCTGTGGGCTCGCAACATGGCTCAAGAGGGAAAGAGCAACTGTAGGATTTTAGAGGTAAAATTTTGCTGTCATGGTTTTGGTGGGCATGTTGCATTTAGGAAGCCCCCGTGGTGCCAGGACAGTAAAAAAAAAAACTCCACATGGCACTCTATTTGGGAAACTACACCCCTCAAGTGACATAACAAGGGATATAGTGAGCTTTAACACCTCACAGGTGTTTGACAGGTTTGCGTTGAATATGGACGTGAAAATGAAAACATTTATTTTTAACACAAATGATGGTGTTACTCCAAATTTTTCATTTTCACATGGGGTAATTGGAGGAATTGGACTTCAAATTTTGGGGTCCATTTTCTCCTGAGTAAGGAAATACCCTATATGTGGATGTAAAGTGCTCTGCTGGCATGCTACAGGTCTCAGAACAGGAGGAGCGCCATTGGGCTTTTGGAGAGAGAATTTTGCTGAAATGGTTTTTGGGGGGCATGTCGCATTTAGGAAGCCCTAATGGTGCCAGAACAGCAAAAGAAAAAAAAAAAAAACACATGACACACTATTTGAGAAATGACACCCCTCAAAAAACATAATAAGGGATATAGTGAGCTTTAACACCCTACAGGTGATTGACAGACTTTTGTTAAAGTGGGACATGAAAATGAAAAATTAAAAAAAAATTTCACAAAAATGCTTGTTACCCTAAATTTTTCATTTTCACAAGGGGTAATAGGTGAAAATGTCCCAAAAATAGTTTACTCCATTTCTCTCGAGTAAGGAAATACCTCATTTGTGGATGTAAAGAGCTCTGTGGGTACACTAGAGGGTTCAAAAGGGAAGGAGTGACATTTTGCTAAAATGGTTTTTGGGAGGCATGTCGCATTTAGGGAGCCCAGTACAGCAAAAAAAAAAAAAAAAAAAAAACATGGCACACTATTTGGGAAACTACACCCCTCAAGTAATGTAACAAGGGGTAGAGTGAGCCTTAAAGGGGTATAAGGGTATAAGATGTCAGATCGCAGCAGTCCCGGTGCTGGGGACCCCGGGGATCGTTATTACCCCAAATTTTTCATTTCTACAAGGGGTAATAGGAGAAAAAGCTCCCCAAAATGTGTATCACCATTTCTTCTGAGTAAGGAAACACCCCATATGTGGATGTTAAGTGCTCTACGGGGGCACTAGAGGGCTCAGAAGAGGAGTGCCATAGGGCTTTTGGAGAGAGAATTTGGTTGGAATAGAAGTCGGGGACCATGTGCGTTCACAAAGACCCCATGCTGCCAGAACAGTGGACCACCCCCACATACACACATCTGACCCTATTTCGGAAACTACACCCCTCACAGAATGTAACAAGGGGTGCAGTGAGCATTTATAACCACACTGGCGCTTGACAGATCTTTGGAACAATGGACTGCAAATGAAAAATGTAATTTTTCATTTTCATGAACCACTGTTCAAAAAATCTTTCAGACACCTCTAGGGTGTAAATGCTCACTGCATCCCTTGTTACAGTCCATGAGGGGTGTAGTCTTCCAAAATGGGGTCACATGTGGGGGGGGACTGTTCTGGCACTATGGGAGCTTTGAAAACGCACATGGCCTTCAATTCCAGCCAAATTCTCTCTCTAAAAGCCCAATGGCGCTCCTTCTCTTCTGAGCCCTGTAGTGTGCCCGCAGAGCACTTATCATCCACATATGGGGTATTTGTTTACTCAGAAGAAACGGTGTTACAAATTTTGGGACTTTTTTTCCTACACCAGAATTTTAGTGAAAAAAAATCTAATTTTTCATTTTCACGTTCAACTATGCTCACTATACCCCTTGTTATGTTCCGTGAGAGGTTTAGTTTCCAAAATGGAGTCACACGTGGGTGTTTTTTTTGGGGGGGTTTATGTCAGAACCACTGTAACTACCAGCCACCCCTATGCAAATAACCAATTTAGGCCTCAAATGTACATGGTGCGCTCTCACTCCTAAACCCTGTTGTACGCCTGCAGAACACTTTACGTCCACATATGGGGTATTTCCGTACTCAGGAGAAATTGCGTTACAAATTTTGGGAATCTTTTTTTCCTTTTACCTCTAGTGAAAATTTTAAAGTATGGGGGCAACACCAGCATGTTAGTGTAAAAAAAAAAATGTTTACACTAACATGCTGAGTAGACTCCAACTTTACCTTTTCATAAGGAATAAAAGGAGAAAAAGACCCCCAAAATTTGTAACGTCATTTCTCCCGAGTACAGAAATACCCCATATGTGGCCCTAAACTGTTGCCTTGAAATAGGACAGGGCTCCAAAATGAGAGAGCGCCATGCGCATTTGAGGCCTGAATTAGGGATTGGCATAGGGACGGATCAGAATGCAAGCATTACACTTCCTTAACAAGGTGCCTCCAGCTGTTGCAAAACTCCCAGCTGGCCTTGACAGTCAACGACTGTCCGGCAATACAGGGAGTTGTTGATTTTCAACAGCTGGAGACTCCGTTTTGGAAACAGTGCCGTACAAGATGTTTTTTTATTTTTATTGGGGGGGGGGGGGGGGGGGGGAATAATTGTGTAAGGGTGTGTATGTAGTGTTTTACTTTTTATTTTGTGTAGTGTAGTGTTTTTAGGGTACATTGGGTTTACAACGAGTTTCCGGCTAGGAGTTTGAGCTGCAGCGGGAAATGTGCTGCATCTCAAACTTTTAGTGGGAAACTCACTGTAAACCCGACGGTGTCAATGTACCCTGTACATTCACATGGAGGAGCGGGGTGTAAACCTCCAGCTGTTGCAAAATTACTACTCCCAGCATGCACTGACAGACCATACATGCTGGGAGTTGTAGTTATGCAACAGCTGGAAGTACACTGGTTGCAAAACACTGAGAGTTTGTTACTTAAGTCAGTGTTTCGCAACCAGTGTGCCTCCAGCTGTTGCAAAACTACAACTTCCAGCATGTATGGTCTCTCAGTGCATGCTGGGAGCTGTATTTGTGCAACAGCTGGAGGCATACTGGTTGCGAAACACTTAGTTTGGTTAGGTAACAAACTCTCAGTGTTTCACAACCAGGGTGCCTACAGCTGTTGCAAAACTACAACTCTCAGCATGCATTGACAGCTGAAGGACATTCTGGGAGTTGTAGCAATACAACAGCTGGAGGCTCACTTTTTCATTAAAAAAAAGTACCTCCAGCTGTTGCATAACTACAACCCCCCAGCATGCACAGACTACC
The DNA here is from genome assembly GCF_029499605.1 of Hyla sarda. Classification (NCBI taxonomy): domain Eukaryota; kingdom Metazoa; phylum Chordata; class Amphibia; order Anura; family Hylidae; genus Hyla; species Hyla sarda. The sequence continues at coordinate 298,052,495 of NC_079189.1, forward strand.
AAAGGGCATGCTGGGAGTTGTAGTTATGCCTCCAACTGTTGCATTACTACTTTTTCCAGCTTGTACTTTGGCTGGGAATGCTGGGAGATGTTGCTAAGCAGCAACAGGAGGCGAACAGGCCTCACCTACTGCTGTATCCTGCCGCCCGCACCACCGCCGCTGCAGTCCTCTGCCGCTGCTCCTGAGGGGGCCCCCGCCGACCTCTGGACAGGTAAGGGACCTCCGCCTGCCCCAATCACCGCCCCGATCGCCACCCAACAGAGTAGTGATTGGTCAGTCATTCCGACCGATCAATCATGTGATCATGAGGTGGCACCCATGCCACCTCACTCCTGCTGGGTAAGGGTGATTGGAGCTGTCTCAGACAGCCCCAATCACCCTTTTTTTTCCGGGTCACCAGAGACCTGATTGACCCGGAATTGCCACAAATCGCCAGACTGAAACGACTGGCGATCTGGGGTCTCAGTACCCCACCAGGGCTTTGCACGGGATGCCTGCTGAACAATTTCAGCAGGCATCCCGGTCCGGCCCCTACCTGCTTTTGTAGCCAAATACAGTTTTAAGTGTAGACACAAGCAAGCAAAGGCAGGAAGCCGGGACGTACGAGATTAAGCACAGGGTAAAGCGCAAGGAAGACACTATTGACACGACTCACTAGAAGCCTGTAGCGGAGGTACAGAGCCAAATAGCACATGTAGCAGAAGACAAAGAACGAACAGAGAGGCCACACTCACCGAACCAGAGCTTTATTCAGGTCTTGACGACATTCAGTAGGTAACAGGCGGGGGAGCTGGGATGGAGGACGGGGGAGGAACCGTAACAAGCTTTTTCGTGAGGCTAGCGCACTTCCTCTTCCCGGCTAAAGGAAGTGCGCTAGTCACACGAAACAGCTTATTCCGGTCACTCCCCCATCCTCCATCCCAGCTCCCCCACCTGTTACCTACTGAATGTCGTCAAGACCTGAATTAAGCCCTTGTTCGGTGAGTGAGGCCTCTCTGTTCGTTCTTTGTCTCCTGCTACAGTTTCAAGTGTAGTGGAGCGTATTGAGAAGTGCCAGGATGTGCACATAGGAGTGGCAGAGGCATAAACTCATCAGGCACAGGCAGAGATCACAGCAGAGTAGGGGCGTTTGGCAGCAAGAGTCACAGCGAGAGGTCTGAGCTCCTGGTGTCAGCTAGCAGTCGTGTCTCGACCAGCAACCGTGATTGATTAGTTTACTTGGTCATCCACTTCACCCCAATTGACATCTGACACCCCCAGTCAACAAACAGTGGGTTACTCAGACTCAACCCTCAGTTGGCATGGCCCTCATGCTGCTGCTGCCACCTCCAGGCTCTGTCATTGTGCCGTCATGTGGTCTCCTCATGCTGCTGGCACATTAAATGAAACTTTTTAGGTTCATCTATTTGAAATCTTCAATTTAAATAAAAAAATATATATCTTTAATCTTTTCAATTGTGAGGCCCTATTGTCTCGTCAGGCTGTTGCCACCTCCAGGCTGGGTCATTCTGCCACTATATGGTCTCCTCTTGCTGCCACATATTCCAGGCTGTGTCATTCTGCCACAGTATTTTCTCCTCATGCTGATGCCATTTCCAGGCTGTGTCATTGTGCCACCATATGGTCTCCTTATGCTGTTGGCACATTAAATTAAACTTTAAAAATTGTAATCTCTTTAACCCCTTAACGACGCAGGACGTAAATGTACGTCCTGGTGAGGTGGTTCTTAACGCACCAGGAAGTACATTTACATCCTATACACAACCGCGAGCATCGGAGCGATGCTCGGTTAAGGGGCAGGTCCCGGCTGCTGATAGCAGCCAGGGACCCGCCGGTAATGGCCCACATCCGTGATCGCGTGGATGTCCGCCATTAACTCCTCAGATGCCGTGATTCATACAGATCACAAGATCTGCAGAAGTGCGGCAATTAATGTGGATGATCGGATCGCCCACAGCGCTGGCGCGGCGATCCCATCATCTGTAATGGCAGACGGAGGTCTCCTCACCTGCCTCCGTCCGTCTCCTGGCGTCTTCTGCTCTGGTCTGAGATCGAGCAGACCAGAGCAGAACATAGCCGATAACACTGATCAGTGCTATGCCCTATGCATAGCACTGAACAGTATTAGCAATCAAATGATTGCTATAAATAGCCCCCTATGGGGACTATGAAAGTATAAAAATAAAAGTTTAAAAAAAACTAAAAAATAAAAGTAAAAACATTTAGAAAAATCCCCTCCCCCAATAAAAATTTAAATTGTCCGTTTTTCCCCATTTTATCCCCAAAAAGTGTAAAACATTTTTCTAAATAAACTTACCGTATATACTCGAGTATAAGCCGACCCGAGTATAAGCCGAGACCCCTAATTTCAACCCAAAATCCCAGGAAAAGTTATTGACTCGAGTATAAGCCTAGGGTGGGAAATACATCATCCCCCCCTGTCATCATCCAGACCCGTCATTAACATCCTCATCATCATCCCCTTGTCATCATCCCACACATCCCCCCTTCATCATCCCCTTATCATCCCACACATCCCCCCTTCATCATCCCCTTGTCATCATCCCACACATCCCCCCTTCATCATCCCCTTATCATCCCGCACATCCCCCCTTCATCATCCCCTTATCATCCCACACATCCCCCCTTCATCATCCCCTTGTCATCATCCCACACATCCCCCCTTCATCATCCCCTTATCATCCCGCACATCCCCCCTTCATCATCCCCTTATCATCCCACACATCCCCCCTTCATCATCCCCTTGTCATCATCCCCTTGTCATCATCCCCCCCCCCCCTTCATCATCCTCTTCTCATCATTCGCCCTCAGTGGTCTTCAACCTGCGGACCTCCCGGGCTTGCTGGGAGTTGTAGTTTTGAAACCTCCGGAGGTCCGCAGGTTGAAGACCACTGCGGCCTTCGACATCATCCAGCCCCCTCTCACCCCCTTTAGTTCTGAGTACTCACCTCCGCTCGGCGCTGGTCCGGTCCTGCAGGGCTGTCCGGTGAGGAGGTGGTCCGGTGGGATAGTGGTTCCGGGCTGCTATCTTCACCGGGGGCGCCTCTTCTCCGCGCTTCCGGCCCGGAATAGAGGCGTTGCCTTGACAACGACGCAGAAGTACGTTGGCAATGAACGCTCCTCTGCGTCGTTGTCAAGGCAACGTGACTATTCTGAGGCCGGGCCCGAAGCGCTTAGAAGAGGCCTCCCCGGTGAAGATAGCAGCCCGGAACCACTATCCCACCGGACCACCTCCTCACCGGACAGTCCTGCAGGACCGGACCAGCGCCGAGCGGAGGTGAGTACTGTACAGAACTAAAGGGGGGTGAGAGGGGGCTGGATGATGTCGAAGGCCGCAGTGGTCTTCAACCTGCGGACCTCCGGAGGTTTCAAAACTACAACTCCCAGCAAGCCCGGGCAGCCATCCGGGCTTGCTGGGAGTTGTAGTTTTGAAACCTCTGGAGGTCCGCAGGTTGAAGACCACTGCGGGTGGGGGAGTTCACTCGAGTATAAGCCGAGGGGGGTGTATTCAGCACGAAAAATCGTGCTGAAAAACTCGGCTTATACTCGAGTATATACGGTATTTAGTATTGTCGCGTTGATATCCGTAGATATCCGAACTATTAATATATAATGTTAATTATCCCATACGGTGAACGGCGTGAACGTAAAAAAAATAAAAAAGTCCAAAATTGCTGCTTTTTTATAACATTTTATTTTAAAAAATTGATAAAAAATGTATTAAAAGTTTTATACATGCAAATGTGGTATAAAAAAGTTACAGATCACAGCAAAAAAATGAGCCCTCATACCACCAATTATATGGAAAAATGACAAAATTATAGGTCAGCAAAATAGAAGGATTTTAACCCCTTAAGGACACAGGGTTTTTCAGTTTTTGCACTTTCGTTTTTTCCTTCTTACCTTTTAAAAATCATAACCCTTTCAATTTTCCACCTAAAAAATCCATATTATGGCTTATTCTTTGCGTCACCAATTCTACTTCTTTTTTCACGGCGAAATGGAAAAAAAAATCATTGTGCAACAAAATAGAAGAAAAAACGCCATTTTGTAAATTTTCGGGGCTTCCGTTTCTACGCAGTGCATATTTCGGTAAAAATGACACCTTATCATTATTCTGTAGGTCCGTACGGTTAAAATGATACCCTACTTATATAGGTTTGATTTTGTCGTACTTCTGGAAAAAATCATAACTACATGCAGGAAAATGTATACGTTTAAAAATGTCACCTTCTGACCCCTATAACTTATTTTTCCACGTACAGGGTGGTATGAGGACTCATTTTTTGCGCCATGATCTGAAGTTTTTATCGGTATGATTTTTGTTTTGATCAGACTTTTTGATCACTTTTTATTCATTTTTTAATTTGGTATAAAAAGTGACCAAAATACGCTTTTTTGGACTTTGGAATTTTTTTACGTGTACATCATTGACCGTGCGGTTTAATTAACAATATATTTTTATAGTTCGGACATTTACGCACGCGGCGATACCTCATATGTTTATTTTTATTTACACTGTTTTGTTTTTTTTATGGGAAAAGGGGGGTGATTCAAACTTTTATTAGGGAAGGGGTTAAATGACCTTTATTAACACTGCACACACTGATCTCTTACACAGAGCACTGGCGTGTATTAACACGCCTGTGATCAGTGTTATCGGCGCTTGACTGCTACTGCCTGGATCTCAGGTACGGAGCAGTCATTCGTCGATCGGACACCGAGGAGGAAGGTAAGGGCCCTCCCGGTGTCCTGTAAGCTGTTCGGCGGTCCCGAACAGCCCGACTGAGCAGCCGGGATACTTTCACTTTCACTTTAGAAGCGGTGGTCAGCTTTGACCGCCGCTTCTAAAGGGTTAATACAGCACATTGCCGCGATCGGTGATGTGTGGTATTAGCCGCGGGTCCCGGCCGGCGCAGGACGTAAATATACGTCCTGCGTCGTTAAGGGGTTAAACTCACTAATTTGGTTAAAAAGTTTGCGTTGTTTTTTTAAAGCGGTATAATAAATAGAAAAGTATGTAATCATGGGTATAATTTTAATTGTATTGACCCACAGAATAAAGAAAACATGTCTATTTTGTACAGCATGAAAAAAAAAACTTCCAAAATTTGCTAAATTGTGGTTTTCTTATCAATTTCCCCACAAAAATAGTATTTATTTTTTTTGTTGCGCCATACATTTTATGGTAAAATGAGTGATGTAATTACAAAGGACAACTGGTTGCACAAAAAACAAGCCCTCATACTAGTCTGTGGATACAAATATAAGAGTTATGATTTTTAGAAAGCAAGGAGGAAAAAACTAAAACGTAAAAATAAAATGAGTCCTTAAATGTGCACTGTCAGATACAAAACTTTTGATATGTTGTAAGGCATGCAAAACCAACAGGTTTTGCAATTGCTTTCATTAGAAAATTTTCAGTATTTCATACTGAAAAAGCCAGTCAAACAACTGCCCCCCCCCCCCCCCTGCTTGCTTGGACACATACTAGTTGTCACGATGCCGGCTGGCAGGAGGTGGATCCTCTGTGCCAGAGAGGGATTGGCGTGGACCGTGCTAGTGGACCGGTTCTAAGTTACTACTGGTATTCACCAGAGCCCGCTGCAAAGCGGGATGGTCTTGCAGCGGCGGTAGTAACCAGGTCGTATCCACTAGCAACGGCTCAACCTCTCTGACTGCTGAAGATAGGCGCGGTACAAGGGAGTAGACAAGAGCAAGGTCGGACGTAGCAGAAGGTCGGGGCAGGCAGCAAGGATCGTAGTCAGGGGCAACGGCAGGAGGTCTGGAACACAGGCTAGGAACACACAAGGAAACGCTTTCACTGGCACGATGGCAACAAGATCCGGCGAGGGAGTGCAGGGGAAGTGAGGTATACATAGGGAGTGCACAGGTGAACACACTAATTAGAACAACTGCGCCAATCAGTGGCGCAGTGGCCCTTTAAATCGCAGAGACCCGGCGCGCGCGCGCCCTAGGGAGCGGGGCCGCGCGCGCCGGGACAGGACCGACGGAGAGCGAGTCAGGTACGGGAGCCGGGGTGCGCATCGCGAGCGGGCGCCACCCGCATCGCGAATCGCATCCCGGCTGGAGGCGGTATCGCAGCGCACCCGGTCAGTGGATCTGACCGGGGCGCTGCAGTAGCGAGGATGTTGCGAGCGCTCCGGGGAGGAGCGGGGACCCGGAGCGCTCGGCGTAACACTAGTCCTGCTGTGTCCATGCATCATCAACTATGTCATGGACAAACTTCCTTGATTAACAGCTGTGAGCTCAGGGCTCATAGTTGGATGAAAAATCCTCCCACTGTCAGCTTGTGTCCCTCTACTGTCAGTGAGGACAAGCTGGGAGTTGTAGTTTTGCTAATGCTAGGGGAGATGTGAACAGACAGCATACTGAGGGAGGGAGCGGAGACCTGCACAGTGAGGCCAAGCCCCCTCCCTCTGAGAGGAATTCAGACTAGTGAGCTAAATTAAAAGTGTAATAAAATAAATAAATAAAGGTGTTAGACACATAAAAATTAGATGTACATGGTCAAGATTAGGTACTGAGTGATATATTTAAAAAAAAAATGTTGTTGGGTCTGACGGGTACGCTTTCAGGCCCAAATGGGCTGAGTCCTTAAGGGGTTAAAATCTTCAATTAAAATAAAAAAAATATCTTTCATCTTTTCAATTGTGAGGCCCATGGTCTCGTCAGGCTTCTGCCACCTCTAGGCTCTGTCATTGTGCCGCCATGTGACTCCTTGTTATATTGGGTTTTGTGGTTATACAGTATTCAAAGTAAACGCTTCAGGCACCCAGGGGCTGGGACAGGTGGCAGCTCGCCTCGCCGAGGACCGCCAACTCGATTTAAAGACACAAGTATGAGCTTTTTCACTGCAGCAACTTCTAGCAGTATGCGCCCGATTATTCAACGGCGCAGAAGCTGAATGTGCTCCTGTCCAAGTTGTGGGTACTGCAGTCCCTTCCTTTTCAAGTGTAAACTCAGAGCATGGGGGTGCGCTGAGAGGCAGAGGCTGTGACATGCGGTAGCTCGCCTCGCGGCAGACCACCAGCTGGATGCTCACCAGAATGGGTCCTCAAAAAATTATTTAAAAAAATTAAAATATATAAAAATGAAATAAAAAAATCTCTTTAATCTCTTCAATTGTGACGCCATATGCTCTTCTGACCCTGCTGCCACATCCATACACTCTGCAGCAGTGATTCTAATAGAGATGCCTGTAATCTGCATGTCATACTGAATAACAGTATTATTTCACTAACACAGCATACTCCATATGCGTGTTACGACAAAGCAAAGTGTTCTACACCTCTATTAGGCTCTCTGTAGCCCAGAAATAGCCGATTTTAATAGCGATTCCAAACCGAATTTTGGGGGGAAATTCGGCCAATCGGCCATAAAGAATTTTCCAAAAATGCATTAAACTCTACGTATATTGTATCATTTTCTGCATACTAGCCGAAATTGCGAGCGTAAGCAATTGGAAATCAGCGACAGTTCCCTCTTTAGAGCATTTAGTTAGTCAGATAAACACGACTTTCTCTTTTGAGAAGATCATAGCATGTACAGAAAATCAACAACCAATATGTGCTGATGGGGGGGGGGGGGGAACACCCATAAAAAGTAACTTTTAATAGATATACATTAAAATCCACAAATGTAACATAATAGTGCTCAAATCACCCAGCACCAAATCATATAATCCAAATAGCAGTTACCACATATGAGTGCGGATTTACAGAGAATCTAGGATTATTACTAATTCATACAAGAAAGTTTCCCAACGTGTTTTTTGCCACAGTATCGTGGCATCATCAGGGGAATTACTATGTAATATGTTGGACTAATATACTAGGTCCATACATGGCGGTAAACTGCACAATAATAAAAATAATCATACGCCCGTAACAAATCCATCCTACCAACCGGGCGTAAGATTAAAACTACTACACAACTCCACGTGTGCCCTGGCCTTGCAACAAAGAGAAAGGTCCGACACCGAGAACAGGTGTAAATTGCTATTGCGGACCACTCACCTGGAAGTCTCTTGCCGGAGCTCCATTCGCAACAGGCACGGGAGGACCACACTGCCCGCTCACCGTTACACAGCACCTTATGGAATATACCATCTTCGGCCTGCTGCAACATGGGACCAACTGTTACTGTGAGGTAGCGCACAACTTTTCATCCATAGATTGTGGACAGTACAGCCTAGATCCATTGCGAGACTGATTATTTATCTTATTTTTCATTTACACTACATCTGCCGGATTAACAGTATATTCCGAATTATCGGCATTCAATACCGCTAGCACTTTAAATATCAGGCGATTGCTGCAAGGGATACAATTTATTCTGCCATTAGGGCCCAATGGCAGATCAATGTAACATTTAATATTGCTCTGATAAATATTTTGTTTGTACTAATATATTTTTTATTGTATTTTAATAAATTTGTCATTTTGTTTCAAACTGGTTGTTCCCAATTGATATTCATTGTGTACCCAGTGGGGTGATGCTCTTGAGGTGTGGTTCAAATATTTTTATATTAATTTAGATAAACTTGGATCGTTGGGGATCGATCTTTTTGACCACATTGACCTCGGGCATTTGATTGTGAGCTGCACACATTTTCTTTTGTTAATTTACAAATCTGTTTAACTTTCTGGAGCCAGTTGATATATAAAAAAAAATATTTCTTCCTGAAATACCCCTTTAATCATCAGTGAGAGAGATGAATGGTGGAGTTTGTTGGTTAATGTAAGTTGAAAACACTATAAACCCTCATTATGAACCATATGAAAGTTAGGGTATATGATGATTAGAGACAATAATATTGTATTAGAACAAGAAGTAAATTCTTAGGAAGGAGCTTGTGTGCTTCCTTAAATGGGCACTGTCAGATGCAAAAACTTTTACATGTTGTTACTGATGAAAATTAAAGACCTTTTGGAATATGGTTGTATAACATTTTTGGAATATTTATTAAAGAAAATGGCTCCTGAAAATCCACCCACTAGGGGTCCCCATACCTACTGGGACTTTAACCAGTCCTGCAGCAGCATCAGGCTTGTCCGTGAGTCATGGACACATCAATCACCTCCCACCACCACGAGGGAGGGACACACCCCATTCCCTTGAGAGGATTTCTAACACTATGAGCTAATGAAAAGCGGTATTTTTTTTATAATAAATATAGGTGAAAGAGCCATAAAAATTAGATGTACATGGTCAGGATTAGATACTGAGTAACATATTAATCCTTTCTTGTGGGATCTTACAGGCACATTAATTATATAAAGCTGTTGTAACAGCCATGAATCTTTACATTAAAGGGGTACTCCACCCGTAGACATCTTATCCCCTATCCAAAGATAGGGGATAAGATGTTAGATTGCCGGGGTCCCGCTGCTGGGGACCCCAGGGATCGCTGCTGCAGCACCCCGCTATCATTACTGCGCAGAGCGAGATCGCTCTGCACGTAATGACGGGCAATAAGGGGCCGGAGAATCGTTACGTCACGGCTCCGCCCCTCGTGATGTCACGGCCAGCCCCCGTCAATACAAGTCTATGGGAGGGGGCGTGGTGGTCATGAGGGGCGAAGCCATGATGTCACGCTGCTCCGGCCCCTGTATCGCCCGTCATTACGTGCAGTAATCTGTGCAGTAATGATGGAGGGGTGCTGCAGCAGCGATCCCCAGGGTCCCCAGCAGCGGGACCCCGGCGATCTAACATCTTATCCCCTATCCTTTGGATAGGGGATAAGATGCCAGGGGCGGAGTACCCCTTTAAAGGGGTATTCCAGGCAAAAACTTTTTTTTATATATATCAACTTGCTCTGGAAAGTTAAACAGATTTGTAAATTATCTGTAGAAATATATATAGCGGTGAGATACAAAGTATCCTAAAAATATGCATGCATACTAACAGTGACTGTACACAAGCATATACGTTGAACATTGTCTGCAAATAGCAAGTATATTATCTGCTAAGGTGTTTAATTGCGAACTACCACTATAGCCGGACACATTTAAATGGTTGCTATGGGTTACAAACCTTATGGTTGCTATTAGTTACAAAAATACTGGAATCTGTCTATACTTGCAGTACTTTTCAAGAGAGGAGATAATTGACGATTGTGGATGGACTAAGACTCTCCCACCCAGATTCCTCTCCCTATATATATTTATGGTGGTCTCTATTTTTATAAGAATTTTTATAAGAATTTTTAATATTTTACACATTATGCTATACATATGTTATAGTTTTTAATAGTTGGTGCTGCGCCTACACAAGGGCCCTGTGAGACGCAGTTGCTGCTATTTGCAATTATTTTATACTCTATTGTCACATTGCATATTATTAATAAATTGAATTACTATCTGTCCAGTTGTCTCAAACCCTGAGCCCTAATATATATATTTCTACAGACAAACTACATTTTGACACCTTGGGTATAGGTGTCTAATTAGGTAGCCCGGGTTTATTTGGTGGGTAATCGGACAAGAGCCTCTCCTACTCCTTTATACTAATAGATTTGTAAATTACTTCTATTAAAAAATCTTAATCCTTAAAAAAATAATTAGCTTCTGAATTTGAGTTGCTGTTTTCTGTCTTACTGCTTTCTGATGACTCACGTCCCGGGAGCTGTCCAGCTCCTATGGGGATATTCTCCCATCATGCACAGCTCCCGTGACGTGAAATCATCATTGAGCAGTTAGACAGAAAACTTCAGAAGCTAATAACTATTGGAAGGATTAAGATTTTTTAATAGAAGTAATTTACAAATCTTTTTAACTTTCCGGAGCCAGTTGATATATAAAAAAAAGTTTTTGCCTGGAATACCCCTTTAAATATGCTGAGCTTGGCATGAGAGAATTTTCCAAAAAGATCTTCACATTTGGTACAAGCAAGAAGTAACAATAGTTTTTATTTTCAGGTAACACTCCTCACTTTCAAGTTTGTAGTTACCTTTGCTAAAACTGTCATACCTACTCTGTGACCAGCTGTTTAAATTGTTAAAGCGTTAACTATTAATGTTACACATATTTTAAAGAATTTTTTTGTGAAATCTTGCAGTTTTCAATCTGACCTCTAAGCCTAAACCTACAACTAAACTAAGACATCTTGTACTGTAGTGATCACTTTCCAGCAGTATCTTCCTTATCATCATAGACAGGAGTACAGAAGAAGGGGACACCAGTAGATAGCTAACTCAGCGGTAACTCAGATCTTAGCCTCCCTCTCCCTGTAAAATTACAACTGCATAGGTCACAGAGCATGCCCAGAAAAATGTAAACTACCATGTCTATGTTCATGGGGCTTGTTGTAAAGCAGATATATCCAGGCAATCATTTGCAAAAAAATTTAAAATTTGCAATCAGGAAATAGAAACTGGTTATAAAAAAGAATGTGTTTCAGGATTTGGCTCTAATCAGTAATAAATAATCATCCCCTAATGCCCCCTCCCCCATATCTCTCATCTCAACAACATCAGAGAAAGTTTTAACTTAGTCTTTACAATCCATCTTCACACCTATTCAGTGTTCTTTACTCAATAATCTGATAAAAAGCTCTCCAACAACTCGTCACATTGTACCTCACTACCTGTGCGCCAGACCCAGTTCCAACCAGCTCCTTCTTATGTCCAGGCTTTACACTGTGACTATTCTAGTCCTAATCTATCTTTTTATTCTACTGTATATTTGAACATTGTTCTCTTCCCTTGCTCATTTAAACATAAACCATCACATTCACAATTAAAAGTCATCTTTCCACCCATCATCATTGTCCAGCTACCACCCCATCTTACTTATTGCCTTTGCCTTAAAATTTCTCGAACAACATGTCTATTTCAAACTGTCCTCCAACTTTTTATACAACACACTTTTTGATTGCCTACAATCTGGTCTCTGACTCACCGCTCTACTGAAATCACCCCAACCAAAGGGGCCAATGATCAATAGCCTACTAACTGCCCAATACTCTGTGCTTCTTCTTCTTGATCTCTCCTCTGCCTTTGACACAGTTGATCACTCCCTCCTGCTACAAATTCTTTAGTCCTTTGGCATCACAAGCCTTGTCCTCACATACCACACAAACCAATCCAGTCACTGGCTACCAATTGCCCAGCTAATTCACAAGGCTGTCCACAACCTTTCCCCTCCATACATCTCTACTCTAATCTGAATCTGATACTGGCCTTCGCATAATCTTAGATACTCACAAGATCTCTGTCTGCATTCTCCTCTTGTTCTCTCCTCGCCCAACAGTCAACATTTCTACTTTGTTTTCTCCACACTCTGGAACTCACTACCCTGACAAAAGGAGACTCTCTCTCACATCAAAATGCAAAACCCTTGAATGATATTAGAAAACCCAAAAAAAGGCTACAACCAACTTTAAGGCTATGTTCACACACCAGAATTTACATGCGGAATTGATTTCAATGGGATTTTGCTGCTTTGTGCACATAGCAGAATTTCCAAACATCTGATGCGTAAATTCAAATTCCAGTGTCTGCAGGAAGTATGAACATGTCCATTCTTTCTCCGACTCCGCACATAATGCATAGAGAGAGTGCATTTCTGAGCAAACATTCCCTGTGTGAACATAGCCTTACCCTGCTGTCACTGTACTGCTAAATGAACAGCTGCTTCCCCCATCCTTTGTCTCCTTCCCCTTTCATTGTAGATGTTATGGCAGGGTCCTGTCTTCCCCTGTACTGGTTTTGTAATGGACCGTTTCTGCACTCAAGGGGTTAAAAACCATTTAGGCGATCATCCCCTTTTCAGAAACACAGGCACAGCTAATGCAGAACACCAAACTCCCGAACTGGATACAAAATAGCACTCCAAACTGGAACCTCACAAATAGCTGCTAACAGACGAATAGGAAAAGCTCCCAAGCGGCTTACACTCCTGGCAATCAGTCTCTAACAGCATACAGTGAATCCCCCCAAGAACGAGACAAGGCTCTGTGTTGAGGGTCAAGCAGTGGTCTGAATTTAATGCGGCTACCTGCCCGGTATTTATGCAGGTCTCCACCAGGTGGACACTCCCCTAGGGGACCTGATGGAAGACTGTAAAACATAGTGGACAGTAGCCAATCGCAGTGGCGTCAACATAAGCCCTTCCCACTTTACCCATACCTCCCTCCTCTCTATCCCCCAGACAACTTGGAAGAAATCCAATTATCTCCCAGGACGAAGAAATCCAATTATATCCAGGGATAGAGGCAGACTTCATTGAGCACATGGTTGCAAAAAGACATAAAACTACACAATGCCACAATTACTACATAAAACATATACATACAACATATCCCCAGATAGCTTAGGTCTGAGCGCACATTATCAAATGGTGCTCAGACCACACACATACAGTCCAATTGCCATGGAGCTAAAGTCTTTCCCATAGTCTTTCATTATATGAATGGGCTCCATGGCATAGCTATCTGGGGTATCACCGCTCAAACAGGGCAAGTACCGAATGACCCCACTGTATTTAAAGGGCCAGAATGAGTGGCATACACTCTGGTATGGCTGAATGCTGTTTTTAAAGGGCCCAATCTCCCAGGGCCATAGTCCAAAGGCAGCAGGCGGGCAACCAGGCTTCTCCAATGCAATGTGGCGAGATTGGTATCGTCACAGGTTTGTATTTTTTCATTTATGTTATGTTATGTATACATACTGTTTAGAATGCCGAGTGCTGCACGGAGATCGCGGGGGATCCCAGCAGCGGGACCCCGCAATTAGACATCTTACTGGATTGGCCATACATGTTAGCTGTATGCTAACCACAGCTATGACAGAAAAAAAAATCTGGTCAACCTTAACGTTGAACTGAAAAACTTCATATCAGTGCTCAAAATATGAGATAAAGAATCACGGACAGTTTTTTTTTTTTTTTTTGCTAGACATTACATAAAGAAGAAGAAAACACAATTTTTTATGGACTATCTGTTAATTTAGCACAACAGCACATATGCTGTGGGGAAGCCTAAAGAAGCCATCAGCTGCAATATTTAGGTAGGTGGACGAGGAGGGGATTTGATATTTTTCCACATACACCTTAATATTATTTTGTCCTAAGAATCTGTCTTAGGGTGGGTCCAAATTACGATCTCACTCTACAGCTCCCGGACCGAGCCCGTATCTAATTCATTTCAATGAATGGTATGCTGTGGTTTTAAGTCCGGTCACCAAACTGGATACGGGGCAAAAATGAGCCGACTGGAGTAACTGTTTGACTATGGTCGGCTCACTGAAATGAATTAGATACGGGCTGGGTCCGGCTGGGATATGGGAGCATCTGGTTTTGGCTCCCCCAGTAGTGTGAACCCACCCTTAGTCTGTTATGAAGCCTTTGACTATTTTTTATTTTTTGCTGTGGCCAATTCCAGAGGTAGACTGTTCCACAAATTCACAGTTCTTACGGTAAAGAAGGCTTGTTATCTCTGGCTATTAAACCATTTTTTTCTACAGGAAATTGGAGTGCCCCTTAACTGAAAGTTTTCCCCCATATTTTTTGTATGGGCTATTTATATACCTAAATAAGTTGATCATAACCCCCTTTTAATGTCTCTTCTCAAGACTACACAAACTTAAAGGGAACTTGGGTGAAATGTTTTTTTATAAGCCACTCCCCTAATACAATAAGCCCCTCCCCTAATACAAGTTAGAATTAACCCCCATTTCCAATTTGGGCGTGCGTAAATGTCCGAACTATTAAAATATAAGGGTAGCTAAACTGCACGGTCAATAGCGTTCACGTAAAAAAAAAAAAAAAAAAAGTCCTAAATTGTGCATTTTTGGTCACTTCATATACCATAAAAATATGAATAAAAATCTATCAAAAAGTCACATCAAAACAAAAATGGTACCAATAATAACTTCAGACCACGGTGCAAAGAATTAGCTCTCATATAGCCTTGTATGCAGAAAAATGAAAAAAAAAAGTTATAGGGGGTCAGAAGATGACAATTTTAAAAATACAAATTTTGGTGCTTGAAATTATCATTTTTTAAGTAGTCAAATAAAATAAAACCTACATAAATTGGGTATCCTTGTAACCGTATGGACGTCCATAATAAAGATAAGGTGTCATTTTTAACGAAAAGTGCAATGCATAGAAACGGAAGCTCTAACAAGTTGCAAAATTGAATTTTTTTAATTTCACCCCACAAATAACTTTTTCTTGTTTCACCACAGATTATGCAATAAAATAAGTGATATCATTACAAAGTACAATTGGTGATGCAAAAAAAAAACAAGTCCTTAAATGGGTCTGTAGGTGCAAAATTGAACGTATTATGATTTTTAGAAGAGTAGGAGGAAACAGGAAAAAAAGTAAGTGCAAAAAGTCCTTGAGGGGTTAATCCCAACCTCTATGTAATTAAAATAAAAGCATTGAACCTTGAGGTACATCACTCATAACCAGGGACCATTCAAAGTAGAAATCACTGACCACCACTTTTTTGGGTATGGTCTTTGACCCCTTCCCGACCCAGGACATACCCGTACGTCCTGGGTCCTTTCCCTTTCTATAACACGGGGCCACTCTATAGTGGGTTGGGCCCGGCACCTAGCAACGGCCAGGACCTGCGGCTAATAGCGCGCAGCACAGTGATCAAAGTTCAAAGTTGATCGCCGCGTCTAAAGTGAAAGCTAATAAGTGCCGGTTAGATCAGTGGGTTGTTCGGGACCACCATGGCGAAATCGCGGCATCCCGAACAGCTGGAGGACACGAGGAGGGTGCCCTTACCTGCCTCCTGGTGTCCAATCACCGAATGACTGCTCAGTGCCTGAGATCCAGGCATGAGCAGTCAAGCGGCAGAAACATTGATCAATGCTATGCTATGGCATAGCATTGAACAGTATGGGAGATCAATGTACTGCATGTTATAGTCCCCTATGGGGGCTATAACACTGCAAAAAAATAAGTGAAAAAAAAGTTAATAAAGATCATTTAACCCTTCCCTAATAAAAGTAAGAATCACCCCCCCTTTTTCCATAAAAAGAAATGTAAATAAAAATAAACATATGTGGTATTGCTGCGTATGGAAATGTTTGAATTATAAAAATATATAATTAATTAAACTGCATGGTCAATGGCGTACACGTAAAAAAAATTCCAAAGTCCAAAATAGCGAATTTTTGGTCTCTTTTTATTTAATGAAAAAATGAATAACAAGCTATTGAAAGTCTGATCAATACAAAAATGGTACCACTAAAAACTTCATATCACAGAGCAAAAAATGAGCCCTCATACCGCTCCGTACACTGAAAAATAAAAAAGTTATAGGGGTCAGAAGATGACAATTTTAAACGTATACATTTTCCTGCATGTAGTTATGATTTTTCCCAGAAGTACGACAAAATCAAACCTATATAAGTAGGGTATCATTTTAATCATATGGACCTACAGAATAAAGAGAAGGTGTCGTTTTTACAGAAAAATGTACTGCATAGAAACGGAAGCCCCCAAAAGGAGAGGCCAAGGGGGCGGGGCCACTCAATGTTTAATGGCCATTCCATACAAAATTTTTCTCCATGAATAAGGGTCAGAGGGAGGGGTTAGAGTTATTGGCTGTCAGCTGATGCTACTTTAAGCCATTACAGCCATACCATAGATGTATTAGGTGAGGCCACTCTATGTTCTAAGCTGAGGTGGGGGTCAGGTGACAGTAGCATCAAGGGGGTCAAATTTTTAACAGGTTCCCTACTTGGTGTGATGGACGCCGTGGTGTAGAGTGTTTCAGAAAAAAATTTGTTTATAGGCCTCCTGTGCCCCCACAGACATACTGCCTCCAGCCATTTACAGTATATGGCTGCAGACAGTATGTCTGTTTTCTGACCACTGCTTCACCGTTCCAGGGCCTATGGGCTATATTAGTAGGTCACTAGACTAGAGGAGCAGTGGTTGGTGCACAGAAGGCAGCATGCTGTTCCTGAGTAATTACCTGGCCGCCAGTCCATCCTTCTTGCTCCTTCGCTCCTACTGCACAGGCTCACGCAGGCACGTCAGCCTTCCAAAATTTAAAGTGACAGCGCAGAAGCATAGGGCATCCCTTTGTTATAATAGCAGGGATGTCCCAGTTATAAACGACGACATGGGTCTGGGTCCCCCTGGGGCTGTACCCCCCTGACAGCAGCCCTGCTGACATTCGGGGCACAGCCCCTTAATATTTTAACTTGGTGACCCTCCTGTCTATGCGAGCGCTTGAGATACCCCAGTACAGCTCTCATGTATCTCCGGCTCTCTCATAGAGAATGTATGGAGCACATACCAACAAGCCGCACCATGCACAGGGAGATAGGGGTCAGAACCCAGCAATCAGAACATTAATGGTCTATTCACACATACAGTATTCTGCTCAGATTTGATGCGCAGGATTTGAAGTCATTCAGTTTATATTGAAATGTGCAGCAGAAAATCCTGCGCATCAAATCCGTGCATCAAATCTGCGGAGAATACTGTACATGTGAATAGACCCTAAGGATGCGTTCACACGGACGTCCTGGCATTTTCCGGTCCCTGCCGCGCGCCCGCCAGAGATCGGAAGCAGATGCCTGCTGAAATGCTTCAGCAGGCATCCAGAGCAAACGCCGAGGGGGGCCATGTCGGCCCCCCATGTCGGCGATCATCACAAATAGCGAGGGAAATCGCCCCTGCGATCTGCGGCGTAACCGGGCTGATCGAGTCTCTGGGACCCGACCGCCCGGTAATTTTGCATGATCCCGGTTGTCACAGACAGCCAGGACCATGCTGAAGTATAGGAGCGAGGTGGCAAGCCTGCCACCTCCTCCTATCCCCTGCGATTCGTCGGTTAGAACTAACCGTCCAATCGCGGGGGGGCAGTTACTTCCTCCCGCCCTCCCTGCCCGGCCTCTGGAAGTCCGGAGAGAACGGGAGAAAGACCGTAGGACACGGCGGGGGACGGGGAAGTGCTGGGGCCCGGCCCCGGTACTTACCTCGTCCCTGAAGACCCGGATCCCGGCGGCGGAGACGGCGGCGGTGGCGGGACCTTTGCAGCAGAGTGGATCTTCGCCAGCGTTGCGGGACCTTTGCAGCAGTCCAGACCGCCGTAAACCAATCTGGACTGCTCCATCTGGTCCCCTTACACTACAACTCCCAGCATGCCCAAACAGCCCTTGGCGTCTGGGCATGCTGGGAGTTGCAGTTTTGCAACATCTGGAGGTCCACAGTTTGGAGACCACTGTGGCCTTCCAGATGTTGCAAAACTACACATCCTCAGCATGCCCTTACTATCCAGGCATGCTGGGAGATGTAGTTCTGTAACATCTGGCCCTGGACAGTTTTGGCATTCTGGGAGTTGTAGTTTTGCAACATCTGGGAGGGCACAGATTGGGAACCACTGTATTAGTGGTCTGCAAACTGTAGTCCTCCAGATGTTGCATAACTACAACTCCAAGCATGCTGGGAGTTGTAGTTCGGCAACATCTGGCTCTAAAGATGTTGTCGAACTACCACTTCCAGCATGCCTGAGAATGCTTGGAGTTGTAGTTTTGCAACATCTGGAGGGCTACAGCTTGGACACCACTACACAGTGGTCCCCAAACTGTTCTCCTTAGGATGTCTGGGCATGCTTTTGCAACAACTGGAGGCACACTGGTTGGGAAACATTGTCTGTTTCCTAACTCAGTGTTTTCCAACCCGTGTGCCTCCAGCTGTTGCAAAACTAGAACTACCAGCATGCACTGATAGACCGTGCATGCTGGGAGTTGTAGTTTTGCAGCAGCTGGAGGTCCGCCCCCCCCCCCCCCCCTGTGAATGTACAGGGTACATTCACATGGGCAGGGGGCTTACAGTGAGTATCAGGCTGCAAATTTGCGATGCAGCAAATTTTGAGCGGCAGCTCAAACTCGCAGCGGGAAACTCGCTGTAATCCCCCGCCCGTGTGACTGTACCCTAAAAACACTACACTACACTAACACAAAATAAAAAGTAAAAAACACTACATATACACATACCCCTACACAGCCCCCCCTCCCCTCCCCCCAAAAAAAGGAAAAACGTCTGGTACACCACTGTTTCCAAAATGGAGCCTCCAGCTGTTTCAAAATAACAACTCCCAGTATTGCCGGACAGCCGTTGACTGTCCAAGCATGCTGGGAGTTTTGCAACAGCTGGAGGCACCCTGTTTGCGAATCACTGGCGTAGAATACCCCTATGTCCACCCCTATGCAAATCCCTAATTCAGGCCTCAAATGCACATGGCGCTCTCACTTTGGAGCCCTGTCATATTTCAAGGCAACAGTTTAGGGCCACATATGGGGTATCACCGTACTCGGGAGAAATTGCCTAACACATTTTGTGGGGCTTTTTCTCCTTTCACCCCTTATGAAAAGGTGAAGTTGGGGTCTACACCAGCATGTTAGTGTAAAAAAACTAATTTTTTACACTAACATGCTGGTGTTGCCCTATACCTTTCATTTTGACAAGAGGTAAAAGGGAAAAAAGCGCCCAAAATTTGTAATGGAATTTCTCCCGACTACGGAGATACGCCATATGTCGGCGCAAAGTGCACTGGGGGCGCACAACAAGGCCCAGAAGGGAGAGTGCACCATGTACATTTGAGGTGATTTGCACAGGGGTGGCTGATTGTTACAGCGGTTTTAACAAACGCAAAAAAAAAACAAAAAAAAAACAAAAACACATGTGACCCTATTTCGGAAACTACACCCCTCACGGAATGTAATGAGGGGTGCAGTGATAATTTACACCCCACTGGTGTCTGACAGATCTTTGGAACAGTGGGCTGTGCAAATTAAACATTTTGTACAGCCCACTGTTCCAAAGATCTGACAGACACCAGTGGGGGGGGGGGGGGGGGGGGGCTGTAAATGCTCACTGTACCCCTTGTTACGTTCCTCAAGGGGTCTAGTTTCCAAAATAGTATGCCATGTGGGGGTTATTTTCCTGTCCTGGCACCATAGGGGCTTCCTAAATGCGACATGCCCCCCGAGCAAAATTTGCTCTCAAAAAGCCAAATATGACTCCTTCTCTTCTAAGCATTGTAGTTCGCCCATAGTGCACTTCAGGTCAACTTATGGGGTACCTCCATACTCAGAAGAGGTGGGGTTACAAATTTTGGGGGGTATTTTCTGCTATTAACCCTTGCAAAAATGTAAAATTTGGGGGGAAACACACATTTTAGTGAAATGTTTTTTTTTTTACATATGCAAAAGTCGTGAAACCCCTGTGGGGTATTAAGGCTCACTTTATTCCTTGTTACGTTCCTCAAGGGGTCTAGTTTCCAAAATGGTATGGCATGTTTTTTTTTTTGCTGTTCTGGCACCATAGGGGCTTCCTAAATGCCACATGCCCCCCAAAAACCATTTCAGAAAAACGTACTCTCCAAAATCCCCTTGTCACTCCTTCGCCCTCTACTGCGCCCGCCGAACAATTTACATAGACATATGAGATATGTGCTTACTCGAGAGAAATTGGGCTACAAATATAAGTATAAATTTTCTCCTTTTACCCCTTGTAAAAATTAAAAAATTGGGTCTACAAGAACATGCGAGTGTAAAAAATTAAGATTGTGAATTTTCTCCTTCACTTTGCTGCTATTCCTGTGAAACACCTAAAGGGTTAAAATGCTGACTGAATGTCATTTTGAATACTTTCGGGGGTGCAGGTTTTATAATGGGGTCATTTGTGGGGTTTTTCTAAGATGAAGACCCTTCAAATCCACTTCAAACCTGAACTGGTCCCTGAAAAATAGTGAGTTTGAAAATTTTGTGAAAAATTGGAGAATTGCTGCTGAACTTTGAAGCCCTCTGGTGTCTTCCAATGTCAACTTTATGATGCAAACAAAGTAGACATATTGTATATGTGAATAAAAAAAAATGTATTTGGAATATCCATTTTCCTTACAAGCAGAGAGCTTTAAAGTTAGAAAAATGCTAAATTTTCAAATTTTTCATCAAATTTTGGGATTTTTCACCAAGAAAGGATGCAAGTTACCACAACATTTTGCCACTATGTTAAAGTAGAATATGTCATGAAAAAAAATGTCAGAATCAGAATGATAACTAAAAGCATTCCAGAGTTATTAATGTTTAAAGTGACAATGGTCAGATGTGCAAAAAACCCTCTGGTCCTAAGGTGTAAAATGGCTGGGTCCTTAAGGGGTTAATATGAACCAGTGTAATGTAGTCAATGTTTCAGCCTATATCTAGGTGCAAGACTGAACACCGCTGCTCAGGTCTGCCCTTCTTTTGTAAAACCTATTTCCCTGTGATGGTCATGGGGGAATAGGTTGCACCTGACCAGCTGTTTCCTACTTTACAGATTGCCAGCCAGGGCCCTGTGTGACTGCCAGGCATATAAATAATAAAAAGCTGTGTTATGTGCATGAGGTAGGTATCAGGTAAGTACTTCAAGGAATAATCTGGTGGAAAAGTGTTTTTTTTTATTTTTATTTTTTTTAAATCAACTGGTGCCAGAAAGTTAAACAGATTTGTAAATTACTTCTATTCCTTCCATTACTTATTAGTTGCTGTATTGCTAATTGCTGTATTACTTTTTGGATTTTTTTTTCTGTCAAGACCACAGTGCTCTCTGCTAACACCTCTGTCCGTGTCAGGAACTGTCCAAAACAGGAGAAAAACCCCATAGCAAACATATGCTGCTCTGGACAGTTCCTAAAATGGGCAGAGGTGTCAGCAGAGAGCACTGTGGTTGTGACGGAAAAGAAATCCCCCCAAAAAAGAATTTCCTCTGTAGTATACTGGAAGGATTAAAATATTTTAATAGAAGCAATTTACAAATTAACAAATTGTTTAACTTTCTGGCACCAGTTGATTGAAAAAAAAAAGTTTTCCACCAGAGTACCCCTTTAACTTTAAAATTTTTCTAGCTCATTCTGGAAGAATCCCAGTTCATAAACTACCCCCAGCCTTTATTTTTTTAGTTTTCTACCTTGATATTGCTTTGTATTTTCTGCTCAGTCTCAGTCACATTCACAGACTGGGAATGGACGTTCCCCATCGGCGTGAAATCATCTAAAGTCATGCAGGGGAGAACTTCCTCCCCCACTCTGCTACACACAGCCCAGAGCAGTTCAGTGTGAGATTAACTATGATTGGATAAAGCTGCAGCCCCCCTCCAGACGGCATTCCCTGATTTGGGACTTCTGCTAGGCCAGCAGGTGCCCAAAGTCTATACAAAAGTACAAGTAGGGAGACACCCAGTGGCAGATTTTTAAAACACAAATAAAATAAATAAGTTAATTAGAAAGACTTTTTATTTACAATACAATGTGCAACAGCAAAAAGTTTAATGAGAGTGCCCATTTAAATGAGTTATTCTGAGACTTTTTTTTTACTTTCATCACCTTTTAAGCAATACAAAAGGATCCACACTGCGCATTTATACAAAATAGGCATGAATAAACCCCATGCCCCACCAACCACAATCCCTGAATGTGAAGAGTAGTAGTGGTCTTTTCTTCTCCACATATATTATTCCAGTATTAAATTGTTGGATCCATAAACAAACTCCAGGGTTGAGATATACAATAGAACTTCAAGCCCAAATTTACCAGAAGGTAAGAGTTTTCAAACATCAAGTTCATGTATTTTATGTCCAGTATAGGCATAGAAACCCCTGGACTTACATGGAGTCAGGAAATCCCCATGTTGCTACCTTTAGGGTATTTTTATATGTACAATATCTACTGCATATTTTTGTATTTTATGTGCAGCTGATTTTGCTGCCTATTAACTTTAATGGGTAGCAAAATCAGCTGCAGAAAATATGCAGAAAAGATATGCAGCAGATCCTGTACATATGAACGTACCTTTAAAGTAGTCTCCATTGGCAAATGTTGACTCCAAAGCAGAAGACAAATAGCCTAGTCAGACATTTCTAGGTCAGGGCAGGCAAAGTTTTTTTTTAATTATGTAAATGGGATGAATTAAGGGCAGGCAGGGTTCTCTCATTATGGTACTTATTCAGGACAAACAGACAAGATCAGGAAACAAGCTGAGTCAGAAACCCAGTAGTTAAACAGAAGAACCTTTTGGTGTGGTAGTCAGGAGTGAGAGATGGATAGTGGTGTATCCCTGGTGACAGGGTTGTCAGGTTCATGACACCAGAAGAAGAGATATAATACTATTTATTTATATAGCACCCCTGGTTCCACTGCACTTTTTGATAAGAGTTAAAATACCCAATACAAACAGAGGAACAATGATCGTGACACAGATTAAATTGCAGACTGATTTAAAGGGAAAGAGAGCCCTGCCCGCAAGGGCTTACAATCTACAAGAAAAGGTGAGGGAAATAGTAGGTGAGGGGGACAGCTGGTCATCTGTAAGCAAGTGGGGAAGTAGCCGTTCATAGTGCAGTGCAATGGCAGCAGGGTTATTGTAAATCATAGTCTTGCTTGAAAAGATAGGTCTTCAAGTTGCTCTAGAAGGTCTTTATGGTGCGTGAGAGACAGCTTTGAGTAGTAGGGAGTTCCAATGTATAGGGAAAGCAAGGAAAAATTCTTAGAGATGGTTGTGTTAGGTGCGAACAAGGGGAGAGCACAGGTGGAAGATTTAAGAGCATTGACAATTATGAGAGGGGCGGTATCGGGAGATCAGGTCAGAGATTTATGTTGAAGGGTGAACAGTTTGAACTAAATTAATTTGGCAATCCCTCCACTGGTGGCCAGTAGAGGTAGAGAAGGAGGGAGGTGAAAGGTGCATTAGTTGAGCAGCAGAGTTGAGGATGGATTGGAGGGGAGCAAGGGTGTTTAATGGAAGGCCACAGAGGTGTTGTGGTAGTCCAAGCAAGAGATGATGAGGGCATGTACAAGTTAAAGGATGAGCAAATTTGAAAGATCTTTTTAACCCCTTAACGACCACGGACGTAAATGTACATCCTGGCTTGGTAGTACTTCGCGCTCCAGGACATACATTTACGTCCTGTGTATGACCACTCGCATCAGAGCGGTGCTCGCATCATACATGGCAGGTTCCAGCTCATATCAGCAGCCAGGGACCCGCCCGTAATGGCCGACATCCGTGATCGCACGGATGTCCGCCATTAACCACTCAGATGCCGTGATCAGTACAGATCACAGCATCTGCGGCAATGCGCATGTTAAAATAGATGCTGCCGTGGCAATCCGATCGTCTGTAATGGCGGACGGTATCTCCTGCTCTGGTCTGAGATCGAGCAGACCAGAGCAGGAGATAGCCAATAATGCTAATCAGTGCTATGTCCTATGCATTGCACTGAACAGTATTAGCAATCAAATGATTGCTATAGATAGTCCCCTATGGGGACATAAAAAGTGTAAAAAAAAAAAGTGAACAATCCCCATCCCCAATAAAAATGAAAAAATTGTCAGTTTCTCCCATTTTACCCCCAAAAAGCGTAATTTTTTAAAATAAACATATTTGGTATCGCCGCGTGCGTAAATGTCCGATCTATCAAAATATAATGTTAATGATCCGATACGGTGAACGACGTAAACGTAAAAAAATCCAAAAATGCTGCTTTTTAGTCACATTTTATTCAAAAAAAATTAATAAAACATTATCTAAAAGTTTTATATATGCAAATGTGTATCATATCAATAAAAAGTACAGATGATGGCACAAAAAATGAGCCCTCATACAGCCCTATATACAGAAAAATTTAAAAGTTATAGGTTGTCAAAATAGGGCAATTTTAGATTACTGATTTTGTACAAAAAGTTATCGATTTTTTTTTGGTACAAAAATATAAAAGTATCTAGCATTGGGTATCATTTTAATTGTATTGACGCACAGAATAACGAACACATGTAATTTCTAACGTAAAGTGTACAGTGTGAAAACGAAACCCTTTCAAAATGTGCAAAATTGTGGTTTTCATTTAAATTTCCTCCCTAAAAAAATAGTTTTTGCGTTTGCCGTACATTTTATGGTAAAATGAGAGGTTTCATTACATAGTACAATTGGTCACGCAAAAAACAAGCCCTTATATGGGTCTGTAGATGAAAATATAATAGAATTATGGATTTTAGAAGGCAAGGAGGAAAAAAGGAAAACGCAAAAATAAAATTGGCCTGGTCCTTAAAGGGGTACTCCGCCCCTAGACATCTTATCCCCTATCCAAAGTAATTCTCTTTTAAGAGCTGAATGTTGTCACCCAAGACACACAATTTCTTCTGTGCCTGTGGGTGAATTTACCCGTGCTAAACGCAGTTGTTCCTCTCAGGAACTATTTTGCAAAGAATCGGTTGTGGTGAAGGAGCGACTTTTAAATAGGGGTTATCCCTCGGGTTTAATTATCAGAGCTTTAATTAGGGTTCAAGATAAAAATAGAAAAGATCTTTTGACTTCATCCAATAAAAACAAAAATAAAAATCATAAAAATACCACGGGACATAAATGGTATGGAGAAGATAAGGTCACTTTCATTACCACCTTTAGTTCTGAATATCATGAGATAATTAAAATTGTGAAAAGATATTTACCTATTTTGTTGCAGGATCCATTTTTGGCCAAGTTCACACGAGGCGGTTGCAGGTTTTCATCTAGACGTGCCCCTACTTTGGGAAACATTTTGTCTCCCAGCATGTTTTCCACCAGCAGCGGGAATGGCCCCACCTGGTTGCAGGTTAAAGGTTTTTACAGGTGCGGTCTCTCTCGCTGCGTGGTGTGTAAACATGCAAATGTCACTAAAGAGTTTGTTAATTACAATACCAACCAATTTTTTCCTATCCGGTCCTTTATCAATTGTCAAACTACCTTTACAGTTTACTTAATTTGATGTACAAATTGAAAACTTATGTATGTTGGTAGTACTAAACGACCGTTGAAAAAACGCATTCAGGAGCACATTCGAGCCGCAGTTAATCCGCACCATGTGAATGCCTCCACTGTCTCTAGACATTTTCGGGACGTTCATTTTGGTGATGTTTCTAATATGACTTTCTGCGGCATCGAATGTGTTCGTAGACATGTAAGAGGAGGTGATCGGGTTAGATCCCTACGTAATAGGGAGGTCTTTTGGATACATAATCTCCAGACCATTCATCCTGGTGGTCTGAATTTAAGAAATGATCTAATCTTGCATTATTAATGTCATATATTTTTTTTTCTATTTATCTCTGTTCACATCTGTTCCTTTTTAAATATTTACTAATTTATGTTTTTTTTTATTTATGTTTGTTTTTCATGTTTTTAGCATAGAAAAATCTTCTTTTTCATAATTTTAAGTCTTTGTACTTGTGTAAATTATGATGTCTTACTATCATGTACCAGGTTTTCATGTTATGTGATGTTAGGGTTAATCGTTTGGGGGAATGGAGTGGGTTAATCTTTGGACTATGTCCTAACTCCACCCCTCCCCCTTTCAGATGCCCACATATAACCTGGCTTTTTAGTAGAGTACAATGTGCTAAGACAAAGGGTGCATACCCGAAACGCGTCCACGCTGATTTATGGTTGTTGTTTGCTGGCTGAATCCCGCTTGCATGCGGTTTTATGGGATCCGAATAGCAACCCTGTATATAGATGACAGTTCCAACTAACTACTGCTTTAATGAAGGTCCCAGGAAATCTACTCAAAAGCCAGGATTTATAGTTAACAACTTGTTCTTTACTGGTGATGCAGATCCAATACAGAAGAAACAAATAGAAGCTAAAGAGATTTTTTTTTTTTTTTTTTTATAGCAACTTGACATGTTAAGTCAACTCTAGGATTTTTATTCACTGGGATTTTATATTTGGAGTAAATGCGTAGGTACACTTTTGCTTTACTCACACTATTTGGAACCTGTCAGTAACTCCTCAATTTCTTGTTAGCAAATTATTATAAACTGTCAATATTAAGATGGCAGAGAAGCAACTGAGAACCAAATGGAAAGACTTTAATTGGCTCTCTGCAAATCTCAGCAATACTGAATGCAAAGAACTGCATAAATGATGTAATTCTGTTCTGCCATTTTCTGGATTCACAATTAAATCATTAATTGCATTTGTATCCATACACATCCAATGAAACCAATATCATGGGCCCTGCGATGATCATCTTTTTTCTTAATTATGAACGTTTACATACACTTTGGCCTTGTTTCATATCCCAGAGATGATCTATATGATTAAATACATGGACTATGAACTCAAAGGAAGTAAAGAAAACTTATGCACAGGAATCAAACCATGACTTAATGACCCTTGCATCATGGGGCATTGTCAGAGGACCCAGGATGTGCCAAGGAAAGATTCCCCACACCCTAACGCCGATGCCACCAACCTGAATTGTTGACAACTGACTGGAAGGGTTCATCAATTTATGCTGCTTGTGACCAGGCAATGTATTTCCACTAATAAGCAAGCTCAGTTTTTATGATCTTTTGCCCACTGAGGTCTTGCCTTTCTGTTTTCTTTAGTCACAACAGTACTGGAACTATTTGCAGGTTGTTATTGCCTACCTGTGTTATGGAATAATAGGTTGTACTTTCGCACACACTAGATTGAGTACTAGCATTGTATTTGGCTACACTTTTCATGACTGTGCACCGACTGTTTGTCAGAACAAGTCTTGCATCCTTCTTTAACCATTTTAACCGGTATGTAAAGAGCGCGGCTCGCAGACGTATGCTGTTTGCGTAACTACTATTAAAGTCAATGGGAGTCACACAAATTGCGCTACTTCACAGCATCGGCTGCTTTTGGCTTTCCTGACCACCTCTAAAGCTGCATAACAGGCTGGAAGATAGGGGATAAGTGTCAGATTGTAGGAAGTAGGGATCGACCGATTATCGGTTTGGCCGATATTATCGGCCGATAATCACGATTTTGGACTTTATCGGTATCGGCAATTACCATGCCGATATGCCGATAATGCCCCGACCCCCGGCCAGAGACGAACGTCACTGTCCCATTTCCTCCCCCCCATACTCTGCCCACATACCGCCGCCGCTGCCCCATTGCCTCCCCCCATCCTCTGCCCACATACTGCCGCCGCTGCCCCATTGCCTCCCCCCATCCTCTGCCCTCATACTGCCGCCGCTGCCCCATTGCCTCCCCCCATCCTCTGCCCACATGCCGCTGCACCATCGCCTCCCCCCCATCCTCTGCCCACATACCGCCGCCGCCCCATCGCCTCCCCCCCATCCTCTGCCCACATACTGCCGCCGCCCCCCCATCCTCTGCCCACATACCGCCGCTGCCCCATCGCCTCCCCCCCATCCCCGGTGTTATAATTACCTGTTTCCGGGGTTGCCACCGCTGCCCCATTGCGTCCCCCCATCCTCTGGCCACATGCCGCTGCCCCATCGCCTCCCCCCCATCCTCTGCTCACATACCGCCGCTGCCCCATTTCCCCCCCCTCATCCTCTGCCCACATACCGCCGCTGCCCCATCGCCTCCCCCCATCCCCGGTGTTATAATTACCTGTTCCCGGGGTCCACGATCCTTCTAGCTCCGGTGCTGTTGCTGTGCGCTGTGACGAGTGACGTCCCCCAACGTGAAGTCACCGTCTGTGCGCACAGTGACAGCGCTGGACGCCGACAGGACCAGAAGTATCGCGGACCCCCGGGAACAGGTAGTTATAACACCGGGGATGGGGGAAGGCGATGGGGCAGCAGCGGTATGTGGGAAGAGGATGGGGGGGCGGCGGCGGTATGTGGGCAGAGGATGGGGGAGGGAGGTGATGGGGCAACTGTGGTGGTTAGACTCAGGACCCCAGGACAGGCAGGGGGAGAGAAGCAGGCGGCGGAATATCGGTATAAGTTATGGGCTATCGGCCTAAAAGGTGACAGATTATCGGTATTGGCCCTAAAAAAATCGATATCGGTCAATCCCTAGAAGGAAACATAGAAACATAGAATGTGTCGGCAGATAAGAACCATTTGGCCCATCTAGTCTGCCCAATAATCTGAATACTATGAATAGTCCCTGGCCCTATCTTATATGAAGGATAGCCTTATGTTTAACCCATGCATGTTTAAACTCCTTCACTGTATTTGCAGCGACCACTTCTGCAGGAAGGCTATTCCATGCATCCACTACTCTCTCAGTAAAGTAATACTTCCTGATATTACTTTTAAAAGTTTGCCCCTCTAATTTAAAACAATGTCCTCTTGTGGTAGTTTTTCTTCTTTTAAATATGCTCTCCTCCTTTACCATGTTGATTCCCTTTATGTATTTAAAAGTCTCTATCATAAGTCTCTATCATATCTCTGTCTCTTCTTTCTTCCAAGCTATACATGTTAAGGTCCTTTAACCTTATCCTGCAATCCATGTACTAGTTTAGTAGCTCTTCTTTGAACTCTCTCTAGAGTATCTATATCCTTCTGGAGATACGGCCTCCAGTACTGCGCACAATACTCCAAATGAGGTCTCACCAATGTTCTGTACAGCGGCATGAGCACTTCTCTCTTTCTACTGCTTATACCTCTCCCTATACATCCAAGCATTCTGCTAGCATTTCCTGCTGCTCTGTTACATTGTCTTCCTACCTTTAAGTGTTCTCAAATAATTACTCCTAAATCCCTTTCCTCAGATACTGAGGTCAGGGCTGTGTCAAATAATCTATATTCTGCCTGAGGTGCATTATCTTGCACTTATCCACATTAAATTTCAGTTGCCAGAGTTCTGACCATTCTTCTAGTTTGCCTAAATCCTTTTCCATTTGGCGTATTCCTTCAGGAACATCAACCCTGTTACATATCTTTGTGTCATCAGCAAAAAGACATACCTTACCATCGAGACCTTCTGTAATATCACTAATGAAGATATTAAACAATATTGGTCCCAGTACAGATCCCCGAGGTATCCCACTGGTGACAAGACTGTGCCCTGAATATTCTCCATTGACTACAACCCTCTGTTGTCTGTTACTCAGCCACTGCCTAATCCACTCAACAATATTGGAGTCCAAGCTCAATGACTGTAGTTTATTGATAAGTCTTCTATGTGGGACAGTGTCAAAAGCCTTACTAAAATCTAGATATGCGATGTCTACTGCCCCTCCGCCATCTATTATTTTAGTCACCCAGTCAAAAAAAATCAATAAGATTTGTTTGACATGATCTCCCTGAAGTAAACCCATGTTGTTTTTCATCTTGCAATCCATGGGATTTTAGATGTTCCACAATCCTATCCTTTAGTAGGGTTTCCATTAATTTCCCCACTATTGATGTCAGACTTACTGGCCTATAGTTGCTTGATTCCTCCCTACTACCTTTCTTGTGAATGGGCACAACATTTGCTAATTTCCAATCTTCCGGGACGGCTCCTGTTACCATTGATTGGTTAAATAAATCTGTTAACGGTTTTGCTAGCTCACCACTAAACTCTTTTAATAATTTTGGGTGTATCCCATCAGGCCCCTGTGATTTGTCTTCACTTTAGAAAGTAAATGTAGAACCTCTTCCTCTGTAGGTCCAACCTCTGGGACCCTCGGGATCTCCTGCCCGGTAAACTGGCTCTCCCCATGCATGAAGCTGTATGCTCCCCCTCAATGCATCTCTATGGGAGAGCCGGAGATACAGCTCTTCAGCTCTCCCACAGAGATGCATGGAGGGCACCTGGTGACCCCTGTTCCGTGCACTAGGAAAGCCAGAGCACCAAGCAGAAGATGGTGGGGGGGGGGGGGTCCCAGTGGTCAGAACACGCACGATCAGACATTTTTCCGCTATCTTTTAGATAGAAAATACATTTCCCTAAACTAGCATAACCCCTTTAAGTAATTAGTTTTGCTTTAGGGGCCCCATTCTGAAGAACGCAGGGCGGAGGGGGTGAGGTTCATTGGTTAAATCAGTGTTTCCCAACCAGCAGGGCTGGCATTAGGTGGGAGGCTCTGTGCAGCACGGACAGCTTTAGGGCAATACGAACACTACTGCAATTTGCACAAAATTGAGTTAAAATTGCAGCAGTTTTGAGCAAATACAGAAGGTGGCAATAGGGGTAAATATTCAATTTCAGCACATATATCGCTGCCTAACCAGTGTGCTACCACTAACAGATATTGTGGGGGTGATTTAAGATTTTAACCTTGAGGACACAGCTAATTTTGATTTTTGCCATAACTCTTATATTTTTCCATCCACAAACCCATATGGGGCTTGTTTTTTTGCACCATCAATTGTAATTTGTAATAACACCTTTCATTCTACCATAAAATGTATGGCGCAACCAAAAACATATTATTTTGTGAGGAAATTGAAAAGAAAACCGCAATTTTGAAAATGTTGGAGGATTTTAGCTTTCATGCAGTGCAGTTTTGCAGTGGTACAACTGACAGGTTCTCTTAATTCTGTAGGTCCATACGAATAAAATGTTCCCCATGTTACATGCTTTTCTATTATTGTACTGATTTTTATAAAAAACTCAGACTTTTTAACAAAATAAGTTAGTTTAAAATCGGCCTATTCTGACCCTATAATTTTCTCATTTTTCCATATACAGGGCTGCATGAGGGCTAATTTTTTTGCGCCATGACCGTAGTACAGTAGGGAGTACGAAGGTGGGCATTATTAAACAGTAAGGGGCATTTGTACAGTATGGAGCATTAAGAGGAAAACTATTACTATGTAAAGAATAAAATAAGCGCTATTACTGACATGCAGCACTGAGAAGTTCACTGTTATAGTATATGTGGGCGCTATTACTGACAGGCAGCACTGAGAAGATCACTGTTATAGTATATGTGGGCGCTATTACTGACAGGCAGCACTGAGAAGATCACTGTTATAGTACATGTGGGCACTATTACTGATAGGCAGCACTGAGAAGATCACTGTTATAGTATATGTGGTCACTATTACTGACAGGCAGCACTGAGAAGATCACTGTTATAGTATATATGGGTGCTATTACTGACAGGAAGCACTGAGATCACTGTTATAGTATATGTGGGTGCTATTACTGATAGGCAGCACTGAGGAGATCACTGGTATAGTATATGTGGTCACTATTACTGACAGGCAGCACTGAGAAGATCACTGTTATAGTATATATGGGTGCTATTATTGACAGGCAGCACTAAGAAGATCACTGTTATAGTATATGTGGATGCTATTACTGACAGGCAGCACTGAGAAGATCACTGTTATAGTATATGTGGGTGCTATTATTGACAGGCAGCACTAAGAAGATCACTGTTATAGTATATGTGGATGCTATTATTGACAGGCAGCACTGAGAAGATCACTGTTATAGTATATGTGGGCGCTATTACTGACAGGCAGCACTGAGGAGATCACTGTTATGGTATATGTGGGCACTATTAGTGACAGAAAAACCAAACTTATGGTATAGATAGTAGGTACCACAACCTTACATCGATATGCAACTCTTGGTGATAAGAGTTAATTTTCAAACACCACTTAATATAGACACCATTCGAGTTAGATTAAAACATAACTTTTACTGATATTAATAGAAGGTAATAAAAAAGGGGGGTACACACATAAATTGGGGGCATAAGGAAAAAAGGGGTACAGGTGAAGCCCTAATCTT
Source organism: Hyla sarda (assembly GCF_029499605.1). Classification (NCBI taxonomy): domain Eukaryota; kingdom Metazoa; phylum Chordata; class Amphibia; order Anura; family Hylidae; genus Hyla; species Hyla sarda. The sequence continues at coordinate 298,085,001 of NC_079189.1, forward strand.
AAAGTCCCTAATAAATTCTAACTATACGTGTGGAAATAGAAAGAAAAAAACAATAAATGGGGGGGTAATACAATGTAATCTTAAAATTGTGGTAGGTCTCTTTTGCCTACGCGTTTCGCCCTCCTTAGTAGTGGGGCTCATCAGGCATAAGAGAACCACAAATAACACATGATATAAATGGGTGTATCTAATAGAACATACACAATAAAGTAACCGATAATGTGATAAAGGGTAACAATAGTAAGCAGGCGTCTCAAAGAGGAAGTCTGTGTCAGTCTTAGTCAGAAATCAGTCTTAGACATGTGGCAACATTTGCATGATCAACAATACAGATACAATGATGATACAAATCCACTCTAAAAATTGATGGCTTCAGAGGGTATTATATAAATAGTAGCCTGTATTGTGCATATATATGATGACAGCCGCACTGTTGGTAAAAGCAGAGAAAAATTCACTTAGAATTAGATATTCATAGACCAAAGTGAATGATGCTCATACGAAATTTAGAGGGCTTACCCAAAATTAAATATTGTACAACAGGCTGATAGATATATTATTCAAGTATCCACATATTTGATCACAGATTCCTACAAAACAATAATAGATAGAGAGAAAAAAATAACTGAAGAGAAATAGAGGGTGTTACAAATGGACCCCCATTACATATTGATGGTAACCATGTGTTTGGCAGATTTTGATATGGCTCACCTGGACAATAGGCTGGGATGAGATAGAAAAATTAAATATGTGGCACATCCAGTAAAGGCAGATGTATAATAGTCTGGGGCTCTAGATCAAGACAAGATCACAACATAACTAAAATGCATAGTAGACTTATATATTAAAGAGAAATAAACCTGTTAAATACAACTGAGCAACAATCCAAGAAGTCCTACCTGACAATATGTATGGTAGAAAAAACTACCTGGTGATGGTAATACAGTTGTCCTATGGCGGTATGATATCCTGCACTAAAATGTAAGATCCAACATAGATTTAGAAGATAAGGTAGAATACTAGCTGTTAGAAAGAGCCCCAAAGAGAAAGAAATTCGCAAACCTGATAATGTTGCCGTGTAGGAAACCTGGATGTGCCATGAGGACGCCGCATGATATCTTGGTAAGTGCTAGAGTTTAAATATCCTGCCCGGATATTGATAAGTAGTGTTGTTTCCGGTCTCGTGGAACGCAAACTGCGCTCCACAGACACGAGTGAGGCGCATGTAGCCAAACCGGAAGTTAGCGAATATTGTCAGTTCCGGGACGTGGAGCACATACTGCGCTCCACGAGAAGGCGGAAGCATCCAGACCGGAAATTGATGAAAATATTTATGCAGCTACAATAGGCAGTATTTGGAACGCAATGCGTTCCACAGTGACAGATAGAAAAGAACATTCTATATAGATACAAGGAGTAATTGGCTTAGATGAGGCCATCATAAGCATACTATATGATTATTTTAGGGCCATATTACCGGGTGTGCAAACAATGGTAAGGGGTAAGAAAAAGCATATAGAAAAATAATGAAAAACAAAGGTATGAAAAAGAATAATAAATCAAATAAACCAAGCAGAGGCCTGCACTACTATCAGATAGACTGGATATGTTAAAGCGAGAAAGTCTCTTCGAATATAGTGTCATGATGGACCTAGAGTATACCGGCCAATAAAAAAAGGCTGTTCAAATGAATGAGGTAAATGATAGACAGTCATTAAGTCCAAAAGGCGTAACCGTATGGAGGCGGTAGATCCATCTTGCCTCCATTTGTAAAAGTAATTTGTCCACATCACCTCCTCTAACATCCAATTTGACCGTTTCAATCATCTGAAATTGAATTTGGAGGGGAGCATTGGCATGGAACCTGTGCATATGATTCGCCAAAGTTTTATCGCGTTTGTTTTTAATATCCCCCACGTGCTCAAGAATGCGCCTCCTAAATTCCCTATGGGTCTTGCCCACATACCCTTTGGGGCAGTTGTTCTATTAGGTACACCCATTTATATCATGTGTTATTTGTGGTTCTCTTATGCCTGATGAGCCCCACTACTAAGGAGGGCGAAACGCGTAGGCAAAAGAGACCTACCACAATTTTAAGATTACATTGTATTACCCCCCCATTTATTGTTTTTTTCTTTCTATTTCCACACGTATAGTTAGAATTTATTAGGGACTTTAAGATTAGGGTTTCACCTGTACCCCTTTTTTCCTTATGCCCCCTATTTATGTGTGTACCCCCCTTTTTTATTACCTTCTATTAATATCAGTAAAAGTTATGTTTTAATCTAACTCGAATGGTGTCTATATTAAGTGGTGTTTGACTATTAGTGACAGGCAGCACTGTGAAGATCACTGTTATAGTATATGTGGGTGCTATTACTGACAGGCAGCACTGTGAAGATCACTGTTATAGTATATGTGGGTGCTATTACTGACAGGCAGCACTGAGAAGATCACTGTTATAGTATATGTGGGTGCTATTATTGACAGGCAGCACTAAGAAGATCACTGTTATAGTATATGTGGGTGCTATTACTGACAGGCAGCACTGAGAAGATCACTGTTATAGTATATGTGGGCGCTATTACTAACAGGCAGCACTGAGATCACTGTTATAGTATATGTGGGCGCTATTACTGACAGGCAGCACTGAGAAGATCACTGTTATAGTATATATGGGTGCTATTACTGACAGGAAGCACTGAGATCACTTTTATAGTATATATGGGTGCTATTACTGACAGGCAGCACTGAGATCACTGTTATAGTATATATGGGTGCTAATACTGACAGGCAGCACTGAGATCACTGTTATAGTATATGTGGGTGCTATTACTGACAGGCAGCACTGAGATCACTGTTATAGTATATGTGGGTGCTATTACTGATAGGCAGCACTGAGAAGATCACTGTTATAGTATATGTGGGCGCTATTACTGATAGGCAGCACTGAGAAGATCACTGTTATAGACTATATAGTGACCACATATACTATCATTGTATATGTGGTCACTATTACTGATATATCCCTTTAATTTGATATAATCCCTGTAAAACCAAGTGTTGAGGTACTTAGTAAACCAACCAATCAGATCCCAGCTATTATGTCCCATGACAGGTGAGATGCTAAAAGCTGTGACCTGATTGGCTGCTATCACCTCTAGTTTACCAAGCATATAAAGCGCCCTAGACTTTCATTACTGAGAGAAGCTGCTTCCATCCTCACAGCCACCTTCCTTTTCCAATAAGCACTTCGCTGAGTACAAGGTCTCGGCTATAAGCGGACACTTGCCGTTATATGGCCGCCAACCTATCGCCGCTAACGTTCTCCAGTGGCCTCCGTACCTACTAATTACTACTGAGGGGTCTCAGCCTATGCGCGTCACGTGACGCTCTACCTGGGTCACGCCCCTCCTTCCGCCCAGTTGCCAATCGCGTTGGTCGCTCACATCCGGGCCACGCTGCTCCTCCTGCTCCGGTGCTCGGCGGCTGGAGGTAACCGGGACCAGGGTGTGGCACGACCGGGGCTGGCTCCGCCCGGGGCGGAGGGGGAGGGGAGACAGTCATTTAATGCCGGGGCTTGGCGGAAGTTTTGCCTATGTGAATCTAGTGTAGTTGCATGGAGGGTAATGTGAGTGTCAGGATGACGTGGAAGCTGTGAATGTGGGAAGTATCGGCATGCCAGCTGTAAAGCTTCACGTGTCTGTGACATACAGTGAATGGAAGGATGGCACACCGGGTGGTGAGGCAGTGCACGCCCCCTGATAGAGGAGTGAGGGTAGAGCGGAGCATAGTGTGGGCATACCTTCATGGCACCCCTGCATGCCCAGCATAGTCCATCCCGTTATGAATGACCTATGTGTCACAGAGCACCCTGAGGGGCATGGATCATTCATTGTCCACTGGTTTGAAACTAGAAGACTTTCCCAACTTTCTTGTGGAAAGAGATGGCATGTGAGGAAGAATATAGTGGAATACATGCCACTGTGTAGGATGCCGCTTATCTCATGCCAGTGTATATACCCCAGAAAATGGAGTCCTTCATAGAGCAGTACTAAAGCATGCTACAATGAGATACATACAGGCAACACAGATACATATAATAAGATAGGAGCGGACATGCCAGAGGGTGAACACATAAGGCTAAGTTCACACCACAGTTCAACTCCATCGCTGGGTCCGTTTGGGGCCACATAACCGAGTCTTTTGCACAACGGTTCCCCAAGGATCCCATTGATTTGAAAAGGGGTTTCTCTGGTTTTCCATTTGTTGTTTTGGAGGAGTTGAGCAGAGAAAAAAAAAAGTGTACCTGCAGGATTTGTCTCTCCGCTCATATCCCATACTGAAGGATGGTGTGAACTTACCTCACGGAGGTGAAGGATGGTGTGAACTTACCCTTATACCATAGCTTGTAAGGCTGTAAAAATCCATCCATTCAGTTCAGCCTAGTATAATATAGCAGCGTTTCCCAACCTTTATCACGACTGTACCCACAAAGGGTGAAAGTATGTCCGCAGGTACCCCTTGTGTGGAACTTACGTGTGAGAGGTATCTACGGACAAAATAAGCAATAAAAGTCCTTAATTTCATAATGGTGTTTGCTTACCTTTCTAATGTGATACTTAATCCCCAGGTGCCATTATTCTCCCCTGCCTCTGATCCCCTTGTGCCATTATCAGAAAATGGCAAAAGGGAATCAGAGGGAGGGGGCAATAATGGTACAAGGGGATTTAAGAACATCTTTAGCACAATATAACTTATCCCCTCTCCCAAGTGGCATCCAATCCGCGCTTTGCACTGACAAATGCTGGCCAATGCATGGCCAGTATTTGTCAGCGAATTACCATACCCCTGCATAACCCTTGGCGTACTCCTGGTTAAGAACTCCTGCTCTATATTGTGTATTCAAATGAAGGCAAAAACAAATGTTATTGCTCTCCAGACTCTAATGACTATAACCTGTAATATTATTACTCTTCAGAACCTAATGACTATATCCTGTAATGTTATTACACTCCAGGATCTAATGTATAACCTGTAATATTATTACACTCCAGAATCTAATGACTATATCCTGTAATATTATTACTCTCCAGAATCTAATGACTATATCCTGTAATATTATTACTCTCCAGAACCTAATGACTATATGCTGTAATATTATTACACTCCAGAATCTAATGACTATAACCTGTAATATTATTACACTCCAGAATCTAATGACTATATCCTGTAATATTATTACACTCCAGAATCTAATGACTATATCCTGTAATGTTATTACTCTCCAGACTCTAATGACTATATCCTGTAATGTTATTACTCTCCAGAATCTAATGACTATATCCTGTAATATTATTACTCTCCAGAACCTAATGACTATATCCTGTAATATTATTACTCTTCAGAACCTAATGACTATATCCTGTAATATTATTACACTCCAGAATCTAATGACTATATCCTGTAATATTATTACTCTCCAGAATCTAATGACTATATCCTGTAATATTATTACTCTTCAGAACCTAATGACTATATCCTGTAATATTATTACACTCCAGAATCTAATGACTATATCCTGTAATATTATTACTCTCCAGAATCTAATGACTATATCCTGTAATATTATTACTCTCCAGAATCTAATGACTAAATCCTGTAATGTTATTACTCTCCAGAATCTATTTACTATACCCTGTAATATTATTACACTCCAGAATCTAATGACTATATCCTGTAATATTATTACTCTCCAGACTCTAATGACTATATCCTGTAATGTTATTACTCTCCAGAATCTAATGACTATATCCTGTAATATTATTACTCTCCAGAACCTAATGACTATATCCTGTAATATTATTACTCTTCAGAACCTAATGACTATATCCTGTAATATTATTACACTCCAGAATCTAATGACTATATCCTGTAATATTATTACTCTCCAGAATCTAATGACTATATCCTGTAATATTATTACTCTTCAGAACCTAATGACTATATCCTGTAATATTATTACACTCCAGAATCTAATGACTATATCCTGTAATATTATTACTCTCCAGAACCTAATGACGACTATATCCTGTAATATTATTACTCTTCAGAACCTAATGACTATATCCTGTAATATTATTACTCTCCAGAATCTAATGACTATATACTGTAATGTTATTACTCTCCAGACTCTAATGACTATATCCTGTAATATTATTACTCTCCAGAATCTAATGTATAACCTGTAATATTATTACTCTGCAGAACCTAATCACTATATGCTGTAATATTATTACACTCCAGAATCTAATGACTATAACCTGTAATATTATTACACTCCAGAATCTAATGACTATATCCTGTAATATTATTACTCTCCAGAATCTAATGACTATATCCTGTAATATTATTACTCTCCAGAACCTAATGACTATATCCTGTAATATTATTACACTCCAGAATCTAATGACTATATCCTGTAATATTATTACTCTTCAGAACCTAATGACTATATCCTGTAATATTATTACTCTCCAGAATCTAATGACTATATCCTGTAATATTATTACTCTCCAGAATCTAATGACTATATCCTGTAATATTATTATTCTCCAGAATCTAATGACTATATCCTGTAATCTTATTACACTCCAGAATCTAATGACTATATCCTGTAATGTTAGCACACTACATAATCTAATGACTATATCCTGTAATATTACTTTACAGAATCTAATGACTATATCCTGTAATGTTATTACTCTCCAGAATCTAATGACTATATCCTGTAATATTATTACTCTCCAGAATCTAATGACAATAACCTGTAATGTTATTACTCTCCAGAATCTAATGACTATATCCTGTAATATTATTACACTCCAGAATCTAATGACTATATCCTGTAATGTTATTACTCTCCAGAATCTAATGTATAACCTGTAATGTTATTGCTCTCCAGACTCTAATGACTATAACCTGTAATATTATTACTCTTCAGAACCTAATGACTATATCCTGTAATATTATTACTCTTCAGAACCTAATGACTATATCCTGTAATGTTATTACACTCCAGGATCTAATGTATAACCTGTAATATTATTAATCTCCAGAACCTAATGACTATATCCTGTAATGTTATTACACTCCAGAATCTAATGACTATATCCTGTAATATTATTACTCTCCAGAATCTAATGACTATATCCTGTAATATTATTACTCTCCAGAACCTAATGACTATATCCTGTAATATTATTACACTCCAGGATCTAATGTATAACCTGTAATATTATTAATCTCCAGAACCTAATGACTATATGCTGTAATATTATTACACTCCAGAATCTAATGACTATATCCTGTAATATTATTACTCTCCAGAATCTAATGACTATATCCTGTAATATTATTACTCTCCAGAACCTAATGACTATATCCTGTAATATTATTACTCTTCAGAACCTAATGACTATATCCTGTAATATTATTACTCTTCAGAACCTAATGACTATATCCTGTAATGTTATTACACTCCAGGATCTAATGTATAACCTGTAATATTATTAATCTCCAGAACCTAATGACTATATCCTGTAATGTTATTACACTCCAGAATCTAATGACTATATCCTGTAATATTATTACTCTCCAGAATCTAATGACTATATCCTGTAATATTATTACTCTCCAGAACCTAATGACTATATCCTGTAATGTTATTACACTCCAGGATCTAATGTATAACCTGTAATATTATTAATCTCCAGAACCTAATGACTATATGCTGTAATATTATTACACTCCAGAATCTAATGACTATATCCTGTAATATTATTACTCTCCAGAATCTAATGACTATATCCTGTAATATTATTACTCTCCAGAACCTAATGACTATATCCTGTAATATTATTACTCTTCAGAACCTAATGACTATATCCTGTAATATTATTACTCTCCAGAATCTAATGACTATATACTGTAATGTTATTACTCTCCAGACTCTAATGACTATATCCTGTAATATTATTACTCTCCAGAATCTAATGACTATATCCTGTAATATTATTACTCTCCAGAATCTAATGACTATATCCTGTAATATTATTACACTCCAGAATCTAATGACTATATCCTGTAATATTATTACTCTCCAGAATCTAATGACTATATCCTGTAATATTATTATTCTCCAGAATCTAATGACTATATCCTGTAATCTTATTACACTCCAGAATCTAATGACTATATCCTGTAATGTTAGCACACTACATAATCTAATGACTATATCCTGTAATATTACTTTACAGAATCTAATGACTATATCCTGTAATGTTATTACTCTCCAGAATCTAATGACTATATCCTGTAATATTATTACTCTCCAGAATCTAATGACAATAACCTGTAATGTTATTACTCTCCAGAATCTAATGACTATATCCTGTAATATTATTACACTCCAGAATCTAATGACTATATCCTGTAATGTTATTACTCTCCAGAATCTAATGTATAACCTGTAATGTTATTGCTCTCCAGACTCTAATGACTATAACCTGTAATATTATTACTCTTCAGAACCTAATGACTATATCCTGTAATATTATTACTCTTCAGAACCTAATGACTATATCCTGTAATGTTATTACACTCCAGGATCTAATGTATAACCTGTAATATTATTACTCTCCAGAACCTAATGACTATATCCTGTAATGTTATTACACTCCAGAATCTAATGACTATATCCTGTAATATTATTACTCTCCAGAACCTAATGACTATATGCTGTAATATTATTACACTCCAGAATCTAATGACTATAACCTGTAATATTATTACACTCCAGAATCTAATGACTATATCCTGTAATATTATTACTCTCCAGAATCTAATGACTATATCCTGTAATATTATTACTCTCCAGAATCTAATGACTATATCCTGTAATATTATTACTCTCCAGAACCTAATGACTATATCCTGTAATATTATTACTCTTCAGAACCTAATGACTATATCCTGTAATATTATTACTCTCCAGAATCTAATGACTATATACTGTAATGTTATTACTCTCCAGACTCTAATGACTATATCCTGTAATATTATTACTCTCCAGAATCTAATGTATAACCTGTAATATTATTACTCTCCAGAACCTAATGACTATATGCTGTAATATTATTACACTCCAGTATCTAATGACTATAACCTGTAATATTATTACACTCCAGAATCTAATGACTATATCCTGTAATGTTATTACTCTCCAGACTCTAATGACTATATCCTGTAATATTATTACTCTCCAGAATCTGACTATATCCTGTAATATTATTACTCTCCAGAACCTAATGACTATATCCTGTAATATTATTACTCTTCAGAACCTAATGGCTATATCCTGTAATATTATTACACTCCAGAATCTAATAACTATATCCTGTAATATTATTACTCTCCAGAATCGAATGACTATATCCTGTAATATTATTATTCTCCAGAATCTAATGACTATATCCTGTAATCTTATTACACTCCAGAATCTAATGACTATATCCTGTAATGTTAGCACACTACATAATCTAATGACTATATCCTGTAATATTACTTTACAGAATCTAATGACTATATCCTGTAATGTTATTACTCTCCAGAATCTAATGTATAACCTGTAATATTATTACACTCCAGAATCTAATGACTATATCCTGTAATATTATTACTCTCCAGAATCTAATGACTATATCCTGTAATATTATTACTCTCCAGAATCTAATGACTATATCCTGTAATATTATTACTCTCCAGAACCTAATGACTATATCCTGTAATATTATTACTCTTCAGAACCTAATGACTATATCCTGTAATATTATTACTCTCCAGAATCTAATGACTATATACTGTAATGTTATTACTCTCCAGACTCTAATGACTATATCCTGTAATATTATTACTCTCCAGAATCTAATGTATAACCTGTAATATTATTACTCTCCAGAACCTAATGACTATATGCTGTAATTTTTTTACACTCCAGAATCTAATGACTATAACCTGTAATATTATTACACTCCAGAATCTAATGACTATATCCTGTAATGTTATTACTCTCCAGACTCTAATGACTATATCCTGTAATATTATTACTCTCCAGAATCTAATGACTATATCCTGTAATATTATTACTCTCCAGAACCTAATGACTATATCCTGTAATATTATTACTCTTCAGAACCTAATGGCTATATCCTGTAATATTATTACACTCCAGAATCTAATGACTATATCCTGTAATATTATTACTCTCCAGAATCTAATGACTATATCCTGTAATATTATTATTCTCCAGAATCTAATGACTATATCCTGTAATCTTATTACACTCCAGAATCTAATGACTATATCCTGTAATGTTAGCACACTACATAATCTAATGACTATATCCTGTAATATTACTTTACAGAATCTAATGACTATATCCTGTAATGTTATTACTCTCCAGAATCTAATGACTATATCCTGTAATATTATTACTCTCCAGAATCTAATGACAATAACCTGTAATGCTATTACTCTCCAGAATCTAATGACTATATCCTGTAATATTATTACACTCCAGAATCTAATGACTATATCCTGTAATATTATTACTCTCCAGAATCTAATGACTATATCCTGTAATCTTATTACACTCCAGAATCTAATGACTACATCCTGTAATCTTATTACACTCCAGAATCTAATGACTATATCCTGTAATGTTAGCACACTACATAATCTAATGACTATATCCTGTAATATTACTTTACAGAATCTAATGACTATATCCTGTAATGTTATTACTCTCCAGAATCTAATGACTATATCCTGTAATATTATTACTCTCCAGAATCTAATGACAATAACCTGTAATGTTATTACTCTCCAGAATCTAATGACTATATCCTGTAATATTATTACACTCCAGAATCTAATGACTATATCCTGTAATGTTATTACTCTCCAGAATCTAATGTATAACCTGTAATGTTATTGCTCTCCAGACTCTAATGACTATAACCTGTAATATTATTACTCTTCAGAACCTAATGACTATATCCTGTAATATTATTACTCTTCAGAACCTAATGACTATATCCTGTAATGTTATTACACTCCAGGATCTAATGTATAACCTGTAATATTATTACTCTCCAGAACCTAATGACTATATCCTGTAATGTTATTACACTCCAGAATCTAATGACTATATCCTGTAATATTATTACTCTCCAGAACCTAATGACTATATGCTGTAATATTATTACACTCCAGAATCTAATGACTATAACCTGTAATATTATTACTCTCCAGAATCTAATGACTATATCCTGTAATATTATTACTCTCCAGAATCTAATGACTATATCCTGTAATATTATTACTCTCCAGAACCTAATGACTATATCCTGTAATATTATTACTCTTCAGAACCTAATGACTATATCCTGTAATATTATTACTCTCCAGAATCTAATGACTATATACTGTAATGTTATTACTCTCCAGACTCTAATGACTATATCCTGTAATATTATTACTCTCCAGAATCTAATGTATAACCTGTAATATTATTACTCTCCAGAACCTAATGACTATATGCTGTAATATTATTACACTCCAGAATCTAATGACTATAACCTGTAATATTATTACTCTCCAGAATCTAATGACTATATCCTGTAATATTATTACTCTCCAGAACCTAATGACTATATCCTGTAATATTATTACTCTTCAGAACCTAATGACTATATCCTGTAATATTATTACTCTCCAGAATCTAATGACTATATCCTGTAATATTATTATTCTCCAGAATCTAATGACTATATCCTGTAATCTTATTACACTCCAGAATCTAATGACTATATCCTGTAATGTTAGCACACTACATAATCTAATGACTATATCCTGTAATATTACTTTACAGAATCTAATGACTATATCCTGTAATGTTATTACTCTCCAGAATCTAATGACTATATCCTGTAATATTATTACACTCCAGAATCTAATGACTATATCCTGTAATGTTATTACTCTCCAGAATCTAATGTATAACCTGTAATGTTATTACTCTCCAGAATCTAATGACTATGACCTGTAATATTATTACACTCCAGAATCTAATGACTATATCCTGTAATATTATTACACTCCAGAATCTAATGACTATAACCTGTAATATTATTACTCTCCAGAATCTAATGTATAACCTGTAATGTTATTACTCTCCGGAATCTAATGACTATATCCTGTAATATTATTACACTCCAGAATCTAATGACTATAACCTGTAATATTATTACTCTCCAGAATCTAATGACTATAACCTGTAATGTTATTACTCTCCAGAATCTAATGACTATAACCTGTAATATTATTACTCTCCAGAATCTAATGTATAACCTGTAATGTTATTACTCTCCAGAATCTAATGACTATATCCTGTAATGTTATTACTCTCCAGAATCTAATGACTATAACCTGTAATGTTATTACACTCCAGAATCTAGAGACTAAAACCTGTATTGTTATTACACTCCAGAATCTAATTACTGTAACCTGTAATGTTATTACACTACAGAATCTAATGACTATATCCTGTTATGTTATTACTCTCCAGAATCTAATGACTATAACCTGTAATATTATTATTTTCCAGAATCTAATGTATAACCTGTAATATTATTACTCTCCAGAATCTAATGACTATATCCTGTAATATTATTACACTCCAGACTCTAATGACTATAACCTGTAATGTTATTACTCTCCAGAATCTAATGTATAACCTGTAATGTTATTACTCTCCAGAATCTAATGACTATATCCTGTAATATTATTACACTCCAGACTCTAATGACTATAACCTGTAATGTTATTACTCTCCAGAATATAATGATTATATCCTGTAATATTATTACTCTCCAGAATCTAATGACTATATCCTGTAATATTATTACTCTCCAGAATCTAATGTATAACCTGTAATTTTATTACACTCCAGAATCTAATGACTATAACCTGTAATGTTATTACTCTCTAGTGACTATACACTGGAATATTATTACTCTCCAGAATTTAGTGACTATACCGTGTAATATTATTACTCTTCACCCTCTAGTGATAATATCAATTCTTGAAGCAGAATACTCTTTATACTCCTGAATATAACCCAATAATTCAATTTTTAATGATTTTTCTGGGTACCCATGGCAACCAATTGCACAAATTGCTTGAGATATTTACCTATAAATATTGATAATGGACTATAAATACGGAAGAGGTATGTGGCCTATACAAATTGGGAAGCCTACACCGAAGGGCCACTTTTTTGGGGGGGAATCCACAATAGCATAGGAAAACACGGCATGTCATTGGTGCTACACTAGCTGGGGCCAGGATTTAATAAACTGCCAAAATTGTGGGGCTTAGGCTATTTAAAGGGGTACTCTGGAGCAAAAAATGTTTTACATTTACTGGTGCCAGAATTGGATTGGATGCGAATGGCAATGTGAACGAGGCCTACACAGATTACTTTGTAGTATATAGCATCTGATAAGTGCTGGAAGGATTAAGATTGTTCTAGCCAAAACCAGAAGTAAATTAAAAATGAATGACAAATATAAAAGAAGGAAATCTACCTGCCGCCCCCACTACTGGCTTTGGCTCAAAAACTGCTGTGGCAGTTGCAAAAAAAAAACAAAAAACAGCCGTGTATGATGGCAACTTGCAGTTGTGTTGAGAGTATACAGGGAATGATTAAGGGAAAACATCCAGTGAAATGGGGGTCCTGTGGACATAAACAACTCATTGACAAAAGATGACGCACAACCAACCACAATGTTGGTGTTCCAGCTAATGTTCCTAAATGTACAGCCTGTATAGCATAGGCTATTATCGGAGAATGTGGAGGTCTATGAGATGGTGCGGTCCTAGTGCTGGCATATTATAGTGGTGCCCCGCAGTTTGTGGAATGTCCTCATGGAGATTCTCCATGCTGACATTCCATTGTGTGAATATAGCCTTAGACACTGAATTGGTGCAGCAGCGCTGGGATAAAATATATGGTGCTGTAGAACTAGTAATGGTGAGTGTGCATGATATAGGCAAAAAGAAAAAAAAAAAACAGATTGCTGCTTTAATACAGATTGGCTTTAACAGCAGGTGACCAGTCTGAGGGTCATTACTGTCTAAGGGAAGCAGGGAAAAACATTACCAATTCACGCAAATACAGATTTCTCTGGCACCATGTTAATGGGAGTCAGAACTTGGTATAAACACAAAGTCTTAACATTTCTGGCTGGTAGAGGTGGCATTATAATATGGGAAATGTTTCTTTGGCACATGAGTGGTTGGACATTTAGACAGTAGGAATTATTGAGGTCAAGCGAGTGCATCCCTTCATGGCAGATGTAAACACAAAAAAGTGGTACTTGCCTACCCCAATCCCCACAGGTGTTATTCCATTGGCTTACGGACTCCGCTCATTACTGCTTCTTCACGGTTCCCATGACACATTGTGCCTACACGAACTGCCCGCTCAGCCAATGACTGACTGGGCGGGAGACTGCTTCTTCCAATCATAGGCTCTGCTGGGCAGCTCCTGCAGGGATGATGTGTCACAGAAATCAGAGGAGTCCATTGACTAGGTGGTGGAACACCCCATTAAGGCCCTTGCTATTGCTGACCTCAGTCATGGAGAATGGTCGACCATCAAGTATAATAGATGGAGTAGAGAACTGGACGTTACAAAACAATCTGAGAATAGTGGGGATGCCAGAATCCATATGCTCCATGAATCTCTTCGATATATGCGAAAAAGAACTTCCCAAGGCACTGACTCTAAACCCCTACTGCTAGGTGGAAGATGCCCATTGTGTTGGCCCAAAGCCTGGGGGCTCAATTTCTAAAAGAGCAACACAGGGAGACCCTTATCTGCGACTAAGGGAAGTCATAATAAAACTACTAAACTACATTGACAAGTTTGTTAAGAGCCTTTCAGTGCCACTCACAACAAGTACGCCTGTGGGGCCACCCACTCCTGCTGTTTGAGGACTACTCTGCTGAAGTGCAGAGAAAAGCTTTCAGCAGAGTGTACACTCATTTGTATCAACAGAAAGTGAGATTACAGTTGCAGTATGCCGTGGTGCCCTAGAAGAAGCAGAGTGGCTGTTGAAACCCGACTGCCTGAAGCAGAGGCATCCACTTCAAGGTCTCTCCCACCGGGGGATCCAGGTTATAAACTTTTGTGGTTCGTTAAGTTTCTGATTATCAGAGCCCACATTTGTCTTGCAGCCCCCGCAGCATTTAAGGAGCTATACTAGGACTTTACTCTGGACTCTGATATTCGTCACTTGAGGCCAATGGCTACACTATGGAGACATTTTGGAGACATTTCAGGTTTATTTCAGATATGGGAAACCTATGGTTAAGGAATAGTTTAGGCGTACTGATTCACAATTTGTGATCGTACAGTATTTCTGACAGTTTCTATCTGTTCTTATGGTTGCAGATATTCCAAGTTTCATATAGTAATATTGCTTTGCATTTGTTGCTCATATATATGTTTACTTGTTAGTAGCATTGCTGGCATGGCGAAGTTCGGGGTGTTACTGCTTGTTAGAAAAAAAGTGAAGTCTAAAACACAGCGGTACATTATTGTGCTGCGCTGATACCATGGTGTGCCCTTTCTTCCCATTTTTCTCCCTCCCCAATAGATGTCTATAGTACTCTAGGTGGGCCCTGCTCTTATATCTTATAACTGATCACATGGCATCCTTGATTTACAATACTCATGTGAGATTTACCCTACCTCCCTCGTTCTTTCCCCACCCTTTTCTTTTCTCTTCTTTTGACCCTTTTCTCCTTTCTCTATCTTGCTTCCATTACCTCTTTATATCTTCGAAGTCGAAGCTCCTGAAACATCTCAAATGTTTATGCAATATTATTGCATTCCTTCAGAGATGGATTTTGTACTATCAAAGAAAATATGCAACGGATCCAGCAGATGCAGTCAAAACTTTCTTTATTATAAGTCCATGCAGTACAGACAAATTCTCAGCTGCCGCTTAGGTGCCTAAGCAATCTTAATAAACCTTAATCATAGATTTTGCATGCATGAAGATGATGTGGGTGGAGGTAGGTCTGTGGTACATCCACCCTTGATAGTATGGCTAGAGTTCTCACTTCAAGAGTGTCATACTTTCCTATTCATTGGATGATGACAGGTGCCTTTTCCTATGAGGGTCATTTCCTCTGAGGGTTGTGAATAAAGCTTATATAATATCTATGCTCTTGATGGGGACAACTCCAGTGAATCGGAAAAAGACCACATTATGTGAACAAAATCAGTCAAGATCCTTCTAATACTGGCGCTACAGGCCCTTTAGGAAAAGGAGGACGAGGAGAGGTCGCCCTAGAAAGTGGAGGGGTGAAGAGTAAAACTGAGAACCTCTCGATTATTAATTTGTCCGATTATACTCTTGACTGTTCGACAATCTCCGTCCTCTCCAAAGCACTCAATTTTGGTTTAACAGAAAAATTTGATCCTGTTACATTTGAAATTGATTTACATAAAACCTTAGCGAAAAGTTGCCCTAATTTTTATTTTTTTATTTTTTTTAAGATAAGTTCAGGGATCCTAGGAGAGCCGAAGGAGAAATACCAGTCAGTATCGGCCCTCTGGGTTTCTCTGTACTAAATACAGCATCATAGGTTGAACTTGAATGCCTGGATTCAATGGTTGATTTATTGTTAGAAAACGATAATGATGATTTAATAGAGCACGATACTATATATGTCCCTGAATTTACTGGGGGTGTCAAATCAAGGTTTTGCCCCCGATAAATCCAGGGAGTAGCATTGACCTTTTTTCTAAAAGGGTGATTGAAGATATAAGATGTAGTATTGATGAAAAATTATTATATATCTGAGGCCATGAGACAATTGGGAGATACTAGATATTAAGGTAAATTAACCTCTAATCCTATTCCTAGATTAACAGAAAAATTGTGATCTCTCCTAAGACACTATGTAGAAATTAATGTTCTGTTTAAAAAAAACTGCTGAAAAACTTATATCTTTATACCCGAAAGTGGCAAACTGCTAAAGGTACACAAAAACGTTGGAGACCCCACTCGGGAGAGCTATTGTATCCGGAGTGGGGTCTCTAACGGAACCTCTATCCAAGTTTGTAGATTGGATTCGGCACCCCCTCCTGGCGAAGATGCCTGCATTGGTAAAAGATACCTATGAGTTTCTCCTTACTATGGCCTGAAAATTGTATCCTGGCCTCAATTGATATTGAATGTCTTTATACTAGTATCCCACAGATGGGTGCTGTAGAATCCGTAAGAGAACTATTGTCTTTTTCAGATAGAAGCCAGAATTATATTGATTTTGTTTGCGATGCTCCAGAATTTATTTTAACGGGCAACACATTCAAGTTCGGAGAGACATGGTATGCCCAAACAGGAGGTGTGGCAATGGGTACACCCTTGGCTTTTACACTAGCAAACCTCTACGTGGCCACCTTTGAGAAAAAGTATATTTTCACTAGTGAAAATCCGTACCTGAAATGTGTAGCCTGTTATCGTCGCTTTGTGGACGACGTGTTTATTGTCTGGACAAATACAGAGCTAGCCTTTATCGAATTTATCACGTATCTGAACAACAGTAACAAAATGAACTTGAAATTTACCCACAAAATCGGGCCGTATGAGTTAGAATGCCTAGATGTCATGGTAAGGAGTAGCAATAATGAAATAGTTACCCAGGGATACTGCAAGCCCACGGCTTGCAATGCATTGCTGTATTATCAAAGTTATCATCCCAATCACGTTAAAACAGCCATACCTTATGGACAATTTTTGCGACTAAAAAGAATTAACAGTAGAAATGAGGATTTTTTTTTATCCCAAGCAAATGATTTGAAAAAGCGCCTACGTGTAAGAGGTTATCCTAATTCAGTCTTAGAAGAAGCTATGACCAGAGCGAATAATCAAACTAGAACAGAATTAGGAACAGGAACAGGAATAGAAGTGGTAACAATCAACAAAAAACTAAAGATAAAAACGTAAGGAAGATAAATAATGGTCCTAATGAAACTGAAGCTACCCCTTTCAAATTCTGCTTTGCTTTTCAGTATAGTCAAATGGCAGAACAGATTAAAAAATCTATCAAAAATAACTGGTTTCTTCTGCAGAATGACACTGACTTTTCAGACTAAACATCTAATTTTCCTTTAGCCACTTTAAAAAAATGTAAGAGCGTTAAAGATTATCTTGTGACAAGTAAATTAAAAACTTCTAAAAATCAAGAAAATTAGTTAGGTAAAACAATTAGCCCCGGTAACTACCGTTGTGGAAGATGTAATTGGTGCAAATTTATTTACCTGGCTTTCCGCTTCAGGGTAGGTGTAGTCTGGGGAAGCACTGTTTGTCAAGCGCAAAATGGCTATTACCGTGCTACTTGTTTAACCCAATCTGGCATCCCGCCGTTGAAGCTTTTATGCACCCCGAATAAAGAAGTTCCGCACAACATCATAACTGTGAGTGCCTTCCATTACTCTTCAGTGCATACTGAAATTGTATCCCCACTACAGAGAGAGAGCACCACTGGTTTTGTGCATACACCTGTGTTCCATTGCTCTGACAGCTTGGACTGTGATGTTGTATGAAGTCTATGCTACTCAGTGAGTACCGATCACTTTCACTACTCTGTTTCACCTCCTTTTTTAGGTACTTGACGGATAAATTTCTTGGGGATCAGGTTGTGTTTAATGTGTTGGGGCAACTTCAACAAAGTGTTCACTGCACTAGGAGACACGAAATGAGTGCTAGCTGGATGCACTGTACAAGGACATGTGACAGTGCTTGGTTTGATGACACTAGAGCTTCCTGAGAGAATTTTTACATCATGTTACTTGGTCAAGAATAAATTCTTAGTCTGTTGTGAGTTGACCTCAGGTACTATGTTCTCAAACATACATGACTTTGTCATCTCTGACCACACCTCCACGTGTGTGCAAGGTAAAGATTTCATTTGCACGTTCCTTCACATCTTTTCAAAGATGTCACTTTCGGGGATGCTTTACTTTACAGAGGTGGAGGCTGGAGTTCACCTTCAAAATCATGGAGAGGGACTCTTATCCTTTCTTATATTGGGAGATCGAAAAAGCTGTTATTAAGAGAAAACACGCTCTTAATAACAGACGCTTAAGAATGCCTACGCTATGTACCTGCAACTCCTTACTCCCATCGCTTGCGAGAACTGGAGACATGCTTTAAACTTCCTTTGACCTATGGTCTTAAAGGAAATGCCAGTAGTGTTGCTCATTGTTTTATAGGGGTCTGTTCACGTATGGTTTCAAGGCTGGACACCTCTTGGCTCGTCTGGCTAAGGGACAGTTAACTCCTTCCCAACACATCAGTACTCTGAGCGATTCCTCCTGCCTGATCAAATGCTAATTGCTTCATTACTTTGTGATTATTATAAAGATCTTTACAGGGCCCCACTGGACATAACACGTTAATTTTGCAGTCTGTCTTATCTTCCTTGTCGGACTCGCAGAAAGTGATGCGACCATTAAAACAATAAGCAACTCAAAGGCACCAGGCCCAGATGGGTATTTCAGCGAATTTCTTTTAAGACCCCAGTAGATCGCATTGTATTCCCACAAACGCAGCACTTTAACAAAATGCTGACTACTAAATTTTTACCCCCCTAATTCTCACTTGGCATACATAAAACTCTTGTTGAAAACTCTTGCTCCTACTGACCAATATCGCTTATTAATTAAGTCCTCAAAATCATTGCAAAGTTCATGGTGACAAGCCTGAGTGACCATCTACCAGGTTTGGTGGGACTATCACTGGAAGGGTTTATTAAGGGAGGTTTTGCTATCTTTAATTTAGGCAAGGTTCTTACAATCTTGGATAGGGTGCAGCATTGTCTCCACCCAGGTGAATTGCTGATTTTGGTTTCCCTCAATGCGGAGAAAGCTTTTGATATTCACGTTGGGGTTGGCTGGGGCACTGCTGGAAAAGTTTGGGGTGAAAGGGACGTTCCATTCTTTCCTAATGAGAATGTACTGTTACCTGTGGCTCAACTGAATGTGATGGCTAATCTTTCAGATTGTTTTCCACTGTGTCGTATAACCAAGCAGAGGAGCCCACTGCCCCCCCTTCTAAATGATTTGACCCTGGAGCCCCCAATAAGACACCTTAGGATTCCGACCTGTTTCAGGGGATTAAGGTTTCTGCATGTACGGTCAAAGTGGTGGTGAAGAAGAGTGAAATATTGGAGCTCGGGTGCAAATAGCCCTGTGCCTTTTGAAAATCATTGGGATTAGGACTAAATGTAGTCAGGAGTCATGTTACTTATCTAGAGATCAAAATTGGCAAGTTTGCAAGCTTGTTTTATAATCTGAATTACCCGCTCCTCAAATTCTGCATCACTGAAAGTTCCCAACAGCACAGACATCTCCATAATTAAATGAAAGAAGTTTGGAACAACCAGGACCCTTCTTGGAGCTACTAAACCAAGTATTTGGGAGAGAAGGCCTTTAGTAAGAAAGCTGACCAAGAAACCAATGGTCAAAATTTCCAGATGTTCAACCATCACTGCCACACTCCACAATGAGTGACCAGAATGAAGCACGTATCGCAAATATAATACCAATAAAAAGTACAGCTTATCCCGCAAAAAATAAGCCCTCACTCAATGGTGTCGGACTTAAAATAAAAAAAATTATGGCTGTTGGAAAATAAATGGCAGAAAAAGAATTTTGCTCAGAAAAGGAAAAAGAATATAGAAAGCTATATAAAATGGGTATCACCATAATCGTATTGACCCACAGAATAAATATAACATCAATTTTCCCGCAGAGTGTACACCGTTAAAAAATGCCAGAACTTTCCAGTTTTTCACAAAAAATGCTGCATGTGTCAACAAAAATGCACCACTTATATAAAGTACAATATGTCACGAAAAAAACAATCTCAGAATCACTCTTCTCAGAAAAAGCGTTCTAAAGTTATTACCATTTAAAGAGACACATGTCAAGTTAAAAAAAATATATGGGTCCGTCCTTAAGGGGTTAAATTTGCTTAAAGTTCTATTATTATATGTTTTCATTATCATGTATTGAGTGCATAATGATGGGGAACATCATTGGAGAACTACATTTTATATTTTTTTTTTTTTTTTTTTTTTACTTTAGCACAATACAAAATGTGAAAAGGTCTGAAAACTTTCCAAATGCATTGTACTACTGGAAATGGCATGTTTGTCCCTGTTATGTTGCTTGTAGCAAGGGCAGCATAACTAAGCTGACGGATTCCCCTTAAAGGGTTCTCCCCTGGCAAACTTTTTTTTTTTTTATCAACTGGTACCAGAAAGTTAAACAGATTTGTAAATTACTTCTGTTAAAAAATATTAATCCTTTCAGTACTTATCAGCTGCTGTTATGATCCACAGGAAGTTCTTTCCTTTTTGAATTTCCTTTTTGTCTGATCACAGTTCTCTCTGCTGACACCTCTGTCCATTTTAGGAACTGTCCAGAGTAGGATAGGTTTTCTATGGGGATTTGCTTCTACTCTGGACAGTTGCTAAAATGGACAGAGGTGTCAGCAGAGAGCACTGTGGCCAGGCAGAAAGGAAATTCAAAAAGAAAAGAACTTCCTATGGATCATACAGCAGCTGATAAGTACTGGAAGGATTAAACATTTTTTAACAGAAGTAATTTACATATCTGTTTAACTTTCTGGCACCAGTTGATTCCATTTTTTATTCCAGTGGAGTACTCCTTTAAGGCTAAGATGGATATGCTATATATGACTGGTGTGTGTTGTGGGGGGCAACATGCAGTACAGCGTGGATTTCATTTAAGTCTGTAATCTTTTTACCTTCTCCATCCTTTAGTGGTCTCCTTCCAAAAAGGGTTAAGAATAGCTGAGATCCTGGCGCAGGAGGAGCAGGAACCATTGTGGGCCACTGGGGACACACCGGTAAGAAGCGAATAGAAGGTAGTGTTATTATAGGATGTAACTTTACTTGACATATTCTTGTTTGTTTTTCAGGAAGTGGAATCCGAATTTCATGACTTATTGGCATTTTACGGCTATGACAATTCAGACTGTTTATCAGACAGTGAAGTAGATAATACTCAACCTGAAGCCACACAGCCTATTGGTTTTCTACAACCGGTAAGACTCACAGCAAAAGCGAAGGTCACAGATAAAATATCTTTTTGTAGAGAATATTGTAAAGTGAAGATTTTGAGCATATAATATCTATATTTATTGTTCAGGAGCAAGTATCCACTGAACCTACACAGATGTCTCCCTCCTTGACTTCAGGGGGGTCCACTGAACTCTCCCCATGCTTTGCTGACTGTAAGTGTGATGCATTTTCAAACACTTTCTTCACATTGTATGTATGCATGCATGTATGTATATATATTATATATATATATATCCATATTTAATTTTTTATTATTAATTCATGTCTGAATTTCAGAGATGACAACATTTATACTGATGATATTTGATGCTTAGGTATTTCAGCCTACAAAAAATACAGAGGCCTTATTCACTCACAAATCACAAATTAAAAGAAGCCCCAATAATTTGACATTTAATTTTGAATCTTTGAGGTATTATGGAGTCCATAATGAAAGTGTTAAACTGGACTGCTAAGCATAGAAAGTAGGGATTTTATTAACTAAATGGACACGGTTATGTTAGAAAAACTTTTGACTTGTCTTTCATTCAGGGCCTGAACACTTGACCACTTCAAACTTTTTTTTAAGTGACAGGTACACTTTAAAGGGGTACTCCGGTGCTTAGACATCTTATCCCCTATCCAAAGGATAGGGGATAAGATGCCTGACCGCAGGAGTCCCGCGGCTGGGGACCCCCGTGATCTTGCACGCGGCACCCCGTTTGTAATCAGTCCCCGGAGCGTGTTCGCTCCGGGTCTGATTATGGGCGATCACAGGGCGGGCGGCGTGTGACGTCACGCCTGCGCCCCCGTGTGACGTCACACTCCGCCCCTCAATGCAAGCCTATGGGAGGGGGCGTGACGGCTATCACGCCCCCTTCTGTAGGCTTGCATTGAGGGGCGGAGTGTGACGTCACACGGGGGCGCAGGCGTGACGTCACACGCCGCCCGTCCTGTGATCGCCCATAATCAGACCCGGAGCGAACACGCTCCGGGGACTGATTACAAACGGGGTGCAAGATCACGGGGGTCCCCAGCAGCGGGACTCCTTTGGATAGGGGATAAGATGTCTAAGCACCGGAGTACCCCTTTAAGTTACAAGTTATACTGAATCTCTAAAAACAAGATTACACAGTATATGAATCTGTTTATCATGCTCTATTATGTGATGCCATTGGTTTAAGCAGAATTTTTTATATTGGCAGTTACCACTTAAGACTCAAATCAGTAGTTTTGGGTGGTTTATTTTTATTCCACCCCTCTTTTTTATCAGTTTAGTTTACACTATATGCTATTTATTCCACTATACAAAACTTGATTCCATTTTGAATTTTATGATACAAAATAAATCTACTCATGGTTTTTCTACATCATTCTACACTCAATACATAATGATAGTACTCCAAATTGATAACTGAAGGCTAGAAATAGGATAAACTAAAATTTGTATTGGTCCTAAGCTTTTAGACCTTCAGTTACCAAGATCACTGCAGCCTCCATAATTCTTCAATGGAAGAAATTTAGAACAACGAGGACACTTCCTAAGCTTTCTGTTCCACCAAACTATTCAGGGAAGAAGGGCCTTGGCGAAAGAGTTGACCCAGAACCCAATGTTCTCTCTAGCTGAGATCCAAAGATTGAGTGTGCAAATGGGAGAAATTTCCAGAAAGTCAAACAGCACTCCACCAATTTGGGCTTTAGGTTGACCAGAAAGTAGCCTCTCCTCAGTAAAAGACACATAAAAGCCTGACTGGAGTTTGCAAAAAAAAACCTGTGAAAAAGAAGATTGTCTGGACTAGTAAAACCAAGATCGAACTGGCCTCGATTCTATGCGCCATGTCTGAAGAAAACCTGACTCTGCTCATTATCTCCCCAAACCCATCCCTACAGTGAAGAATGGTGGTGGCAGCATCATGCTGAGGGGATGCTTTTCAGTGACAGGAAAAAAAAACAGACTGGCCGGGAATGAGGGAGAGCTAGATGGAGCAGAGTAAAGAGACATTCTTAAAGGAGAAGTCCCATTGGAAAAAAAAATGTCTTTAATGCCCGGGCTGCCTTAAACTAAAACGATAGAGAACTGTCTCTGTATCTTACTCTGCTCCTCCTCTGGCATCTTCCTGGTCCGGTTGTGGTCAGCGCATCAGGCTGCTATTCAGCAAATCACTTGCTGCAATGATGTCCCGCCCTGGCCGCAGTGTAATGCATGGAGCCACGGCATTGATCAACCAGGTAACTTTCCTTGTGTCGACCTTTGGGACCGACGCAACACCACCTCATGGGTCTCAGGAACACACTCTTCTTCAGGAGCCCTTTGTGCTTCCAAAGTAGAAGGACACTCTTGCAGACTGGATTCAGGAATTGTACTTGGCCCTGGACTTACTGGGTCCATCTGAATCCAGAATGAAAGCAGCTGCAACGGGAGAGAGGTCCTTGGTATGGTATAGCACAGAAGACTGCAGGTTGGTTAGAGGAGAACATTGGTACATCCATTGACGGGTGGATTCCTTCTCCTGGTACATACTCCTTCATGGGTCTAGCAGCTGTGGGAGGAGGAGCAGGAGGCTCAGGCAGATCTTCTCTGAGGCACAGTTTTATGCGATTTCGATGGACCACCTGCAGTTCGTAGCCAGTCTTCTGGACCTCATAGACATCGGAGTCTGAATATGGCACTGTGGTAATAGTGTAGGGTTCTGTTTCCCAAATGGAGTCCAACTTATGCGTCCTTGGGAACTTCCGCAGCCATACTCTATCGCCTAATTGTAAAGGCTTGGCAGAGCCGTAATGATTATAGTCAATCTGCTGTCTTTCTTGTGCCTCGTCCATTTTTGTTTCAACAATCTCCTTTTGCTTCTTGGATTCTCCTCTGATGATCAGAGAACCAGTCTTGTGAAACCTGTGGAGTGTTGTGGCGCTTTTAGCCCAAATGTTCGGTCTTTTGGCAGTTGTCCATGCCGTCCCATCATCAGGAAGAATGAAGTGTACTCAGTGGAGCAATGGATGGTATTTTTGTAGATCTCCAACAACTCTGGCAACAGCCGAGGCCACTCTTCATGCTTGGACACTGACGCTGCTCAGAGCATATGTATGAAAACCTGATTGATACGCTCACATAATCCATTCCCCTGGGGGTGGTAAGCTGAAGTCCGGAGCTTCTTGCAGTTGTGGAACTGACACAATTCCTGGAACAGTTCAGCCTCGAAGGCTGTTCCGCAATCTGTGAGGACCGACTCCGGACATCCCAGGGTCTGGACCCAGTTGGAGTAGAACATCTGTGCAGCGGTCTTCGCTGTGAGGTCCTTGACAGGTACTACCACCACCCACTTGGAGTAGTGATCCACCATGGTGAGAGCGTAAATGTATCCAGACCGAGTAGGGGGCAACTTTACATAGTTCAACACGACCAGCTGGTTAGGCCCTTTGCTTTGGATGGGGTGAAGAGGTGCTCTTGCATCCTTGCAGAGATTCTTGGTGATGTTACAAACAGTACATTCACCACACCATTTTTCGATGTCACTTTGCATCCCGATCCAATAAAACCTCTGTCTGATAGTGGACTCGGTCTTGTGGATTCCAAAGTGTCCTGACTGATTATGGTAGACGTTAAGGACCTTTGCAGCATCTCTTCGGTGAATCAGAATCTGATGGAGTCGCTCACCAGAGACTAGGGCTGTATACCGGTTCATACCGAATACCGAAATTTTTGTCCTGCAGGATATGAATTTTTCTCCATACCGCAACACCAGTTGGGAATGAATGAATTATCAGCCTAGCGCCGCTGCGCTGTCCCCATCATATGTGACCCGCGAGCGCTGTTCTGCCCCCCCCCCCCCCCCCCAATTAATTATCATACCAGTGCTGCACTGTCCCAGTTGAGGAAGTAATCACCCGCAAGCACTGCCCTCCTCGTCCTCATGTTTGTTGCGGCAGCCGGCGCTGACACTCTATAGCTGTATCCCTATCCCCGGGCTGCAAAAGGTAAACAAAATCAACTTGAACTCGCCTTCCCCGTCGGTCAGGACCAGCTTCGTATGGAATGGAACGTCGGACAGCCGTCAGCCTATCACCGGCCGCAGCGATGTTCCGCCTCGGCCGGTGATAGGTTGAGCGCACTATCATGTAAGAAGCCAGCTTCTTACATGACAGTGGGCTCAGCCTATCACCGGCCGAGGTGGAACATCGCTGCGGCCGGTGATAGGCTCACGACTGTCCGACGTTCACGTCCCCAGGAAGCCTGGAGGCCCAACGCTGTTCAATAGCTCACAACTTGACAGTATTAAGATGGGCCAACGGATTGTTGTCCATGTAGACGTTGAAAGGTGTAGCTGCTAGATAGTCCTTGAATTTTTCGGTCACTGCCCAGACCAAGGCGAGGAGCTCCAATTTGAAGGAACTGTAATTGGAGTTGTTCTTTCCTTCGCGGTACCCTGGAGGAGAGCTGTAAGGGGTCCAGCAATTAGTGCGAAGTGAGGAATGAAGCGGCGGTAGTAGCCAGCAAATCTTAGGATGCTCCTAACGCCCTTCACCATGCGTGGGGTAGTCCAGTCTTTGACAACACTAACTTTTCAGGGGTCAGGTTGAACCGCCTCCGTGCTGACGACATGACCTAGATAGTGGACCTGCGGTTTCAACAGATGACATTTAGAGGGTTTACTCTTCAGTCCATGACGAATCAAGACTTGGAATACCTCTGTCAAGTGGTCAAGATGCTCCTGATAAGTCTTGGAATGTCATTCAGATATAACAGCATGCTTTGGAAGATGAGATGCCAGGCATTGCTCCATCAAGCATTGGAAGGTAGCAGGGGCATTGCATAGCCCAAAGGGCATACTCTTCAATTCAAATAACCCCATTGGAGTCACGAAAGCAGTCTTCTCTCGGTTCTCTTCAGCCATCGGCACTTGGCAATATCCACTGGTTGTCACGATTCGGCTTCCAGGTAGTGGATCCTCTGTGTCAGCGAGGGATTGGCGTGGACCGTGCTAGTGGACCGGTTCTAAGAGGCTACTGGTATTCACCAGAGCCCGCCGCAAAGCGGGATGGTCTTGCTGCGGCAGTAGCAACCAGGTCGTATCCACTAGCAACGGCTCTACCTCGCTGACTGCTGAGAAGGCGTGGGACAGAAGGACTAGGCAGAGGCAAGGTCAGACGTAGCAGAAGGTCGGGGGCAGGCGGCAAGGTTCGTAGTCAGGATGGGTAGCAGAAGTTCAGGTACACAGGCTTTGGACACACTAAACGCTTTCACTGGCACAAGGCAACAAGATCCGGCCAGGGAGTGCATGGGAGGAGGTCAGATAAAGGCAGGGAGCAGATGGGAGCCAATTAAGCTAATTGGGCCAGGCACCAATCATTGGTGCGCTGGCCCTTTAAGTCGCAGAGAGCTGGCGCGCGCGCGTCCTAGAGAGCGGAGCCGCGCGCGCCAGCAGATGACAGCAGGGGACCGGGACGGGTAAGTGACCTGGGATGCGATTCGCGAGCGGGCGCGTCCCGCTGTGCGAATCGCATCCCCGACGGCCATGACAGTGCAGCGCTCCCGGTCAGCGGGACTGACCGGGGCGCTGCGGGGAGAGAGACGCCGTGAGCGCTCCGGGGAGGAGCGGGGACCCGGAGCGCTAGGCGTAACAGTACCCCCCCCCTTAGGTCTCCCCTTTTCTTTGACCGGCAACTGCCTCCCCTGGGATGAGGACACCGGGAAAAAATGGAGGGTTTCCTCAACGGCAGGCAGTACAGCAGGAGTGGGAATGGGGAGGGAGGGCAGAGGGCGAAGCCTGGCACGGGGCAGTGTGACACCAGGACGGGGGCCATGAGGAGGCACAGAGGTTTGCCTGACGGGACTGGGAGGGGGGGAGAGGCACTTCCTATGGCAGGCAGAGTCCCAGTTCTTTATCTCCCCGGTGGTCCAATCAAGGGTGGGGGAATGAAGCCGGAGCCATGGCAGACCGAGGAGGACCTCAGAGGTACAACTGGGGAGAATGAAGAACTCAATCCTTTCGTGGTGGGGTCCGATAGACATCAGGAGGGGTTCTGTGCGGTAACGCACGGTGCAGTCCAATCTGGCTCCGTTGACCGCGGAAATGTAGAGCGGTTTGGCGAGACGGGTCACCGGGATGCTGAATTTATTAACAAAGGACTCCACAATAAAATTCCCGGAGGCACCAGAGTCCAAGCAGGCCACGGCTGAGAGGGAGGAGTTGGCTGTAGGAGAAATCCGCACGGGCACCGTGAGACGTGGAGAAGAAGACTTAGAACCAAGAGATGCCACACCCACGTGAGCTGGGTGCGTGCGTGCGTTTCCCAGGCGTGGAGGACGGATAGGGCAATCCACCAAGAAATGCTCGGTACTGGCACAGTACAGACAGAGATTTTCTTCTCTACGGCGATTCCTCTCTTCCTGGGTCAGGCGAGACCGATCCACTTGCATGGCCTCCTCGGCGGGAGGCCCAGGCATAGACTGCAAAGGATGCTGTGGGAGAGGTGCCCAGAGATCTAAGTCTTTTTCCTGGCGGAGCTCTTGGTGTCGCTCAGAAAAACGCATGTCAATGCGGGTAGCTAGATGGATGAGTTCTTGGAGGTTGGCAGGAATCTCTCGTGCGGCCAGCACATCCTTGATGCGACTGGATAGGCCTTTTTTAAAGGTCGCGCAGAGAGCCTCATTATTCCAGGATAGTTCAGAAGCAAAAGTACGGAATTGTATGGCGTACTCGCCAACGGAAGAATTACCCTGGACCAGGTTCAGCAAGGCAGTCTCAGCAGAAGAGGCTCGGGCAGGTTCCTCAAAGACACTTCGGACTTCAGCAAAGAAGGACTGGACTGTGGCTGTGGCAGGATCATTGCGGTCCCAGAGCGGTGTGGCCCAAGACAAGGCCTTTCCTGAAAGAAGGCTCACTACGAACGCCACCTTAGACCGTTCTGTAGGAAACAAGTCTGACAACATCTCCATATGCAGGGAACACTGAGACAAAAATCCACGGCAGAGTCTGGAGTCCCCATCAAATTTGTCCGGCAGGGACAAGCGGAGGTTAGGAGCGGCCACTCGCTGCGGAGGAGGTGCAGGAGCTGGCGGAGGAGATGGTTGCTGCTGTAGCAGAGGCAGAATTTGCTGTAACATGGCGGTCAACTGCGACAGCTGCTGTCCTTGTTGGGCAATCTGCTGTGATTGCTGAGCGACCACCGTGGGAAGATCAGCGAGACTTGGCAGCGGCACCTCAGCGGGATCCATGGCCGGATCTACTGTCACGATTCGGCTTCCAGGTAGTGGATCCTCTGTGTCAGCGAGGGATTGGCGTGGACCGTGCTAGTGGACCGGTTCTAAGAGGCTACTGGTATTCACCAGAGCCCGCCGCAAAGCGGGATGGTCTTGCTGCGGCAGTAGCAACCAGGTCGTATCCACTAGCAACGGCTCTACCTCGCTGACTGCTGAGAAGGCGTGGGACAGAAGGACTAGGCAGAGGCAAGGTCAGACGTAGCAGAAGGTCGGGGGCAGGCGGCAAGGTTCGTAGTCAGGATGGGTAGCAGAAGTTCAGGTACACAGGCTTTGGACACACTAAACGCTTTCACTGGCACAAGGCAACAAGATCCGGCCAGGGAGTGCATGGGAGGAGGTCAGATAAAGGCAGGGAGCAGATGGGAGCCAATTAAGCTAATTGGGCCAGGCACCAATCATTGGTGCGCTGGCCCTTTAAGTCGCAGAGAGCTGGCGCGCGCGCGTCCTAGAGAGCGGAGCCGCGCGCGCCAGCAGATGACAGCAGGGGACCGGGACGGGTAAGTGACCTGGGATGCGATTCGCGAGCGGGCGCGTCCCGCTGTGCGAATCGCATCCCCGACGGCCATGACAGTGCAGCGCTCCCGGTCAGCGGGACTGACCGGGGCGCTGCGGGGAGAGAGACGCCGTGAGCGCTCCGGGGAGGAGCGGGGACCCGGAGCGCTAGGCGTAACACTGGTCAAATCCAATGTGGAGAAATACGCGGCTGATCCCAAAGCAGCTAAGGACTCTTAGATCTTGGATAAAGGGTGGGCATCTTTGTGTGTGATGTTATTCAACTACCGATAGTCCAGGCAGAAACGGATAGTCCCGTCTTCTTAACAAGGGCCAACGGAGCGGCCCAGGGACTCTGAATTTCCTGGATGATGTCAGCCTCCTTCATTTCAGTCAACATTTTCTTTACTGTCTGGTACATACCCGGGGCTACCAGGCGGTATCTCTCCTTGATTGGGGAACTATTGCCTGTCAAGATGCGGTGTTGTATCATAGTAGTCCGGCCAAAGTCGGTGGGGTGCTTGCTGAAGGCCTCCTGGAACTGTTTGGCCACTTGAATGACTCCACCAACCTGTTCTCTTGGGGTGCTCTCATCCCCCACTTGGAGCTGGGTCGACCAGGGCTCAGGATGACTGGTGTTAGATCCATGAACTGTCTGGGCTGTTCAATGTCGGCCACCTGTGTCCTGGTGAGGATGTCCTTTGGCCCAAGATTATAGAGTTGAGCAACAGGAGGATACTTCGGCAGCATGGTGGCGGCATCAGATAGGTTGACTACATGGACCGGGACTTGAAACCGTAACCAGGCTTCTCGCTACTCGGACTAAAGGATAGTCTTCCAGCTGTATCAGCTCCAGCAATGCTTGGTAATCTTGGTTCTTGATCCCAGATCGGGCACGGCACCAGATGATGGTTTCTGTATGAGGCTGCAAGACTACTGACCCGATATCCTGAATCCTTACTCGGCAGAGCTCTCCCTGGCATTTGATGAACTTTTGCTCTGCTTTAAGAATCTTCAAGTGGTGTTGCGCAGCCCTCCGGCCTGAAGAGGACATGTGAGGGAGAGAGGCATGCAAAGAACCTACTATTTCGTCAAAACAGTGTCTCATAATGTTCATGCCTAATATGAACTCTGCCACCCCCTTATCGACTACATTAGTCACAATTACTCCTTGTCCTCTGAGGACATACTCTCCCACTTGAATGGTTGGCTCCCAGTACCCATGCCATTACTTTAAAATTGACATCGTCAGGTTCACATAAATCAGGACCCCAATATTTATAGAAGACATCCTTAGGTATTGTGGACACCTGGGAACCTGTATCAATTAGGGCCTCTAACTGTACCCTTTCGACAACAATCTTTACATAGGGGCATGGGGCGACGTAATGGGAAAGTCCTGACTTGGAATATGCTGAATCTAGACCTGGTGACTATTCTCCTGAGGGTAGGTCCTCGACCTCAGGGGATTCCCGTTTTTAAAGCCCAATACTGGTTTCTCCAATGTCCAGTTTTATTGCAGTGGCTACAGAAGGGCCTCTGAGTCCCTGGAGGTCTGTTGGAAGGGAAATTAGGCGGATAAGCAGGACAGGGAGTAAGGGCAGGTTTTCTAGGTGGAGGTGTTTCTTGGCTTGGCGGACTGGCTAGCAAGTTCTTTAACGGCCTTGGTCAACTGATCAATGTCCTGCCTAACACTTTGCAATTCTGAGGCCGCAGGGATTGGTGAGGCAGGTGATAATGGTACTGGAACAGGTGGTGATGGTGGCAGTGACCTAGCAGATGCTCCTAATGTCTCATAGGAGGAGGCGCTAACTTCTTCGGCCTCAATAACTTGTATGACTAGTCTTTTGAAAGCAGGAAAAGACAAACTAGGATTCTGCACTGCTAACATTCTAAGCTGGATTCCAGGTGTGTGAACCTCGATATGGGACACACAAAATGAGGATTTGGTTCCAAAGCGATTCCCCTCCAATAAGTAAATGGTATGCCAAGGCAGAAAGATTTCTTAGTATAAGGAATTTATTGCAACAATTAGTTTCGAGCCTTATGCTAGGCTCTTCTTCAGGCATATAAAATACAATACAAACGCTCGAGGTTAAAAAGCCCGGGCTCACTCTGCATCTGGGTAAAAGGTCATCACATTGAACATATTAAAACATCATAAAAACAGAAAACCAGGAGGAAAAAATAATAAATATATATATATACACACTCTCAAAAAAACATGTGAGCAGAACCATTATAAAATATATGTGCCAGATGACTGTTTTAGCAGCGCTGGAGGCTGCTGGATGGGTTGCTTGTCACGGAGCTGTAAGTTGCTACTGCGCCTGCGCTGCTGTGTAACGATTTATAAAACATCATAAAAGCAGGAATCCAGCGGGAAAAATTTATATATATACACTCTCAAAAAATTGTGAGCAAAACCACTATAATATATATGTTGTAGTGCCAAAGGACTAGTTTAGCAGCGCTGGAGGCTCCTGGATGGATTACTTGTAACGGAGCTGTAAGTTGTTACTGCGCCTGCGCTACTATGTAGCGATTTGTAAACAAAGGAGGAGCACCAAGAAGCGCTAGCACATAGCTCCAATTCACTAGAGCGCATGCGCTACAATGTAACAGTTTGTTGTGATGCTTAGACGAAGTAGCCGTTCACCACGTTGTCTTTACTCAATGAAGTGTTCAAAGGAGAGTTGAATCTAGCGTGTGTTACTATGTAGCCACAGCGTGTAAAATGTCAGAGGTCAGATCGCATTGTCTCCATAGTACGGGGTAAGCAGCACAATAAGGCATACGTAATAGGACATACTCAAGTAAAACTGGTGATATTAGAACATGGATAAAGGTAAAATTTGTTAAAAAAAAAAAACACACTTTTTTTTTTCTCTCTTTTATCTTCATGAGTATGAAAAATTAATTATTGATTTAAGGAAAGGAAATTAATTCCCACATAGGAATAGCAGTTTCTACAGGGATCAATTCTAGTATAGAGCACCAAAGAGGCAACCACATAAAAACAACAATAAAATCCAAAAAGTTGATGTTATCCTCACTATATTCAATGGTGAACTTGATCCCCCAATCATTCGAATTGAGATGGATCAAAAAGGAATCTATGGATGTTGGTGGACCTTTCCATAGGAAGAACAGGTCATCAATGTAACGGCGGAACAGTTGGATATGGGAATGGTATTCCGGTAATCCCATGATATATTTGTTCTCAAATGCCCCCATAAATAAATTGGCATAGGAGGGTGCCACCTTTGACCCCATAGCCGTGCCGTTACACTGATGGTATACCTGTTTATTGTACATAAAGTAGTTGTTATCCAATATGAATTTTAGGCTTTTTATAATAAAATTCCTATGTGCCTTAGTGATGTTAGTGTCATTGGCCAAATATTCATCCACGCATTGTACTCCAATGTTGTGACCAATATTGGTGTATAGTGATGTAACATCACAGGTTATTAAGTATACACCCGGTTCCCATTTGATAGTGAGCAGTTGTTCTATAAGCTGGGTAGAATCACGGAGATAGCTAGGTAGTGCTGTGACATACTCCTGGAGGTACAGATCAATATAATGTGACAAATTGCTTGTCAAGCAGTTTGTGTTGGATATGATTGGACGTCCCGGGGGTCTGGTAAGAGACTTATGAACTTTAGGCAAAAAGTAAAAATATGGCTTGTTATCATTGTTATATTGTAAAAATTTGTGTTCTTGTTTATTTAGGATACCTTCAGACCGCCCATCCTCGATCAGTATGTTATATGCGGCAAGGACCCCTTTATATGGATCTCCAGTGATGCTCCTATAGAATTTGGCATCTGATAGTATATGCAGTGATTCTTCTTCATAGTATTCTAGACTCATCACTACTACCCCGCCTCCTTAATCCGCTGGAGGGATTACCAGATTTTTATTCTTTTTCAGGCTGGCTAGGGCTTCTTTTTTGGTTAGATTGCTCTTGTTTCGATGTTTTTTATTTTTCCCCATTTGTTGGAATTCTTCAAGTACCAAGTCCGAAAAAACTTGAATATGGGATCCCTGAGCATGCACTGGGTAAAAGCTTGATGGAGCTTTTACATCCTGATGTTTAACATCACTACTGGATGGCTCACAACTGGAGATTACATTTGAATGTTCTTTGGTCCCTGTTTGGAGGGCAAAGAACCGTTGTAGTGTTAGCTTCCTTACAAAACGGTTAAAATCCAGAAAAAGTTGGAAGTCATCACCTGTTGATGATGGGCAGAAGGAGAGGCCTTTCTGCAGTAACATTATTTCATACAAATTGAGTGCCTGGTCAGATATATTAAATATTTTTGTAGTGGTTTTCTTAGTGGTTTTATTATCCATGGTTATTGTTTCTAATCCTGATGGTGACAGATTTGCTTGTCTTTTCTTTTTCTTGCCTCCTCTTCTCCCTCTACTTCTTCTATTTTTCGTTTGCTCCTGTTGTTCAGGAACATGCCTGGGATTTTGGTCATCCTCTGTGTACCCAACCCTAAAAAATCCGATGAGGTTGTAGTTTGTTGATTTAACGCTTGATCTTCAATCTCCTTTACGAGTAGGGAGATAGGAGACTTTTGGGTATCATCAAAAGGGTCGTTTGGACAAAACTCACTACTGATAAATTTGATGTGTTCGTCCCCCTTCTGTAGATCACTATCTTTCTTGAGGAAGGGGGCTAGGCACCCCTTATTGTTGATGTTATTAATAATGATGATATTCTCTTCCTGAGTGACGTCTTCGTCCCTAATTGGTTTCCCAGTTGGTGAGAACGCTTCATGTATAGAAAGATCAAAGTTAATTAGTTGTATCATTGGATCCTGCGCCAAAATACTCGATCCTGTTTGTATCTCTAATGGGTCACTGGTCTGTTTAAGCTTCTCATTAACCCCTTCCCGACCCATGACATACATGTATGTCATGGGTCGGCTCCCATTCTATAACGTGGGGCCACGGCGTGGCCCCTCGTCATAGCGGGTCGGGCCCGTCACCTAGCAACGGCCGGGACCCGTGGCTAATAGCGCGCTATTAACCCTTTAGACGCGGCGTTCAAAGTTGAATGCTGCATCTAAAGTGAAAGTAAACTAATGCCGGTTAGCTCAGGGAGCTGCTCGGGATCGCTGCTGCAAAATCGCGGCATCCCGAACAGCTTACATGACAGCCGGAGGATCCCTACCTGCCTCCATACTGTCCGATCGCCGAATGACTGCTCAGTGCCTGAGATCCAGGCATGAGCAGTCAAGCGGCAGAATCATTGATCACTGGTTTCCTATGAGAAACCAGTGATCAATGTAAAAGATCAGTGTGTGCAGTGTTATAGGTCCCTATGGGAGCTATAACATTGCAAAAAAAAAGTGGAAAAAAAAGTGAATAAAGATCATTTAACCCCTTCCCTAATAAAAGTTTGAATCACCCCCATTTTCCTATTTAAAAAAAAAAAAAAAACTGTGTAAATAAAAATAAACAAAAAAAGCGTATTTTTGGTCACTTTTTATATAATGAAAAAATGAATAAAAAGCAATCATAAAGTCCGATCATTACAAAAATGGTACCGCTAAAAACTTCAGAGCACGATGCAAAAAATTAGCCCTCATACTGTCCCATATGCAGAAAAATAAAAAAGTTATAGGGGTCAGAAGATGACAATTTTAAACGTATAAATTTTCCTGCATGTAGTTATGATTTTTTCCAGAAGTACAATAAAAACAAACCTATATAAGTAGGGTATCATTTTAACCGTATGGACCTACAGAATAAAGAGAAAGTGTCATTTTTACCGAAAAATGTACTGCATAGAAACGGAAGCCCCCAAAAGTTACAAAATTGTGTTTTTTCTTCAATTTTGTCGCACAATGAATTTTTTTTCCATTTCTCTGTAGATTTTTGGGTAAAATGACTGATTTAATTACAAAGTAGAATTGGTGGCGCAAAAAATAAGCCATCATATGGATTTTTAGGTGCAAAATTGAAAGAGTTATGGTTTTAAGGTTATGGTTGTAAGGAGGAAAAAACTAAAGTGCAAAAATTGAAAACCCTGGGTCATGAAGGGGTTAACATCTTTATATGTTTTGGAGAGGCTCATACTAGCTTGTAAAAATAGAGAATTAGGTGTGCCCATGCTAGTTCTCCTTTGTACATTGTTATGTTTGACCGGGGTAGCAAATCCAGTTTTAGCCGGAGTGGCAGCTGCTAGCCGGATCCCATCCGAACCTTCCAGTTTTTCTTTTCCAGAGGCCACATAACTTGTGATTCTTCTAGTGGCTGAACCCTAATCTCAGGGGATCGGGGTCCTCTCCTTCTGCCCATCATCAACAGGTGATGACTTCCAACTTTTTCTGGATTTTAACCGTTTTGTAAGGAAGCTAACACTACAACGGTTCTTTGCCCTCCAAACAGGGACCAAAGAACAATTCAGATGTAATCTCCAGTTCTGAGCCATCCAGTAGTGATGTTAAACATCAGGATGTAAAAGCTCCATCAAGCTTTTACCCAGTGCATGCTCAGGGATCCCATATTCAAGTTTTTTCGGACTTGGTACTTGAAGAATTCCAACAAATGGGGAAAAATAAAAAACATCGAAACAAGAGCAATCTAACCAAAAAAGAAAAAGAAGCCCTAGCCAGCCTGAAAAAGAACAAAAATCTGGTAATCCGTCCAGCGGATAAAGGAGGTGGGATAGTAGTGATGAGTCTAGAATACTATGAAGAAGAATCACTGCATATACTATCAGATGCCAAATTCTATAAGAGCATCACTGGAGATCCATATAAAGGGGTCCTTGCCCCATATAACATACTGATCGAGGATGGGCGGTCTGAAGGTATCCTAAATAAACAAGAACACAAATTTTTACAATATAACAATGATAACAAGCCATATTTTTATTTTGCCTAAAGTTCATAAGTCTCTTACCAGACCCCCGGGGCGTCCAATCATATCCAACACAAACTGCTTGACAAGCAATTTGTCACATTATATTGATCTGTACCTCCAGGAGTATGTCACTGTACTACCTAGCTATCTCCGTGATTCTACCCAGCTTATAGAACAACTGCTCACTATCAAATGGGAACCGGGTGTATACTTAATAACCTGTGATGTTACATCACTATACACCAATATTGGTCACAACATTGGAGTACAATACGTGGATGAATATTTGGCCAATGACACTAACATCACTAAGGCACATAGGAATTTTATTATAAAAAGCCTAAAATTCATATTGGATAACAACTACTTTATGTACAATAAACAGATATACCATCAGTGTAACGGCACGGCTATGGGGTCAAAGGTGGCACCCTCATATGCCAATTTATTTATGGGGGCATTTGAGAACAAATATATCATGGGATTACCGAAATACCATTCCCATATCCAACTGTTCCGCCGTTACATTGATGACCTGTTCTTCCTATGGAAAGGTCCACCAACATCCATAGATTCCTTTTTGATCCATCTCAATTCGAATGATTGGGGGATCAAGTTCACCATTGAATATAGTGAGGATAACATCAACTTTTTGGATTTAAACATCGCACATAATCACTCCAGCTATATTACATCCACATACTTCAAAACAGTGGACGTAAACAGCTATCTGGAGTATGATAGTGCCCACAAAAAACAATGGTTAAATAATGTGCCGTACGGACAGTATAAAAGGATTAAGAAAAATTGCACGGATAATGAGACCTTTGTGGCACAGACTAAGATCTTATCCAATAGATTTAAAGAAAAGAAGTACCCCAGATCGATTGTCCGGGATGCTTACAATAAAGTCAAAGATCAGACACAATTAGAAAGACTCAAACCCAAGGGAAATAGGAAGATCGGGGAGGTGCAAAGACTAAATCTCATCACCACCTTTTGCGACTCTGCTAGTAACATCAAAAAAACTCTGAATAAACACTGGCATATTTTGCAGAATGACTCTACCTTAAACAACATTCTTCCAGATAAACCATCAATTACGTCTCGGAGAGATCCTACCCTTAAAAATATTTTGGCACCCAGCATCATAAAACAACACAAATCAGTATTAAAGAAATCTCCCTTACCCACAGGATCGTACAGGTGCAACAAACAAGAGATGCTTATGCTGCAAGGAAATCCGAAACAAACGGACCGAATTTTCCTCAAATGTTACCGGGGAGAAATTCATAATAAAACATAGGTTAACATGCAGTTCTTCTTATGTTATATATTTACTTGAGTGCCGATGCAAACTGCAATACATAGGTCGGACTATACAACCTCTTCGCAATCGGTTGAACAAACATAGACAAAATGTTAAGAACAAATTCCTACTCCATGGGGTCACTAGACATTGTGCTATGATCCATCCAGGAGAACAGGACATCTATACGGTCACTACAGTTGATCATAT
The DNA here is from genome assembly GCF_029499605.1 of Hyla sarda. Taxonomy (NCBI): domain Eukaryota; kingdom Metazoa; phylum Chordata; class Amphibia; order Anura; family Hylidae; genus Hyla; species Hyla sarda. The sequence continues at coordinate 298,123,451 of NC_079189.1, forward strand.
CCCAGTTGACACTGCAAATCGTTTTGATACATTAAAGAAAAAAGAGATCTACTGGATGTACAAGTTGTCAACAGTGGCACCGAAGGGACTCAATGAAATGGTGGAAACAGTACTATGAGCCTCCATATGCATTGCTGTTCACACCTGTCACTGGCCCCTTTATAATTCCCCTCCCCCATCGGGTTGGGTATTCATTATATTAACACATTAGCCATGAACACAAACCAACTCTCTATCCCTTGCAGGATAATGATACTATTATCAATATAATATGGTAGTAATATCCATATTATTATCAATATAATATGGTAATAATATCCCACTTATTGGATACATTTATCTGATCTTTTTTATTGTTGTTTTTATGTGGTTGCCTTTTTGGTGCTCTATACTAGAATTGATCCCTGTAGAAACTGCTATTCCTATGTGGGAATTAATTTCCTTTCCTTATATCAATAATTAATTTTTCATACTCATGAAGATAAAAGAGATTTTAACAAATCTTACCTTTATCCATGTTCTAATATCACCAGTTTTACTTGAGTATGTCCTATTACGTATGCCTTATTGTGCTGCTTACCCCGTACTATGGAGACGTTGCGCTCTAACCTCTGACATCTTACGCGCTGTGGCTACATAGTAACACACGCTAGATTCAACTCTCCTTTGAACACTTCATTGAGTAAAGACAACGTGGTGAACGGCTACTTCGTCTAAGCATCACAACAAACTGTTACATAGTAGCGCATGCGCTCTAGTGAATTGGAGCCATGTGCTAGCGCTTTTTGGTGCTCCTCCTTTGTTTACAAATCGCTACATAGTAGCGCAGGCGCAGTAACAACTCACAGCTCCGTTACAAGTAATCCATCCAGGAGCCTCCAGCGCTGCTAAACTAGTCCTTTGGCACTACAACATATATATTATAGTGGTTTTGCTCACAATTTTTTGAGTGTGTATATATATAAATTTTTCCCCCTGGATTCCTGCTTTTATGATGTTTTATAAATCGTTACACAGCAGCGCAGGCGCAGTAGCAACTTACAGCTCTGTGACAAGCAACCCATTGAGGAGCCTCCAGCGCTGCTAAAACAGTCCTCTGGCACATATATTTTATAATGGTTCTGCTCACATGTTTTTTTGAGAGTGTGTATATATATATTTATTATTTTTTCCTCCTGGTTTTCTGTTTTTATGATGTTTTAATATGTTCAATGTGATGACCTTTTACCCAGATGCAGAGTGAGCTCGGGCTTTTTAACCACGAGCGTTTGTATTGTATTTTATATGCCTGAAGAAGAACCTTGCATAAGGCTCGAAACTAATTGTTGCAATAAATTCCTTATACTAAGAAATCTTTCTGCCTTGGCATACCATTCACTTATTGGAGGGGAAGCGCTTTGGAACCAAGTCCTCATTTTGTGTGTCCCATATTGTGGTTCACACACCTGGAATCTAGCTACAAGTACTGAGTGTCTGGTACACTCAAAGGGGATCCTGGAGCTGCTGACCTCACGTCGACTAAGCGATGTTACACGCCAACACAGGTGTTGTGCCCTCAGCGCAACACCTTCTGGTAAGCCTAACATTTGTTTTTTCAAGGGGCTTGCCTATCGTAACATACCACACTAGGAGCGCATTTCTTTTTTTCTCTTTTTTAGATACAGCATTCTAAGCTGGGCTTTGTCCCACTTGTTTTGAGCCCCATCTATAAATCTATCCATCAGCACTTTGTTGCCCTGCTCGGGCGTGATACCGTCTAATCTCTGTACCGTTTCTAAGGCATTTTGCAAGGCTACAGCGTAGGCCCCGAGAGTCTCACCTGGTTTCTGTCCTCTCTCATATAGCCGGAGCCGTACCTCAGATGGGGGAGTGAGACTCGAACACTTGGTATAGTCCCTCAAAGATCTGCTCCACTGTTGCCTTCTCAGAGGCTGGCAAGGTGCAGACTTCTTCGAGTGCTGATCCCTGTAGCTGTCCAGTAAGCAACTCTACATGCTGATTAGGGGGAAAAGAATAGAAAACAAAAAGATTCTGTATTTTCTCTCTTGAAATCTCACAAAGTGAAAGGATCCCCTCTATAGGTGGGAAGAACAGGGTTCCCCAAGACGACTGGTGCAATTACCGGAGCTCCTAGACTGTTGCGCTGAACTGGAGATGGAGAGAGTAAAACCCTCCTGGTAGCCAGTGGTGACCCCCCTGCTGGAGTTGCAGAAGCACCTTCGTCCGGTGTTCCAGGAGAACTGGGTGCGGACATCTTGCAGGCTTGATTGAATGCACTGTCGCTTTAAGAAATTTGGAGTGCGCTGGCCCTTTAACCCCTTAAGGACCCAGGGCGTATGGGTACGCCCTGGCTTCCTGGTAGTTAAGGACCCAGGCCGTACCTGTACGCCCGTGGCAATTTCGGTACCCGCCGCAACTGCTGATATCTATCAGCAGGCACCCTGCGCAAATGCCCAATGGGGTCGGCGATCGGCGCAAATGGCAAGTGAATTCACACCGGCGATTTGCGTGGATTTCGGGTCATAGGGGTCTATGGTGACCCGGAAAATAAGGGGGATGGGGGTTGTCCAAGAAACCCACGATCCCCCTGAAGGCATAGGAGTGAGATGGCAGGGGTGCCACTCCTGTTATTGTTCGTATAGAAGCGACGACCAATAGCAGGTCGGGGGCGGGGGGGGGGGTTAACTTTCGGCCTCCCCGTTCTGCCCACCTACAATAGGCGGGGCAGAACGGGGAAACAGACAGGGACCGGCGCCGAAGTCCACTTACCCATTGGCGGAGGCTGCGGGCGCGATCGGCTGCGGTGATCGGCGGGCAGCGATGCAGTGCGGCTTGCTCCCTGGATTCTATGGAAGCCGGTGAGTTGCCTAGCAACATCTGGAGGGCTACATTTTGAGACCACTATACAATGGTCTCTAAACTGTGGCCCTCTAGATCTTGCAAAACTACAACTCCTAGCATGCCCAGACAGCAGTTTGCTGTCTGGGCATGCTGGGATTTGTAGTTTTGCAACATCTGGAGGGCCACAAATTTCCATACTCAGAAGAAATGTGGTTATAAATTTTGGGGGTCATTTTCTCCTATTACCCCTTGTAAAAATGTAAAATTTGGGGAAAACCCAGCATTTTAGTGCAAAAATAGTTTTTTTTCATTTACACATCCAACTTTAACAAAAAGTAATCCAAACAACTGTGGGGGTGTTAAGGCTCACTGTACCCCTTGTTACATTCCTTGAGGGGTGTAGTTTCCAAAATAGTATGCCATGTGTTTTTTTTTTGCTGTTCTGGCAGCATAGGGGCTTCCTAAATGCGACATGCCCCCCCAAAAACCATTTCAGCAAAATTTGCTTTCCAAAAGCCAAATGTGACTCCTTCTCTTCTGAGCATTGTAGTGCGCCAGCAGAGCACTTGATGTCCACACATGGGGTATTTCCATACTCAGAATAGATGGGGTTACAAATTTTGGGGGGCATTTTATCCTATTACCCCTTGTAAAAATTTTATATTTGGGGGAAAACTAGCATTTTAGTGAGAAAAAAAAATCATTTACAAATCAAAAGTTAATGAAAAGTCATCAAACACCTGTGGGGTGTTAAAGCTCACTGTACCCCTTGTTAGGTTACTTGAGGGGTGTAGTTTCCAAAATAGTATGCCATGTGGGGTTGTTTTTTTTTATTTTTATTTTTTTTGCTTTTTTAGCACCATAGGGGCTTCTTAAATGTGAAATGCCCCCCAAAAACCATTTCAGAAAAACTCACTCTCCAAAATCTCACTGTCGCTCCTTCCTTTCTGAGCCCTCTTGTGCACCAGCCAAACACTTGACATACACATATGAGGTATTTCCTTACTCGAGAGAAATTGGGTTACACATTTTATGAAGATTTCTCTCCTTTTACCCCTTGTAAAAATTCAAAAATTGGGCCTACAAGAACATGCCAATGTACAAAAATTAAGATTTAGAATTATCTCCTTCAATTTGCTGCTATTCTTGAGAAACACCTAAAGGGTTAACAAACCTTTTGAATGTCACTTTGAATACTTTGATGGGTGCAGTTTTCATAATGGAGTCATTTATGGGGTATTTCTAATATGAAGGCCCTTCAAATCCACTTCAAAACTGAACTGGTCCTTGAAAAATTTAGATTTTTTAAATTTTGTGAAAAATTGGAAAATTGCTGGTATACTTTGAAGCCCTCTGATGTCTTCCGAAAGAAAAAACATGTCAACTTTATGATGCAAACATAAAGTAGACATATTGTATATGGGAATCAATATATAATTTATTTGGAATATTCATTTTCCTTATAAGCAGAGAGCTTCAAAGTAAAAAAAAATTTGGGATGGTTGGGATGCTTTTACCTTTCATTCTGATTCCGAGATCGTTTTTTCGTAACATATTGTACTTTATGTTAGTGGTAAATTTTCGCCAATACTTGAATAATTTATTGGTGAAAAATTCCAAAATTTGATGAAAAAATTGAAAATGTTGCATTTTCTAACTTTTAAGCTCTCTGCTTGTAAGGAAAACAGACATTCCAAATAAATTATATTTTGATTCACATATACAATATGTCTACTTTATATTTCCATCATAAAGTTGACATGTTTTTACTTTTGGACAACATCAGAGGGCTTCAAAGTTCAGAAGAAATTTTCCAATTTTTCACAACATTTTCAAAATCGGAATTTTTCAGGGACCAGTTCAGTTTTGAAGTGGATTTGAATTGCTTTCTTATAAAAAAAAAAAAAAACATAAATGACCCCATTATAAAAACTGCACCCCTCAAAGTATTCAAAATGACATTCAGAAAGTTTGTTAACCCTTTAGGTGTTTCACAGGAATAGCAGCAAAGTGAAGGAGAAAATTCCAAATCTTCCTTTTTTACACTCGCATGTTCTTGTAGACCCAGTTTTTGAATTTTTACAAGGGGTAATAGGAGAAAAAGCCAGCCAAAATTTGTAACCCAATTTCTCTTGAGTAAGGAAATACCTCATATGTGGATGTTAAGTGTTCGGCGGGTGCAGTAGAGGGCTCAGAAGGGAAGGAGTGACAATGGGATTTTGGAGAGTGAATTTTGCTGAAATGGTTTTTGGGGGGCATGTCACATTTAGAAAGCCCCTATAGTGCCAGAACAGCAGAAAAACCCCACATGACATAACATTTTGGAAACTACACCCCCCATGGCACGTAACAAGGGGTCCAGTGAGCCTTAACACCCCACAGGTGTTTGACGACTTTTAGTTAAAGTCGGATGTGCAGTTTTTTCCCCAAATGTATCATTTTTACAAAGGGTAATGGGAGAAAATGCCCCCCAAAATATGTACCCCCATCTCTTCTGTGTATATAAATACCCCATGTTAGAACATAAAATGCTCTGTGGGCGAACTACAATGCTCAGAAGAGAAGGAGTCACATTTAGCTTTTGGAAAGCAAATTTTGCTGAAATGGTTTTTGGGGGGCATGTCGCACTTAGGAAACCCCTATGGTGCGAGAACAGCAAAATAAAAATAAAAACACATGGCATACTATTTTGGAAACTACACCCCTCAAGGAACGTAACAAGGGGTACAGTGAGCCTTAACACCCCACAGGTGTTTGACTTTTTTTTGTGAAAGACGTGTAAATGAAAATAAAAAAAATTTATCACTAAAATGCAGTTTCCCCCCCAAATTTAAATTTTTTACAAGGGGTAATAGGATAAAATGACCCCCAAAATTTGTAACCCCATTTCTTCTGAGTATGGAAATACCCCATGTGTGGACGTCAAGTGCTCTGTGGCGCACTACAATGCTCAGAAGAGGAGGAGTGCCATTGAGCTTTTTGAAAGAGAATTTGGAATGGAAGTTGGGGGCCATGTGCGTTTACAAAGCCCCCCGTGGTGCCAGAACAGTGGACCCCCCACATGTGACCCCATTTGGAAACTACACCCCTCACAGAATTTAATAAGGGGTGCAGTGAGTATTTACACCCCACTGGCATTTGACAGATCTTTGAAACAGTGGGCTGTTCAAATGAAAAATGTAACTTTTCATTTTTTCGGATCACTGTTCGAAAAATCACACATGTGGGTATTTCTTTTTTTGCGTTTATGTCAGAACGGCTGTAAAATCAGCCACCCCTGTGCAAATCACCAATTTAGGCCTCAAATGTACATAGTGCTCTCTCACTCCTGAGCCTTGTTGTGCATCCGCAGAACATTTTACGCCCACATATGGGGTATTTCCGTACTCAGGAGAAACTGCGTTACAAATTTTGGTGGTCTTCTTTTTTGCTTTTACCGCGTGTGAAAAAAAAAGTATGGGTCAACACCAGCATGTTAGTGTAAAAAATTAAAAATTTTTTCACTAACAGGCTGGTGTAGCCCCCAACTTTTCCTTTTCATGAGGGGTGAAAGGAAAAAAGCCCCCCAAAATTTGAAGTGCAATTTCTACCGAGTACGGAAATACCCCATGTGTGACCCTAAACTGTTTCCTTGAAATACGACAGGGCCCCGAAGTGAGAGAGCGCCATGCGCATTTGAGGACTGCATAGTGATTGCATACGGGGGGACATAGGGGTATTCTACGCCAGTGATTTCCAAACAGGGTGCCTCCAGCTGTTGCTAAATTCCCAGCTGGGGGCTACATTTTGGAAACACTGCCGTACGATACGTTTTTCATTTTTATTGGGGGGGGGGGGAGCAATGTAAGGGGGTGCACATGTAGTGTTTTACCCTTTATTATGTGTTAGTGTAGTGTAGTGTTTTTAGGGCATTGGGCGTTTACGGTGAGTTTCCCGCTAGGAGTTTGCGCTGCGGCAAAAAACTAGCCGCAGCCCAAACTTGAAGCAGAAAACTAACTGTAAACCTGCCCGTTTGAATGTACCCTGTACAGTCACATGGGGGGGGGGACAAACCTCCAGCTGTTTCAAAACTACAACTCCCAGCATGTACTAACAGAATGCTGGGATTTGTACTTTTGCAACAGATGGAGGCACACTGGTTGGAAAACCTTCATTTAGGTAACTCAGTATTTTCCAACCAGTGTGCCTCAAGCTGTTGCAAAACTTCAACTCCCTGCATGCACTCATCACTGAAGGGAATGCTGGGATTTGCAGTTTTGCAGCATCTGGAGCACTACAGTTCGAGACCACTGCACAGTGATCTCCAAACTGTGGCCCTCCAGATGTTGCAAAACTACAAAGCCCAGCATGCCCAAACAGCACACTGCTGTGTGGGCATGCTAGGTGTTGTAGTTTTGCAAGATCTAGACGGCCACAGTTTGGAGATCACTGCGCAGTGATCTCCAAACTGTAGCCCTCCAGATGCTGCAGAACTGCAAATCCCAGAATGCCCACACAGCAGTGTGCTGTCTGGGCATGCTGGGATTTGTAGTTTTGCAACATCTGGAGGGCTACAGTTTAGGGACCACTGTATAGTGGTCTCAGACTGTAGTCCTCCAGATGTTGCTAGGCAACTCACCAGCTTCCGTAGGATCCAGGAAGTCGCATAGCCGTCGTCTTCTTCCGCCGATCGTCACCCGCTGCCGCCGTCGATCATCGTCCGCTGCCTTCGCCGATGGGTGAGTGGGCTTCGCCCGCGGTCCTCTGTCGGTTTCCCCATCCTGCCCCGCCTATTGTGGGTGGGCAGAACGGGGAAGCCTAAAGTTAACCCCCCCTGCCCCCGATCTGCTATTGGTCATCACGTCTTGACCAATAGCAGGAATAGGAGGGGTGGCACCCCTGCCACCCCACTCCTATCCCTTCAGGGGGATCGTAGGTGTCATGGACAACCGCGATCCCCCTTATATTCCAGGTCACCATAGACCCGTATGACCCGGAATCGGCGCAAATCGCAGGTGTGAATTTACTTGCCATTTGCGCCGATCGCCGACATGGGGGGGGTCTGATGACCCCGCTGGGCATTTGCGCGGGGTGCCTGCTGATCGATATCAGCAGTCACCCCAGTCCGGTCCCCGCCCGGCACGGTGGGGACCGAAATTCCCACGGGCGTACAGGTATGCCCATGGCCCTTAAGTACCAGGGACCGAAGGCGTACCTGTACGCCCTGGGTCCCTATGTGGTTAAGAAGTCCATCCCCACCGCAACACAGGACAAACTTTTTGTTCCTACCACCTGGCCAAGGAGGCGTGACTGCGGAGGACCGGCGGGGCGGATCTGCGACCACTCGCGCGCTCGGGAAGGCCTGGGATTGACTTTTAACCCTTGCAGGTACTTTGGCAACAACACAGTATTCTTCACCTCCCCCTTACTTTTTTCAGCTCCCCGGCAAAGCACAATTTCATTAACAATGTCCCGTACACTGGTGGCCGAACTTCTTGTCGCAGCTTGCGACAGCTCCGGACAATTCTATAATCCCAGTTCTGAATAGGGGGAGGACTAGTGGCTTTTGGTATACACCCATTTCCTTGTGGTGGGTGGCCTGGTGGTTTAATAGTTAGAGCACACACCCGTATCCTGTTCGTAGTATGTGGTAACCACGGGGTGTTGCAGTGAGTGGTGGGGTCGGATGGTATTAACCCCTGGGGCAAGATGTTGTTAACCCCTAGTGTTCATAACGCCAGGATGTGATTGTTTGGTGTAGGGCACCTCCGACAAGGAGCCCAAAAACGGCATGTGATGAATGAGAGTCCAAAGCAGGGATTTGATGCAACTTGAACTTTTACTGGGAGAAAGCATAAAACAGTCTTTACAAACAGCCAACTTCCACAAAAGTGACCTGGACACAGGGAACCTCTCAGGCTTGCTTGGACTTGTGGTTATTATAATGCTGATGCAGGCTACTGTACTACCTTATATACCAGGGGGCTGGACTAAAGCCCATTGGCAGCTGGTTGCCTGTGGTTACCTGTGCCCATGGAACTGTGGGTATATCATGTGAACACACATGACATGACTTATCACTTAGGAAGGTCCTATACAGGGTAAATATCCTAATAACCTTTATATACAGTTTACATTCACTGTACAATACTTATATTACAGGTACATACTTATTATACAATAGAATACAATAGAATACCATTTGATTTAGGGGGAGCCCTGCAGGAGAGCCCTTTGGACCTGAGGGACTCTACCTGAGGGGACTTAAGGACTGTACAGAAACGTGTTCTGTATCGGGACACCACATTATTCTGTCCTATATTATGCTGCGAGGGCATCCTAATTAAGCTGTATTAGAGCACTTTTGTTAGTAGCTACCTGTTCAGTAACTTGGTACATGAGATGAGAGACGGAATGCTGTTACTCCTTAAAGTAATATAGTATGAGCAATAACCAATTGCGCACAACAATACAGTTGGCAGGCACCACTTTTAATAATTTATTATGAACTGGTGTTGCAAATGCGGTAAGCTCAAAAAGAGAATAGAGGAGCACCAAAAAAGTGCCATGTATATCAACCCGAAAATATTAGTTAGCAAATATTTTTGTCACAAAAGATTGGATGTGTCCAGGGCCAGTGCAAGGATTTCTGCCTACACAAGCTAAGCTCCATTTTGGTACCCCCCCCCCCCCCCCCCAAACCTGCAGTCCACCCTGCGCTCCACCTCTCTTGCATATATGTTTCTTTAAATTATTTCTGATGTAACACCACAGATAACAGATAACTCTCTGAGTACAGATAATGTAGTAGATGTGACCTGTAGTCCTATGTAACACCACAGATAACACAGTGATAACTCTCTGAGTACAGATAATGTAATAGATGTGACCTGCAGTCCTATGTAACACCACAGATAACACAGTGATAACTCTCTGAGGACAGATAATGTAGTAGATGTGACCTGCAGTCCTATGTAACACCACAGATAACACAGTGATAACTCTCTGAGTACAGATAATGTAATAGATGTGACCTGCAGTCTATATTTTTCTATTACTGTACGACTTGTACGGGAAAGGGATTTTTTTCTTTATTGGGGAAGGGGCTTGTTCACATTTTTATACAATACACCCATGGCCTCCAAACTATGTACCTCCTGCTGTTGCAAAACTCCCAGCATACCTGGAGAGCCAAAGGCTTTCTTGGCATGCTGGGTGGTGTAGTCTGGTACATAGTTTGGAGACCACTGTAATACACTTACCTCATGCAGCCTGTCTCCTTACATTTCACTCCATTCAGGGATGTTGTGAAGGGGGGTCTGCAGCCGGGAGGAGATCAGCAGAGGTGATGAAGAGGAGGATGGCATGGGACTGACTGCACAGGGGCCTCCGGGCTTGATAGCCTTTGACCTCTCATGCCTCTGTGCTCCTTCCGCCCCTCCCCCTCCCCTCTGACCTGATACAGGAAGATGTCTGGAGGTGCTGCATAGAAGTAAGGCACCTCCAGTACTGTGCAACTGCACAGTGTGTGACAGGTATGGGATGGCCGCACCAGAGTCAGGGTTCCACCCCAGCAGAAGGTGTCCCCCCCCCCCCCCCCTTAGAAAGCTGCCCTTACTTCATCAAGGCAGCCTGCAGGAAACTTCAAATAATCTGTTGCTGCTGGTGCATGAGCTTCTAGCGAAGGCAGCTACTTCATTGATGTGTGACATCCTCCTGCGCGGCTCCCCGGTGTAGGTGGACGTACCTCATCACTGCCACAGGCCGCAGATAGGTTAACAGTGAAAGAGGTGCCCAGGAATCAAGGCGGCCCGCGGCAATAAAAGCAGAGGGAGCGGACAGTGGAGCAAGCAGCGGCAGTGACCACTGCTGTGCGGCGGCAGGGCGCATAGGTGGGGTCTTAGTTAAAAAAAAAGTCTTGATTTTTTCCGCCCTCCATCGGCTGCGGAGTCCTTGCGCCCTCAAGAGGACGCTTGGTTTGCCTAATGGCAGAACCGACCCTGGATGTGTCACACAGACATGTCACACCTTTTTATTGGTGGAGGTCTAAGTGCTGAGACCCCCACTGATCGCTAGACACAGCCAGGTGAAGCTCTTATTGCTGTAGATGATCTCCATTATAGTCTATTTAAAGTGAAGGATCGAGAGTCAATTCAGGGAGCAGGGAGCTGCCACATGGTTGACTTAGCTATATCTAGAGATTGTGGCTGAGACCCAGACTGTTTGTTTATTACTTTTTTTATGACAGTGACATTTTAATCCAAAACCAGCAGACCCACGTGAAACCTATTGACAACATATTGGCCCTGATTTACTACTGTAAACCCGACATGTTTTGTCGGGTTGTGCGCCAGAATTTGCTCCAGATTTGAAAAAAATCTGACTAACTCTCCTTTTTACTGAGAAACCCCCAAAAAAGGGACGTGTCCCCGGCATTTAAAAAAAAAAAAAAAAAAAACAACATATTACTAAGGTTTCCACAGAAAATGTAGTGGATTTGAGCTGAGGAAAGCCCAACAGATCAGAGCATGTGTAAAAAAAAGAAAAATTTCGGGAAACCTTAGTAAATACGGTAGAAAAGATTTGTAGGGAATTAAAACCCACAAAGAAAATTACACTCCACTCTTAGTAAATTAGGGCCATTATTTACAGCAGTCAATAAAGCAGTCAAATATTCTCATCTGAATACAGTGGGGATCAAAAGTTTGGGCACCCAAGGTAAAAAATTGTATTAATGTGCATAAAGAAGACAAGGAAAGATGGAAAAATCTCCAAAATGCATCAAATTACAGATTAGACATAGTAATATGTCAACAAGAGTTAGATTTTATTTCCATCATTTACACTTTCAAAATAACAAAACAAAAAAATGGCGTCTGCAAAAGTTTGGGCACCCTGCAAAGTTAATATCTTGTACTGCCCCCTTTGGCTTGTAAACACTTTTTGTAGCCAGCCAAGAGTCTTTCAATTCTTGTTTGAGGTATCTTTGCCCATTCTTCCTTACAAAAGTCTTCCAGTTCTTTGAAATTTCTGGGCTGTCTGTCACGCACTGCTCTTTTAAGGTCTATCCATAGATTTTCAATTATGTTGAGGTCAGGATATTGTAAAGGCCATGGCAAAACCTTCAGTTTACGCCTCTTACAGATGGCATCAAGTTAGCATCCAAAATTTGCTGAAATTTTATTGAATCAATTTTTCCTTCTACTCTTGAGATGTTCCCTGTGCCACTGGCTGCAATACAACCCCAAAGCATGATTGATCCACCCCCATGCTAAACAGTTGGCCAGAGGTTCTTTTCATTAAATTCTGTTCCCCTTCTTCTCCAAATGTACCTTTGCTCATTCTGGCCAAAAAGTTCAATTTTAACCTCATTGGTCCACAGAACTTGTTTCCAAAATGCATCAGGCTTGTCTATATGTTCATTTGCAAAGTTCAAACGCAGATTTTTGTGGTGAGGATGTAGAAGAGGTTTTCTTCTGATGACGCTTCCATGAAGACCATATTTGTACAAGTATCTCTTTATAGTGGAATAGTGTACCACAACTCCAGTGTCTGCCAGATCTTTCTGGAGGGATTGTGCAGTCAAACATGGGTTTTGAATAGTTTTTCTCACAGTCCTTGGAGCTGTTCTGTCTGATATTTTTCTTGGTCTTCCAGATCTTGCTTTAACTTCCACTGTTCCTGAGGACTGCCATTTCTTAATTACATTCCAGACAGACGATATTGACATCTGAAAACGTTTTGCTATCTTCTTATAGCCTTCTCCAGCTTTGTGAGCATCAAATATTTTCAGTTTCAGACTTCTAGACAACTGCTTAGAAGAACCCATGGTGTTGATTGTTGGGGCAAGGTCAGATGAGTCTGGGCATTTAAAACCTTTGAGATTGACATCACCTGGGCTTCCCAGATTATGATTGAGAACAATCCATGACACTGGCAGGTCTCAGCTTTGCAAAGGGGGCAGTGCATGCTATCAATTCTGCAGGGTGCCCAAACTTTTGCAGACGCCATTTTTTTGTTTTCTGTTATTTTGAAAATGTAAATGATGGAAATAAAATCTAACTTTTGTTGACATATTATAAGAATGTCTAATCTGTAATTTGAGGCCTTTTGGAGACTTTTCCATCTTTCCTTGGCTTCTTTATGCACATTAGTACAAATTTTTACCTGGGGTGCCCAAACTTTTGTTCCCCCGCTCGTGATGTCACTGCCATGCTTCCTCAATGCAAGTGTATGGGAGGGGGTGTGACGGCCATCACGCCCCCTCCCATAGACTTGCATTGAGGGGGCATGGCTGTGACATCATGAGCGGGGCGCGGCCGGGCGCATCGCCAGTCATCCGGCACAGAATGAAGTTCGCTCCGTGCATCGGATGTCTGGGGTGCCACAGCCAAGATCGCAGGGTTCCCCATCGGCGGGACCCCGTGATCAGACATCTTATCCTTTGGATAGAGGAATAAGATGTCTAGGGGAGGAGTACCCCTTTAAGGGTCCTTATTCTTGCCTGCTGACTTTATACAGCAGGGCTAAAATAAGGCGGCACTGGTCTCCTGTGCTGGGTCACAGAATTTCGACACTCAGCATGACAGCCAGGCTCCTGCTCTAACTACCAAAAGCAGTGAAGTGTGACTGCTTGGAATCTGGATAAAAGATGGCCGCACATGTGAGATCAATTTTCATTATTCCTAAGGCAGGATTTGAAAACAACCATGAGCATTGAACATGTACAGGATCACACTGCATAAAAACACATAACTTTTTAATGGGAAATATGGTGTATTTGGAACCACAGAAGGTCTTTATGACAAGATTGTACCTGTCTAAAATCAGAAGAAGACCTGCCACCAGAATTTTTCAGGCTTCAAGCAGTTTCCATATTTAATGTATCTTAAAGGTCTTTTTATTTTTTTAAATAGTGACAATCCCATCCTAGAGTCAATTCTCATAAAATGTCAGGGACTGACATTTTACTTCAGTAAAACTCATCTTATGGACACAAAACTGATTTGGTTTGTCACTGTTATAACAGTATTCATGACAACAGATGTCGCCATAACTGTTCACTGTGGTTTTTAATGCAGAAAGATTTACAGGCAATATATGCAACTCTGTGACGTACAAATATATCTGTAGGAACAACGGATATGTGAACCTCACCTAACAGATAATAAACAGTACAATGTTCACTTTACTTTAGTATTAGGTTGGCTGCAGAGACAGAATTTTAACTTTTTATTTCAGTTATACCATTTGTTTTTCTTTTAACAGCTCCAGATGACTGGACAGTGGAGTCTGAAATGAGAGCCGAGGTAAATGATGTTTGGTTCACTGCCTGTAACATTAAAGGGGTTATCCAGTATTCAAAAAAACATTGCTGCTTTCTTAGGGAAACAGCACCACCATTGCCCTCAGGCTGTGTTTAGTATTACAACTGAGCTCTATTCACTTAAATGTCACGGCACTGAAATACCACACACATACTAAGGACAAGAATGACGCTGTTTCTTTAATTAAGTGACTATGTTTTTCTAATCCTGGATAACCTCATTAATGCATATAAATGTCCATGAGGGAGTGGATCACCAAGTTTGTGTACAGACATAATTCAGAACTTTCCTAAAATATATCTGAATACTGAACCCCTTTTGTTTGTGATTTTCTTATACTTTTATATGTTGTTTCTTTCCATTAATCTTTTTAAATGGTCATTCTCATTAAAAAAAATTTTGCTATTGCATTTCTTATGGTAAATAAAAAATATTTGTAATATACTTAAAAAAAAAAAAAAAAAAAAAAAAGATGTTTTCTATGTTTTATTTGTGCTTAAAAAAGCTCAAAAGCACATTTTCCCCATCTCATACACAGACTTGGGACCGAAGTCCAAACACAGGAAGTGCAGGCTGGAGTGCTGAGGGGGGGTGTGTCCACCCTCATCTAATCATAACTCCTCTCACACTTAACTGCTGTGCACCGTGATATCTCTCTGTGGCTCAGTAACAGCAGTAAGGGTATTTTTGGTATTGCTATGTGCGCAATTGATCGAAATGTTAAAATACAATGTTAATTATCCTGTCTGGTGAAGGTTTGACTTTTTGTTAAAAGTAGTATAATATCAGAAAAGCTATGTTAATATGGGTAGTGTTTTAATCATACAGAATAAAGATACTGGAGGAGATTTATCAAAAACTGTGCAAAGGAAAAATGGAGCAGTTGCCAATAGCAGCCAATCAATTTCTGGTCTATGTGTGAAACCATTCCCCCTCCCTTAAATATGCCCACCACCGTACAGTCACTGCAGGGAACTCAGCAAAACACAGCCCATATGAAAATAAAGTCCTGCCTATCTGATGGATTGACTGAATCAGTCAGAGAGGACTACAAAGCCCTATAATTTCGCAGCTGGGGGGGGGGGGGATCACTATGCTGTAAACAGATGTGATTAGCTTTTATTTTCTTTACATATTATTTTCTTATTATTATTTCCACAATGGGACTTTCACATTGTCATTTGATTGCTCATATAATATGAATAGGGCTGAAACAACTAATCGACAACTAATCTATTATGAAAATAGTTGTCACCTATTTTCATAAACAATTGATTGGTTATCACTATGTATATATGTAACTGTGGTCCCTGGCAGCCTGTGTCCCAATGTACGCAATCTTCCACTTCCTGCAGCTCCTCCCTGCAACTATCATGAGTGTCAGGTTGATCTCTCAATAGTTGCAGAGAGGAGATGCATGATCATGTGTGCATTTCCCCCCTTCCCTCTCTGGCCACAAGTAAAAAACTGGGAGGGGGGAATAGACTCAACTCCGCATCTAGCCTACCCGACAAACTTTCTATAAACACACAAGGCATCGCTTACACACCTCCCACCTTCGGTACAGATCCCTCATTCACTTCTTTCCTAATTTAACTTACATATCTACTTTTCCACTATTGTTTTTTGTCCTAATCGAAAAAATAAATTGCCAACAAATCTATGAAAATAATTGTTAGTTGCAGCCCTACTTATTGACATGCATAGTGAGAGTAGGCATACTGACCCATGTCCACTGCTAATAGAGCCCGGGGACATAAAAATTAGAACATGTTTAATGTTCTAATGTTCACTCCCCCATCATGATAAGCCACCACCTGCCATTATTTTATGATATTTTTATGTTTTCTAGCTTAATATTGTTGTGTATCTTCTGCTCAGTAAACTCAGACTAGAAAGGTTCTCCTGCAGGTGTGACATCATCTGAAGCCCTACTGGTGAGAACTTCATCCCTCCCTCTGCTGCACACAGCCTAGAGCAGCTCAATGTGAGATGGGCTCTGATTGGCCGTGAACTCTACAGTGTGTCAACTCTGCCCAGTAGCTTACAAAAGGAGCAGAAATATTTAGCACAATATTGAGCATTATTCACTGAAGAATCATGACTCTACAGTCTAGCTCAGCTCAAAGGGAAATGTTATACGCACTGCTGAGCTGAGGTCCCAAGAGCATTTCCTGACTTTTGTCTTTACCAGGCTGCTACAGGAGACAGTCTGCAAGCAGGACTGCAGACAGGACCAGAATGAGGAACCCTGGTGGCCAAACTTTTAGGGATTCATTTAACACATAAAGTTACAAAATGTTATCAAGAAGTACAGTATATTAGAAACGTAATTAAAATAGGCTAAATATATATAATCTATAATTTTTTTTATTACTAATGACAGTTACATTTAACTATAAAGAGATTTCACCAGGATGCACTATGGGAAGAAGCAAGCCTGCAAAAGCAGTGTGATGCTCTAAGCATTATTCTGGTCAAGTCCTGGCATTCACGTGGATGTGACTTTGCTATGTACTCGCTTTAGCATTGTTGCAGACCAAGTAAACCTCTTTCAAGATAATTCCCTGCCACACTGCAAAAACTGTTTAGGAATGATTTGAGGAAGAACTTCCCAACTGCTATGACATATGACAACCTATTGGCACCCTACAAGCCCCTTCCCCCGTCTTGAAAATTGTCCCTGAAATAAATGGAGCACACTGTGCATGCAAGGCCAGCACTCCATTAACCTGTGAAAAGAAAACGGTCACCAAACCCCCCAGCCCCCCCCCCGCACTTAGCAAAGGTACTGGCTGGTAGCGCGGGGGACGCTGATCAATATGATGCCCACCATGTCTGGATCCTTCCAGCCATTCGCCTGATATCTTCATTTTTCAAGATATGCAAATCCTCTTCTAACTAGCACGGACGGGGTTACTACCTTCATCTTGGCACTGTGAGGTCACTGCTGCTCGGCCCGCCCGGCTAATGCATATTCATGCCCTCTCTCCGTATCTCCCTCTCCTCCCCACTCTCTACTGGACTCCACTGCGCATGTGTTGGCTTCCTGTGTACACCTGGAAGCAGCCTCAGCTCAGTGGAGTCCTGTACAGAGCAGGGAGGAGAGGAAGATACAGAGGGAGGGCATGAATATGCATAAGCTGGGCTGTGCTGCGAGCCGAGCGGCGGCAACGACACAGTGCCAGATGAAGGCAGTAACCCTGCTCCTGCCCGTGCCAGTTAGAAGATGATTTGCATATCTTGAAAAATGAAGATATCGGGCGAACGGCTAGATTCGGGGATGGTAGGCATCATATTGATCAGCTTTGGTTAGTGCAGGGGGGGGGGGGATTTGGTGACAGTTTTCCTTTAAGGACATAACCAGTTTTGACCTTAAGGACATAGCCAATTTTCATTTTTGTGTTTTTTCCTCCTGCCCTTTTAAAATTCAAAACTCTTTTATATTTCCATCCACAGACTTATATGAGGGTTTGTTTTTAACATGACCAGTTGTACTTGAAATAAGAGCTTTCATTTTACCATAAAATGTTCCACAAAACCAAAATATTATTATTATATAAGAAAAATTATTAATATATAAGAAAACTTTTGCAACTTTTTGGGGGTTTGGTTTTTACGCAGTGTATTGATAGTAAAAATGATACATTGGCCCTGATATACTATTGTAAACCCGACATGTTTTGTCGGGTACTGCACCAGATTCTGGCGCATTGCACCAGAATTGGAAAAAAAACAGACTAGCCCTCCATTTTACTGAGAAAACCTGAAAAAGGGGGCGTGTCCCCGACATTTTCACAAAAACCCAACATATTTACTAAGGTTTCCACAGAAAATGTGGTGGATTTGAGCTAAGGAAAACCCAACAGATCAGAGCATGTGTACAAAGTGCAAAACGTAGGGAAACCTTAGTAAATACCGTGGAAAAAAAATGTACGGTATTAAAACCCACAAAGGAAACTACACAACACTCTTAGTAAATTATGTTTATTCTGTAGGTCAATGCGACTAAAATGATACCCAAGTTATATAGTTTTTCTATTATTTTACTGACAAAATTGGTATGTATAAAATTGTCCTTTTTTGATCCTTATAACTTTTTTAAATTTTTCTGTATACAGTGATTTATGAGGGCTTATTCTTTGCACTATGATCTTTAGTTTTTATTGGTACCATTTCTGTTTTGATGAGACTTTTTGATTGCTTTTTATCTAAAAAAAAAATTCTGATATATGATGTGATTAAAAATCAATATATTTGATGTTTGGTATTTTTTTTACATTTACGCTGTTTACCAATCAGGATTATAAACATTATATTTTAATAGTTTGGACATTTATGCACGCCGCGATACCAAATATGTTAATTCTTTAAAATATTTTTTTGTAAAATTAGAAAATAAGGGTAATTTTTTTTATTTTTTTTTTAGGGATGGGGGATTATATAATTTTACAAACCTTTTTTATTTTTGATTTTATACTTGTTAAGTCACCATAGGGGACTTATATATGCAATCATTAGATGCATTTGCTGTATAATGCTATGACTATGGTATAGCATTATATAGTCTGATCGACAATCCACTGATATAGCCTGGCTAAGCCCAGGCTACATCATTGGATTGTGATCAGCAGCAGGAGGCAGGTAAGGGGACCCTCCTCCGCCATTTTAGCTCTAGGAACCCCCGTGATCACACCGCGGGGGTTCTGTGGGCTCCACTGAGCTACAGACAATTTTCCTTATTGCTTTAGATGCCATGATCGGCAGTGAGTAGCCGACACTCACTGCTCTGAAGCGAGCGCAGCTTCTGCGCTCGCTTCAAACCTGCTTATGGATTCAAGGCACACTGGTATGCCCTTTTGTCCTTTTAAACAGGCACTGTCGGATCCAAAAACTTTTGATATGTTGTACATCTTGGCAAAACATTAACCTTTCTAATATACTTCATACGAAAATGTAATTTCCTTTTTATAGAAATCATGGCTTATAAATCATGGCTTTGTCCAAGCTGAAGCACAGGCATGGCTCTCTCCTGTCTGAGAGCACTGGGGAATGCACAGAGGAGTACTAGCCCACCCTCACTGAACTTTGTCAATGCCTGTGCTTAAACTTAAAGGGGTTTTCCGGCCAAATACATCTTATCCCCTAGCCAAGATGTCTGATCTCTGGGGACTCGCTGCTGGGATCCTCTGCGATCTCCATGCAGCACCCGCATTCTATGCGGGGCTGCGTCTCGGAAACCTCTTTGTTTCTGGGACTGAAGATGTGATGTCACGGCTCGTCTCGCCACACCCCCGCCATTCATGTCTATGGGAGGGGGCGTGATGGCTGTCACACCCCCTCCCATAGACATGAATGGAGGGGCGTGATGTGACATCATGAGGGGCCGTGGCATCACTTCACGTCTCCAGTCCCGGAAACAAAGTGTTTTGCGAGACTGGGAACACAGCCCCTATCATACATTGTAAACACTAATCCTCTTGTTAGTGACACCTTCTGATTCATCATTTCAAAATGTTTATGGTTATGCTAAATTGTTTTATTAATTACGTGGCACTAACCTTTCCTTACACATCACTACAGGGAGAATGTGCTGTACATGTTAAGCATTGCTAATCATAATATTGTATGGTAAACTTACTTTAATCGAGCATTAATAAGGTTAAATAGGTATTGAAATCAGCTTGAAGGGGTACTCTGCTGGAAAAAATTTTTCTTTAAATCAGCTGGCGCCAGAAAGTTAAACAGATTTGTAAATTACTTCTATTTAAAAATCTTAATTCTTCCAGTACTTATCAGCTGATGTATGCTCCACGGGAAGTTCTTTTCCTTTTTGAATTTCCTTTCTGTCTGACCATAGTGCTCTATGTTGAAACCTCTGTCCATGTTAGGAACTGTCCAGAATAGGAGCAAATCCCCATAGCAAACCTCTCCTTCTCCGGACAGTTCCTGACATGAACAGTGGTGTCAACAGAGAGCACTGTGATCAGACAGAAATGAATTTCAAAAAGAAAAGAACTTCCTGTCTAGTATACAGCAGCTGATAAGCACTGACAGTAATTTACAAATCTGTACAACTTTCTGGCACCAGTTGATTTAAAAAAATGTTTTATGTATATTTAATGTTCTAGATTATTAGACAGCCGTAGAAACATATATAGAAGTCACTTCTGTTAGCTATGCTTAGTCTTTTTCTGGGTTGTTGAATTGCACATTGTAATCTATTTCTCTTCGCATTTGATTCTGAATTAAACAGTTCTTTTCTATAAAAAGAATATATTATAATTTTATTTCACTGTAACATACATTGATTACATTTTTTTAGGAGGCTATGTTTGGATCTGAGCCTCAGCTACCATATCTAAGATACACTCCAACAGGTGGGAGAGGTAAGGAATGTACAATTATTTACTCTTAAAGTTTAGAATTTACACATAACTTTATCCTAGGTGGGGAGGGACAGGATGTATCACTATAATGCATACCTTTATCCCCTTTCCAGCTTGTGCTATACATTGGTGGTGCACCTAGAAGGAGATCATTCTCCACAGGACTGCATGCATAGCTCAGCTCTTCTGCATTGGGTAGGGTGACTGATATGTGGGAAGAATAAAAGTGACCTCACACTTACAAACATGATCTTGGAACTTGTAGTTGGAGGAAGGGAACTCCAACAGGAAATAGTCATTTAACAAAAAGAAAGCAGCAGTGTTATGGTTGGCTTACAACACAGCCATTTAGCCCCAAGACAAGCATGGATTCTTTCTGACCATTTCCATTACTGTCTGGCAGGTAAATACTAAAATCACCTTATGGTGGATAACCTCTTTAATGTGAAAACAATACATGTATGGTGCTAGCAGAGTAACTAAGCCCACACCAGCTGCAGCATGAACTGGGCGTAATAAACAGCTGAGCTCCTGCTCCTCCAATCCTGGCTTCCCGCCCTTCAATATTGTTGGTTTCATAGACATATAGCAGTGAATTACAACAGTAAACTTTATTTAATAGGTATGACACGTGACAAATTGATGCCATAAATAAATTTAAAATAACAATGCCTGAGTTGCTACTTTTTGGTCACCTTACCACCGAAAAATTTAATAAAAAGTAGTCAAAAAGCCACATATACCCCAAAGTGTATTAACTGGTTAACGACCAAGGACGTGTATACATGTTTTTGTGCCGTTAATGGGGTATGGTGCAGGCTCCCGACTCAAGCCCACGTCATACCGGCCGGCCCTCAGATGATTCTTGTAGCTGAGGGCTGGCGTTAATAGCCGACATGCGGCGATCGGCTATAGCCGAGGCCGGCAATTAACCCAATAGATCGCCGCTGTAAAAGCTGACAGCGGTGTCTAAAGGTACCTTTAACTGCTCCCTGGTGGTCCTGTGGGGTGGATAACCCCCCGCAGCGTGATCGCAGGGGGCGATCCATTTCTGAGGTAGTCGGAGGGCTTACCTCTGTTACTGTGTTGGCTGCTGCGCTGTGAATGATTAAAGGGGTACTCCCGTGGAAAAATTTTTTTTAAATCAACTGGTGCTAGAAAGTTAAACAGATTTGTAAATTACTTTTTAGGGGCTATATACTACAGAGGAAATGGTTTACTTTTTTGATTTCTCTGATGTCATGACCACAGTGCTCTCTGCTGACCTCTGCTGTCCATTTTAGGAACTGTCCAGAGCAGGAGAAAATCCCCATACCAAACGTATGCTGCTCAGGGCAATTCCTAAAGTGGACAGCAGAGGTCAGCAGAGAGCACTGTGGTCATGACATCAAAAATCTAAAAAGTAAACCATTTCCTCTGTAGTATATAGCCCCTAAAAAGTGCTGGAAGGATTAAGATTTTTTTTTTATAAAAGTAATTTACAAATCTGTTTAACTTTCTGGCACCAGTTGATTTAAAAAAAAAGTTTTCCACGGGAGTACCCCTTTGAGCCTAGCAGGGAGCACAGAGCACACAGATCAATGGTCAGATCAACAGAATAAATATGTGGTGTGATTTTTACCGAAAAGTGCACTGCGTAGAATCAGAATTTTGTGGTGAAATGATTGATGTCATTACAAAGTACAATTGGTGGCACACAAAAATAAGCCCTCATATGAGTCTGTAGGTGCAAAATTGAAAGCGTTATGATTTTTAGAGGGTGATGAGGGGATAAGATGTCTAGGGCAGAGTACCCCTTTAATTGCAAAAGGCTACTGACGTCACAATATGAAAATTAAGTCAAATAGTAAACTTGTAAAAACATGCAAAGAAAAAGAGAAAATAGAAATAAAAAAAAAATAGGATAAGTGAAACCGGTGAATTGGAGAAAAGGAAAGGTAAAAAATAATTAAATTAAAACGCTGAGATCGTTTCTATAGTTCAGAGTTTTTCTAGTGCCCTAGTGCGCAGATTTCACTTCGCTTCACATCAGAGCAGAGTCTTGTGTTTATCCAGCCCAGGTAGGTTGGTCTTAACTCTTTGTATTCTCATACATTTTAGTTGTTCAGTATCCCCTGCATGTGCATTTTTCATGTGCTCAATAAAGTGTACATATCCCGTTCCAGTGTGAACTGACCTTAGATGTTCTCGGAGCCTGATTTTTAACGGCCTGATTACGGATCCTATATAGAATCTTCCGCAAATGCAATACACTGCATGTACCACATGTCAGTTCTGCAACATATAAATAATTTTATTTTAATCTCTGTGCTGCCCAACTGCACTGTTTTTCCAGCACCAAAATATTTGCAATGTGAACAATGTCTTCACTTATGATTCTCTACAGGGGAAGTATTAGCTAGCCAGTCTTTTTGTTCTAAACTAGAGGGGGGGTTACACTACGGACTAGCACATTACTGATGCTTTTACTGCGTCTGAATGACACTATAGGCTTTTTAAGCACAACATCTTTCAGAATGGGATTGTTTTCTACAATGCTGTACTTTTTTTTCTCTCTTCTTATTTGTTTTCTTATTTTTTAGTTGGTAGGTCTTTTCTGGTTATTTTTTTTAGTTTTTTTCTAACGCTGCATCCAGTATTTTTGGGGGATAACCAAGTAACATAAACCTGTTATACAGGTTTGAGCTTGTCTTTCAAAAGACATATCTCTTTCATTGATTTTTCTTAAGTTGAGAAATTGGCTGTATGGAAGAGCTTTTTTTTACGTGGTCCGGGTGAAAACTAGTATAGTGCAATAAATTGTTTCATTTTCTATTAGCAAGTGTACGTCCAAAAATTCTATTTCGTGGTTACTGAATTTTTTGTAAATGTCATGTTCATATTGTTGTTACTTATGTATTCTGTAAATAGCTCAAACATTTCTGATGTTCCGTCCCATATTATTAGTATATAATCTATATAGCTATAATAGGTGATGATTTGTTTCAGAAAAGGGTTGCTGCTGCAGAAAATAAATTTAGCTTCAAAAACTCCCCCAAAAAGTTAGCAAAGTAAATATTACAGGGCGTCCCCAATAGCCATTCCTGTACATTGTGAGAACCACTCGTCTTGGAAAGTGAAATAATTATTTTGTAGAATTAACTCCAAGGCCTCACATACAAATGACATGAACACTTCCTCCTTTTGGGCCGCTTCCAAAAATTCTTGAATAGCCTGTACTCCCATTTTTTGCAGGATTCTCATGTATTGGCTTTCAACGTCTATCGACATAAGATTAAAGCTGTCCTTCCACGACAGAGCTACTAAGTCTACTAAGAGAGTGAACAAAAACAAAAGATTGTACTACCGAAATTATTCCTTTTGTAGGTGTAAGAACCCGAAGGGTTAATCTGCACTGAGGTCTTTTGTTAACCTGGTTACTGTGGAAATCCCTGTTCTCTGGATGGTCAGCTGATCTCATTGGCTTTTCACCTGCTTAGCTCCCTATTTAAACCTTCAGTATTCATCCAAGGGTTGCCTGCGAAAAAGCTTATACTCCTAGCTAGCGTTTGTATTGTATCTTGTATTTCTTGCATATTTGACCCATTTTGTTGACGTTTTACTCTTTACACTTATTCAGGCAGGAACTGTTACTGTGTTTGTTGACCCGTGGCCTTGGGCGGGTATGCAAGTAGGCAGGGCAAGTGGGACCGGGTGAGTTCAGTGCTTCACTCTTCCCTGCCCATACGTGACAGTAAATTCACCTTCCGTAAATGATACAGAGAAAGGGATTTTAAAGGAGATCTCCAGTCTTGAAAAACTCATCCCCTATCCTAAGGGGGGGGGGATCCGACTGCTGGGACCCCACATAATCTCCCGTATGAGGCCCCGGCAGCCCATGGGAAGGGGGCGTGTCGACCACCGCATGAAGCGGCAGCTGACATGCCCCCTCAATACAACTCTATGGCAAGGCCGGAGCACTGCCTTCGGCAATCTCCGGCTCTGTATTGAGCGGGTGTGTCGCCCTCCACTTCATGCCATGGTCAACACGCGCTCTCTGGCCAGCGAGCCGGGGCCCCGTACAGGAGATCGCGGGGGGGGGGGCCCAGCGGTCTGACCCTCACTCGATCTTCAACGTATCCACTTTTTTCAGGACTGGACTACTCCTTTAAAGAAAAAAGAAGCAGAAAAACTGCTCCCCTCATTCCCAGTAAAGCCAAAATGGTGGTACTTGTCGAAAACTCACAAGAATAGTGAACATCCGTCGGGGAGGCCTATAGTGGCCAGCATTGGCTTCATCACTGAACCACTCACAGTATGTGAAATGGCTTTTGTGTCCTATGAAACAAATTCCTTCATATATAAAGGACACTAATCATTTTTTGAAGCCGCCCAAAAAGAGGAAGTGTTCGTGTCATTTGCTTGTGAGGTCTTGGCGTTAATTCTACAGAATAATTGTTTCACTTTGCAAGACGAGTGGTTCTCGGCAGTTTCTGAAGCATAATTTATTTTCTGCAGCGGCAACCCTTTCCTGAAACAAATAGTCACCTGTTATAGTATGGACAATATACTTATAATATGGTACGGAACATCAGAAATGTTTAAGCTATTTACAAAATACATAAGTAACAATGATATGAACATGAAATTTACAAAAAAAAATGTAGTAACCGCAAAATGGAATTTTTGGACGCACACTTGCTAATAGAAAATGAAAACCTAATCACTGTAGGATACCGAAAACCAACTGCCTCCAACAATTTATTGCACTATACTAGTTTTCGCCCTGACCACGTAAATTTTTTTTTTTAAAAAAGCTCTTCCATACAGCCAATTTCTCTGCTTAAGAAAAATCTATAAAAGAGATATGGGGGGAGATTTATCATTGCTTTTAGAGCATTTTTTTGTCTATGTTTTGGCACAGTTCAGGAACAAGCAGCTTATTTCGCGACTTTTATGCGTCTTTTGATATATAGAGTTTCACTTTTTGCATATCCTTAGAACTTTTTCTTTTTGACCATGCAGTGGTCACGTATTTATCATTTGTGACTTTTGTCAAAAGTCGCTATTTTGTGCGCAAAGGTACTTTTTTAGGGTCAAGCTACACCACCTACCAGTCAGCGTGAGAATCACTTCTACCTTCTGCTATCTGCCACCAGGACCCATCTCTAATGCCAGACATCACCGATCATGGTGATGCACGGCTTTAACCCCTTAGACACCACAATCAAATTTCATTGTAGCGTCTAAAATGCAAGTAAAAATGTCACGCCAGCTCTGTGAAAGTAAATAAAAACACCTAACCTGCCAAATTCAGGACCCAGGAAAGTGTCAACTTCCCTCCCTCACAAGCATCTAGAAAAAGTGTATGTGGTAGAGCTTTTCCCACCACAGCAGATCTGCGCAAAATTCATCATCCAGCTGCACCTTCTTGATAAATAAGATGCACGCTAGTCAAACCCACCACCAAAATAAACGTGGGAAAATAGCTCTACCGTAGACATTCTTTGCTAAATCTGGGCCATGGATTTTGAAAGACAAGCTCAAAACCTGTATAACAGGTTTATGTTACTTGGTTATCCCCTAAAAATACTGGATGCAGCGTTAGAAAAAAATAAAATAAATAACCAGAAAAGATCTACCAACTAAAAAATATAAGAAAACAGATGAGAGGAGCGATAAAAAAGAACAGCGTTTTGTTTTCTCATTTAAAAACAATATCCTGGCAGACACAGTGAGACAGGCAATAAGAGACAATTGTTTCATCTTAGAAAACGATCCCATTCTGAAAGATATTGTGCTTAAAAAAGCTATAGTGTCATTCAGACGCAGTAAAAGCATCAGTAATGTGCTAGTCCATAGGGCACCCCCCTCTAGTTTAGAACAAAAAGACTGGCTAGCTAATACTTCCCCTATAGGGAATCATAAGTGAAGATATTGTTCACATTGCAAATATTTTGTTGCTGAAAAAACAGTGCTCTTGGGGGGCACAGAGATTAAAATAAAATAATTTACAGTGGGGCACAAAAGTATATTGTCAGCCACCAATTATGCTAGTTCTCCCACTTAAAAAAGATGAGGGAGGTCTGTTATTTTCATCATAGGTATACTTCAACTATGAGAGACATAGTGAGAAAAAATCCATAAAATCACATTGTCTGATTTTTAAAGAATTTATTTGCAAATTATGGAACAGTGTGTGGAAACCTTGTGAAGACTTACAGAAAACGTTTGACTTTCAACTCCCTCCAAAGGTTTTCTATGGGGTTGAGATCTGAAGACTGGCTAGACCACACTAGGACATTGAAATGCTTCTTATGAAGCCACTCCTTCGTTGCCCGGGCGGTGTGTTTGGGATCATTGTCATGCTGAAAGACCCAGCCACGTTTCATTTTCAATGCCCTTGCTGGTGGAAGGGGTTTTTCACTCAAACAGCACCAAAGCATGATGTTTCCACCTCCCTGCTTTACAGTAGGTATGGTGTTCTTTGGATGCAACTCAGCCTTCTTTCTCCTCCAAACACGGCGAGTTGAGTTTTTACCAAAAAGTTCTACTTTAGTTTCATTTGACCATACGACATTCTCCCAATACTCTTCTGGATCATCCAAATGCTCTCTAGCAAACTTCAGTTGGGCCCCGACGTACTGGCTTAAGCAGGGGGACATGTCTGGCACTGCATGATTTCAGTCCCTGACATTGTAGCGTGCTACTGATGGTAGCCTTTGTTACTTTGGTCCCAGCTCTCTGTAGGTCATTCACTAGGTCCCCCTGTGTGGTTCTGTGATTTTTTTCTCACCGTTCTTGTGATCATTTTGACTCCACAAGGTGAGATCTTGCGTGGAGCCCCAGATCAAGGGAGATTATCATTGGTCTTGTATGTCTTCCAGCTCTTTAGTCTTGGCCATAGTGGACTTTGGAGTGTGACTGTTTGAGGTTGAGGACAGGTGTCTTTTACACTAACAAGTTCAAACAGGTGCCATTAATACAGGTAATGAGTAGAGGACAGAGGAGACTCTTAATGAAGAAGTTACAGGTCTGTAAGAGCCAGAAATCTTGCTTGTTTGTAGATTACCAAATCTTTCTGTAGATTATCAAATTCTTAAAAAATCAGACAATGTGATAGTATGGATTTTTTCTCTCTCATTATGTCTCTCATAGTTGAGGTAGACCTATGATGAAAATTACAGGCGCCTCTCATCTTTTTAAGTGGGAGAACTTGCACAATTAATGGCTAAATACTTTTTTGGCCCACTGTATATGTTGCAGAACTGTGTGGTACATGCAGTGTATTGCACTTGCGGAAGATGTTATATAGAGACCACAATCGGGCCATTAAAAATCAGGTTCCAAGAACATCTGAGGTCAGTTTACACTGGAATGGTATGTTCGCTTTATTGAGCACATGAAAAATGTAGGGGATATGGAGCAACTGGAATGTACCGGAACACAAAGAGTTGAGACCAATTTACATGGGCTGGATAAACACAAGACTGCTCTGATGTGAAGCGAAGTGGATTCTGCACACTAGGGCACTAGAAGGACTCTGTCTGAACAATAGGAACGATCTCAGTGTTTTCATTTAATCATGTTTTACCTTTCCTTTTCTCCAGTTCACCTGTTTCACTTATCATAATGTTTTTGTGAGTTTAGGATTTGACTTAATTTGCATGTTTTTATGTCAGAAGCCTTTTGCAGTTAAATCCCTTCCCCAAGGCTGTGTATGACTTGAGAAAGCTCTTAATTGCCTGAAACATGTAGTCTGCTATTCGGCCTCCGTCACCTGTATTTATGGATACTCATGAATACATGAATTAGTCTTAAACCACTTCAACGCAACGGCTTTTGTTCAAATTTCTACACGTTCTGTGATTTTTTAGTCTAATGCAGTCGGGACCTCCCTTGTGTTCTATTAATCAGCATCTCCTATGGAGCTCCCCATAGTTGTCTGATCTATTGTACTTAAAAACCCATCAGACAGTGCCACCTATTTCTTTTCATATGGGCAAGATGGATGCTAGCAGCCAATAAAAAATGTTGGGCAAGCTTAAAGGTACGTTAAGGCATTCTAAACAGCTTCCTAAACAAAAGAAAGGGTCACGGTAATTTATTTTGAGCAATTTCCTCGATTAACAAGTCATGTCCAAAAAGAGGATGCGACCAGGCAACTCCACCATGTGTGATACATAGAGCCAGATGACAAACAGCCCCTAAAACATAGAGATTATATGGCATGGAGTTGAGTTGGAACAAAGTAGGTTCTATGGAGAACTTTTAAAGAGGTCTTTGCTAAAGAGATGAGATATGAAGATAAACTGAAAAATATCCGCACTCCCCACTCAATATGCGACTCGATGCTCCTAGGACCGGGGCTGACCGAGGATACGGGCTGCAGAGATGGACGGCGCTCAGAAACTAACTACCGGTGTCTTCGCGCAGATCTGCGCTTCATCCGACCTGATACGGGC